>NC_056735.1:716676780-716985947 GCF_019279795.1 Protopterus annectens | reverse complement strand
CTTCCACTGAAGGGCAATACAAAACAAAACAAAAAAAACAGGCATTCCTTCTACTGGCACACTAACCAGGTGTCCAAATGCATGACACACACACACCCCTTCTGCCTGTCCTAGCCATTCAGGTCTCATTTCTGTGTCCTGCCCCAACCCTCCATCAACATAATTTCTTTTAAAATGTAGCAAACAGTTGCTACAGTTCATACCCTGCCTGCATGGAGCACTACAGCTCTCAGGTTTTAGTTAAAACATAAAAGTTTTTTTTTTAATTTTAAACTGTAGCAGACTGCTACAGTTTAGACCACACACGGAGCACTACAGCGCTCAAGTTTGACCACAAATGCAGTACTGGCTTTTAAAAGCCGGTATTGCATTAACAAAATATCAGGCTCAGCTGATCATGCCCCCAGAACTTTGCACCCAGGGCAGTTGCCCCTCTCACCCCACCCTAGCTATGCTACTGCTAGAAAAGAATTACATGGTTTGTGTACCATAATTACAACAAGCATAGCATCCAGAACATTTAATACCCAAAAAAACTTGTGTAGAAATTTCAACATATGGATCTTTAAAATGTGACAGATGACTAACAATAGTTTTTCCCTTCTATATGAGCTGCAATATCTTTGTGGCAGTATATTACGATAAAACTTGTCACCTCTTAGTATGGATCAATAGTTATTGATAAGATGCCTAATTTTAAATAACTTATTGCCATAAGTTGTAACAAACCTTTGAGGACCATCAGTCTTCTTATGTTCCCTGTACCACAACAGATTTTGTCTTGTTTGAGTAGCTGCCTTACTTTAGCTTTAAGAACATTTACACTATAATATCCCCTCTTGCAAAATCTATTGCAGATATCAGATGCCTGTCAATTCCATTCTTGGTCATTACTGCAAATATGTCTAAACCTTAACATCTGTGAATATGGTATATTTTTAATTATAAAAGGGGGGTGACAGCTAGATGCACACAACAAAGAATTTTTACTAAAAGGCTTATGATATAAAGTGGTATCAATGGTGCCATCCAACAGTTTAATTACTGAAACGTGCAAAAAAATCAATATTAAGCAAATTACACTTGGTCATAATTATATGTACCATGTTACTGTCATTAACATAATGTTGAAATAATATGAACTTATCCACCTTGCTGACTCAAAACCTCAAACATCATCCAAAAAACATCTTTACATAACCAACTGTGAACCAAAAAAAAATACAATCCATATCATAAATAAACAGCATTATAAAATAACCAACATATAAGTCAGCATATATAGGTGCAAATGTAGCTCCCATCGCAGTACTCCTTAACTGTAGGAAGCATTTGCCATCATAGTATATAACATTCATTTCTAACATAATAGAAATAAAGTTCATCAAATATTCATTAAATTGTGAAGGATATATATAGTTCAATCATATCTAACCAGTATTTCACAGCCTGAACACCCCTAAGATGGGGAAAAGATATATAAAGGCTTTCAGTCTCTAAAGTGCATAACCATGTCGTGTTGGATACCTGTACATCTTCCATCAATGACAAAAACTAATATCACGTAGTTTTGCCCTGACATATACCAAAACAGGTTTTAAATAAAGTTCCAAAAACTCAGAAACAGGCTCAGTAAGACAGCCTATTCCCAAAACAATCAGTCTGTGCAGAATTGGATTAACCTGTTTATGAATTTTAGGTAGAAAATAAAACCTTTCACTTATTGGATATTTAACTACCAACTGATATCTGACTTCATAAGGTATACCCTGATTAATAACCATTTAATTCAAAAAGGAATCAATAGATTTTTTTACAAATATTTGATGGATTTAGTCCTAGATTTATGTATGTTTGTAAATCATTTAACTGTTTCTAAGCTTTGAATATGTAATCCTTTTTACCCAATAACACAACTCCCTCACCTTGCCACAACCACATTTTGTCAGGTATTTAGATCTTTCATTGCAGATCTTTCAGCTACTGGCAGATTATAACCAGAGTTCCTGAATATATGTCTCCAGTTAAAATATAAATCATGTACAACTGATTGCTCAAAAGCTCTAACTACTGGGTGATATGATGGCTGGAAATCATTTTTTTTTTAAACAAAAGTGTTTTCAGGCTGACTTGAACATTCATCACCCCTGCAATTATACTAATATTTTAAATTTTAAATTCTAGACAATGATATCTTGGAGTACATCTGGTAGCTTTACTTATGTCAAAGCCAGTCAAATGTATGTGTTAATGTTCATGTTCTACATCTCCGTCAATATCTCCTGAAAATTTGATGCAATAACTTCCTCCATTCCTGGGCTTGTGATGCTTGTGCACACCCATCTTGTATGAATTGGACCTGGAAACATCTTTGTCAACTTTGGGGATACTTCCAAGTCAGTATCAGTATTGAACCATCTAGAAGACTCAGAAGAAATCTCAGATTGACATAAAATTGGTCTATTGTTAGATTGTTTGTTTTTATTTGGCCATTATTATAATTGTCACCTGCAAAGCATAAAGCTTTTCTTGATTGCAGTCTTATAAAGGCCTATAGCCCAATTCATAGCCTTTCAGGTCACATTTAAACTTTTTAAGTTTTTGAGACTCTAACTCTGAATTCAATGACTATATTTAGCTAGCCAGGGATGTGTTTAAAGATGAAAACAAATTATGATTTTGAAAACTGTTAACTTATGCAAGGTCTCGATTTACAACCTCTTTAAGGCTGGTGGGATGGATATATATATATATATATATATATATATATATATATATATATATATAAAGTTATTTAATGACTTTTAGGGAAAACTTATTCCACAATCTTGTGAGGTGTTATATAATGCATTTGCCACTTTTTTCTATTACTGATATTTAGTTCCCAAATCTGATGTTAACTCCCACAGTGGTACTTTGCAGGCCTTGACTTTCAATTTGAATTAGATCAGACACTGCCTTATAGAGGAGGCAGCGACCGCTTGGTGTAATCTATGAGAAACAGAACATAATGATAGTTCTTGAAGCCTTTCTGAGTAGTTCAAGTATTCCTGTTCTGTGATCTTTCTGGCAAGAAATTGCTATACATTTTAAGCTCTTTCAGGTTAGTTGTTCAGATGATACAGAGTTCAACACTGTATTCCAGAGTCAGATTAATGAGGCATAAAGAGGTACAATGTTTTTACTAATGTGCATACATATCCCTTAGAATTAGTTTGGCTATACAATATGCTTTTCTGACTCTGGTACATACATGCACACTAGCCAACATTTAAATACTCTGTCATTGTTCCTAGAAGTTAAATAATGGTTATCTGCCATAGAAATCTTTTCTGTGAATGTCTATGCACAGCTACAATCAAACAGAAATTTTGTAAAGCGAGGATAATTACACTCTGTTGCTATGCAATATCAAGGGGGTGGAGTCTGGCTGAACCAAATCAGATGTCTGTCTGCAGTCCTTTGAAGTAAATGTTAAATTTCTTCTTCCTCTAAGAAGCAGATGTGGTTGAATTCTACCTCACTCGTGTAGAGATTCAGAAGAAGTAGTAGTAATTTCAGCAGGGAAATCTTAAAAGCCTCATCAAAATATTTTGGTGTTTGTAGGATTAGCATATTGCAGATTCTTGAAATAACTGTTTCACTTCTCTGAACAGCACAATGCACTTGTTACATAAGAATTTGTAATAATGAATTTTAAACTCAAAGCCTGAGTACTTGTGCATATTTCATACAGTATCATAAATAATCTTCTGTTTAATCATTTTGAGATCCTGGTGGAGTAATTTTCTTTAACCATGAAACACTTGCAAGGAGACTGAATGTCCAGTGATGTGAGAAAGTTGGCCCTGAAATACTGTAAGAATATCATCAGTTGAACTAAACTACTTTTTTGTTAAAGTGGTTAAAACTTGAGATTTTCTGCTGTACCAGAGAAATTGGAAGGAACAGACTGTATTAATTTTATGAAAGCGCAAAAAAGCAACTGGACTGGTATTCCACATAAGGAGTTGTTAACTGAAAGGGCACATTGTGTGTATGCTCCACACCTGGCCATGTAAAAGCAGATAAGACCTCTAATAGTAATGATGCAACCCTACCAGCAGAAAGAGTTGATTCTTACAAAACTGTGGCAGAAGGATAAAGTACTAAAAGTTGGAGACAATAGAATGTTTAGGGAAAATGACTACTCATTATACACCAGGCAGAAGATGAGTAAATGTATTCCAGCAATCAGGGAATTTGAGAAGCAGGTGTAAGATTTAAGTTCAGATATTCAGATGTCTTCGGAATATTTTTTCCTGGGGGGGGGGCAAAGTCATTTCTGATGCAGAACATGTTACAGAGGAAATACAGACCTTTGTC
The DNA here is from genome assembly GCF_019279795.1 of Protopterus annectens. Taxonomy (NCBI): domain Eukaryota; kingdom Metazoa; phylum Chordata; order Ceratodontiformes; family Protopteridae; genus Protopterus; species Protopterus annectens. The sequence goes on along the minus strand of NC_056735.1, from coordinate 716,981,582 downwards.
CAAGAAAAATAGCTATCAAACAGAAGGGGATTCTGCTTTTCATTCTTCTGATAATAAAGCTCATAGAGGGACTACACCAGTGAAACCTTTCCCAATGTTCCGGAGGAAAATGCTTGAGAGACAGAAAAAAAAACACAGGAGTTGACTAAAGAACCAGAGACTGGATTTAGGAGATGGAGATCAACAGGAAGAAAAACAGCAGCTTGGAAATTAATTAATAAATGTGGGATTACAAAGCATCAGTTACGTTTGTGAAATATGGTGGCGCAAGAAAACCTAGAAATATTGGACTTCCTTTACTTTGTTAAACTTGTAGAGGGACTCAAAGCATATGTTCTACTTCACATTATTAATGTTTGGAAGAACATTAAGGAGAGGGGAAGAGGAAAGAAAGCAGTAACTAAGTAAATCAGTTGTTCTTAGTACTTTTATACAGCATGACATATACTGCATATTATAAAGTAAAGCTTTTTCAGTTGTTTTTATGTGTAATAGCATTACTAAGTAAACATGTGCCCCCCTTTTCCTTCTTCTTTCTTTCTTTCTTATTGTTCAGTTTTAAGAAATGTCAGCACTGCAATGTAAAAAAGATGAAAACCTGAACAAAAGAGCATGATAAAAGTAAAATGTATATGCTTTTTATTACCTTTTCTTAGGGGAATAACTGGATTAAGGTCCTTGGCTTGATCTAATAAGTTTCAAAGGAAAGCAAGTAAATAAAAGAACACTGAATGCAATGAAAAGTTTTCCTCTTACAACTAAATACTCACATTGCAACATGAGAAACTTGTAGCTGAAGGCAACTATGCATCTGGTTTTCATGTTTCTATGGGGACAAGCTAATAAGGGCAATGAGAACAGAATATTTTTTCTTCCTTCAATGGAAATAATGTTTTCTGAAAGCATTCAATTTGTTTTCTACACCAGGGAGAGGACTAAAGATAAGGAAAAACAGACAGCACTTAGTGTAAGTAGAAGCACATGCTGTACTATGTATCTTAGTGTGGATAACCTTCATTATAGGTCAATTCAAGCTTGGGAGTGGTGTAACTGTCAAGCTGTGACAATTGTTCCTATCAGGAGGGTTAAACTTCATTATTTGAAGATGTACATGGCTGTGTGTGTTTGTACTAAGTTATAGGTTCTAAGGTGTGTTTTTGAGGGTCTTCATTAAAACAAAAAGTCTTGTAAGATGTGACATAGGCACACATGTATATGTCAAGGAACAACTGTATTAAAGATAGACATGCCATATATGTAACACAAAAGCTTAAACTAGACATTTAAAAGATCTGTAATATATAACATTATGGAATAATAACTTCTTCTTACAGTGACAATACTTTTCATATTATCTTTAAATGTGAATGGTCTCACAGATATATACAAAGAGTAGTGAACTATGTTAAAAAATGTAGAGTACAAATAACTATGCAGCAAGAGACATATTTATAAAGAAATGAGCATGTGAACTTGATTTCAGGATTATTATCCAACAGAATATCTGGGACAAAGGAAAAGAGGAGTACTTATATTAATTGTTAGAGGAGCTCCAGTAGTAATAGAAGAGAGGAAAAAAGATAATGGTAGATTTGTAGTAGTAAGGGGCTACTGGCAAGGGTGGAGGATTATACTAGCATGTATTTATATTCCACCTAAAACTGCTATAATGGAACCTCTAAGAAAATTCTGGGAGAAATAATCAGCTTTCAGCAGGGAATATTACTTATAGATGAAGACTGGAATTTGATTTGCAAAAGTGAGCATGTGTCTGGGGGCCTAGAAGGGAAAATATAAAAGAGGGAAGATTTCTGAATAAATTTCTGAAAAATATTTGGTATGTATGATGTGAATTCAGTAGCAGAAGCTCAGAGAGAATTTACATATTATTCTCCAAGGTACAGTAACTGGGCTAGGCTATATAGAAACTATATTTCAAAGGAAAATATGCATTTAATGGAAAGTTTTGATATGCATCCAATAACTATTTCAGATCATGTGCCAATAATAACAAAAACAAAAATGCAGGGTAATGAAAACAAATGAGACAATGGCACTTCCAAAATTATTCGGGAGTTACTAGGAAATATAGAAATTTCTTCAGAAAATATAGCTAGGGAGTGGGATAAACTGAAAGTAGAGTTTGAAAACTGGGTGGAAATAAAAGAAAAACAGATCTTGTTTACAAGAATAATTTAGAGGGACTGACAAAAGTTAAAGTATTGCAGAATAGGGGGAAATCTCACAGAACAAGAAGAGGCACAACTGCAGAATGTTAAAGAGAAAATAAGGGACTACCTTGATAATGTGCATTAGTTTAGAAAGATTGTTATTAAGCAAGTGTTTTATAAATACACTGGAGCACAAAAGTCTTAGCACAATGTTTCAGCAACAGAAAGTAGAAAAGGTTGTTGCTAAGCTTAGAAAATCTGTATCAAGGAAAACAACTAGAGATCTTGTAGTGGTATTAGAAATATTTCAGAAATTTTATTAAAATTTGTATAAAACACAAAAAATGTGGAAATCAAGAAAAAGTGTAAATGGAAATGTGTATGGAAGAATTAAATATGCCAGGGTTAGAGGTAGATGAGGCTTAATTGCTAACAGGACAGGAGGAGATGAGATAAAAATAGTGATTTATCCCAATCAACAAGAACGTCTCCAAGAATGATGGTATTCTTATGGAAGTTTGGAGATAAGAAAGCAGTAAAGATCTGGAAGCATTTTAAAAGAAGGAGAAGCACCAACATCACGGAAGAAAGCGGTGGCAGCTATAATACCTCATGATGGTAAAAACCCATCAGATCCAGCTTCATATAGGTCCATTTCAATTCTAAACCATTATTATAAAGTGTTTATGTATATAATGGGTAAATGAATAGCAAAGGTGATGCCAAAAGTGATACATACTGATCAATGCAGTTTTATGGAGGGGGAGGCAAACATTTGATAACATTAATAGAACAATGATGATCTAGATGGAAGCAGAATGTAAGAAAATACTACTGTTGTTAGTGAGTCTTGACACACAAAAAGCATTTGACAGATTAAACTGGGATTTTATGAGTAGGACAATGGAAGCATTTGCATTTTGTAATACAATTATAAGGTTGATTAGGAGGATATATTAGGGATCAGAGGTGGAATTTAAAGTGTGGGGGGGCATTTTTCTGGTAAATTCAGTTTGAGCACAAGAACCAGGCAGGGGTATCCTCTTTCCTCCTTATTTGTGTTATATTTAGAACCACTGGCAAAGAAAATAAGGAACTTAGAAATTCAAGGATATAATTGGCTTGGTAATCATGAAAAGTTGGCTTTATTTACAGATGATATTATTTTGTACCTGAACAACAAAAAACCCAGAAAAGGACATTTGAGTGATGTGGAACATTCTGAAACAGTTCCAAGTCTTTTTGGGATACAAAATTGATAAAGATAAAACAAAGGCAATAGCTGTAAACTATGTACCTACAAACAAATTATTTCAGCAATGCCCATATTTATGGGGGCATGATTAAATTAAGTACTTAGGAGTATGGATTAAAATGATTCTGTTATAACAGCTAAGGATTTGTGCTGTGTTTTATGGATATGAATAGCAAGATACAAGCAGTGAACATGTTTCTAGTCCCTTTAGTTTTAAAAACAGATCAGCATGTTTTTATTAACCAGAGGAGAAGTTGTGGATAGCAATTAATAAAGAACTGAATGATTTTATCTTGAAGGGGAAGATGGCAAGAGTCTAATGGGATAAGCTGAACCTTCCAACAGAACAAGGTAGTTTGAGATTACCAGATTTAAATGGGTATTTCAGAGCTACACAATTAATGCTCCTATACATAGCACAAGCAGAAAGCTATAATTCAAAGTGGAAAGGGATGATGATGAAATGGGGGGGAGCTCAAGAAATAAGGAGAGATTGGGATTTTGGATGCAGTCTCTTAAGAAGAACAACCAAAATCATACAGACTATTATATTCATAAAATAGCAGGGAATATTCTAAGAACCAAACCAGCATGAGAATGGAGAAAAGAGGTTTTGCCAATAGGGTTGACTGTGGTCAGGGATACAGGTAATAGGCAAGAGGAGGCTGGAATTTATTGGAGAAAACTGGCAAAGAAACCAAGGTGTTGGGAGCAAATAACTAAAAAGGGAAAGGTAATAGAATGGGAAGAGGCCAAAGATTTATTTGGACTGCATGTTAGAGATTGCCTTTCCTATCAATTGATATCAGAGTATAGGCAAAGGGAAAGAAATTGGGGGTTCCTAAACGAAAGACCAGCACTGGTAGAGTTTTAATAGAATCTAAAACAGAAGTTGCCATTAAAAAAGGAATAATTAGTAAAGCATATAAAATACTGTGTGAAAATTATAAGAATCAATCAGAGGAGCTTAGAATGAATTGGGAAGTGAGATTGGATAAGCAATTCAGAAAGAGTCAATGGGGGTATATGTATATATCCCAAACATGCAACAAGGTCTAGAATATTTAGGATCTTTGCTTGGAAATGTTTACATAGGTATTTTTGTACCCCAAGTAGACTCCAAAGAATTTTTCTTCAGGTGGATAGCAAATGTTGGAGGAGTGATGGGCAAGAAAGAGGTAGCTAGGAACATATTTTTTGGAAGTGTGATGAGCTGGCAGACGTTTGGGATTCTCTGCAGACCACTTTGTGGGAGATGCTGGGTGAGTGGATTGGGCTGACTGGAGAGATGATTTTTTTGAGTTATGCCACAGAATCAGAATTTCCTAGACATAGTAAATCCTTACTGAGTCTAATTATGGTGACTGCCAAAAAAGCAATTACTAGAAAATGGAAATCAAAGTCTAAGACCAACTTTACTAGACATAGTAAATATAGTAACAGAGATAAAACAAGTGGAATTGGGATCTTTAGAAAAGGGAAGGAGCAAACTACATAGAAAAAAATGGGAATTGTGGGAAAAGTATAAGCAGAGCAGGAACAAGGTTTTAAGAGTCAGGATTTGAGCTATATAATGCTTAACTAACAACAACTAGAAGGTTTATGTCATTTATAATGTTTGCAACTATAGTTGTTTCAATGGTGTCTGTGATGTAAATTGTTTGCAACTAAAGTGATATTTTGTATGCTTTTCATTTATATAAATGTAAGATTGCCTTTGTTATAAGTGGACATTTAATAAAGATGTTGGGAAAAAAGAAATAAGGAGAGACTGGGATTTTGGTTGTAGATCAAAGAGAAAAGCAATAATCATACAGAATATTATATTCATAAAGTAGCAGAAAGTATTTTAAGAACTAAACCAAAATGGGAATGAAGAAATTAGATTCTGCTGATAGGGATGACTGCAAAAGGGGTACAGAGAATATGCAAGAGGGGGCTGGAATTTACTAGAGAAAACTACTGGAAAGGAACTGTTGTACTGGAAGTAAATTACTATGGGGAAAAGGTAATAGAACGGGAAGAGGCCAAGAATTCATTTGGACTGCAGGCTAGAGATTGCCTTCCCTATCAAGGATTGTTATCAAAGTATTGCCAAAGGGAAAGGAATAGGGGGAGCCTAAGTGAAAGACTAACACTGGTGGAGCTTTTAGTAGACTCTAGAACAGAAGCTGCTGTTAAAAAAGATAATTAGTAGGGCATATAAAATATTGCATGATAACCTATAGGAATCAATCAGAGGAGGTTAGAAATAATTGGGAAGAGAGATTGGATAAGCAATTCACTAATGTTGGAGGTATGATGGGGATGAGAGAGATAATTGGGAACATATTTTTTTGGGTGTAATGAGTTGGCAAACTTTAAAAATTCCCTGCAGATGATTTTATCAGAAATACTACATAAGCAAATTGGTGTAACTAAGGAAATTAGTTTTTGACCTGAGATACAGATTTGGAATTGCCTAGATATAGTAAGGCCTTGTTAAGTTTAATATTGGTGGCTACCAAAAATGCAATTACAAGAAAATGTACATTAAACAAAGACAACTACCCAGTTCTCTTTTTAGACAGAAACAAGGTACGGCATGGGGGCTGCCTTTGCCCCCATGTATGCCAACCTTAGTATGGGTCTTTTTGAATTAGAATACATTTATAGAAGTACATTTTTTGGCAGCATATTGTTAGATATTTTCGTTATATTGATGATTTGATTTTTATTGCCCAGAGTGGGGATGACATGGTTGAACAATTTATTCAATCTCTACATTCTAATAGATTTCATCTACAATTTGATGGATTATTAGTAGGAAAATGCATTCCTTTTTTGGATGCACAATTGAGTATTGTTGATGGGACGACTTTACATATTACTGTACATAGAAAGTTTGATCAGGGTACACAATTTGTGCACAGGGATAGTTGTCATCCTACTCATACCTTAGAAGCATTTCCATCTGGTGAAATGCTCAGGGTTATCCAGATTATGTAATAATATTAGAGATTTAAAAAGAGAATAAAAAGTAACTGTGGATATGTTTGAGAAAAGGGGCTATGATAAGAACTTAATAGAAAGAAGCTGGAAGAAGTTATGTTCTGGCTTTGTTGCAAATAATACACATATTAATCCACATATGGTGGTTCCACATGGCTCAAATAGAACCCTCTGAATCTATTTTGTTTCTACTTTTGGGTGTTTAAGTTTTGAAATTTCCCAAGTAGTAAAATACTTTTGGAATTATTTGTGCTCCTTGAAAAATGTTTCTTCTTGGTTAAATACTAAACTGGGCATTTCCTATAGGAGGGGTAGAAAAGTACAGTTGTGTACACTTACCATAAATGTAGATGTTTGAGTGTATTCACTGTTGCAGTCATTACATTTGGGTTATCCTGCTGGCAGGTTGCCTCAGTCGGCCTGAATTCCAAAGTCTTGGGTCCTGCGTCGGTTGCTGTCGCCTCTTCCCTGACGTCAGTTTGTCAGGGGTATAAAAGATGCAATCGACACCATTTTATTCAGTTTTTCTTGCCCCACATGTCAGGTGCCCCCAAAAAGGTAGGCTAAAATTATGTAAATAAAATATACATGCACCAAAATAAGCTTTACCTTCATCTATAAGCAAATACACTACCTAGGTTGTGTAGATTACAGAAGTAAAGATAAGTTCCAGCAAAAATAAGGGGGATGGCAGGTGGGTAACCTGGACTGCAACAGTGAATACACTAGAACATCTACATTTATGGTAAGTGTACACAACTGTACTACGTTCTTCGTGTTTTACTGTTGCAGTCATTATATTTGGGTTGAGTCCCGAAGCTATGGTTGGGGAGCTGGAGCTAGACAGCATTAGGAGTGGCTATGAGGCCCTGCAGAACTGCAGTGGCAAAACCTGCCCTGGATTTAGAGTAAAGAGGCAGATTGTAATGTTTTGTAAAGGTATGCACTGAACTCCAAGTAGCAGCCTCTAAAATGTCTTTGGTTGGTACTCCCCTGAGAAAGGCTGCAGAAGTGGCTGCAGCTCTGGTTGAATTTGAATGTGGCCTAATGCTCTTAGGCACTGGTTTGCCATGCTGTGAGTAGCAGAAACTAATGCAGTGACCTATCCACTTTGAAATATTCTGCTTGGAGATAGCCTTTCCTTGTGATGCTGTGGCATATGCCACAAGTAATTGGTCTGTCTTTCTGAAAACTTTAGTTTTGTCCAAGTAGAATCTAAGTTGTCTGTGTACGTCCAAAGAATGCAGTCTTTTCTCACCCTTGTTCTGTGGATTTGGATAAAAAGTTGGCAAATGAATTGTTTGGTTAAGGGCTACACTGGATACCCCCTTAGGCATAAATGTAGGGTTTGTTCTCAGAGAGACCCTGTCTGGATAAAAAAATGATAAAGGGTTCCAAAGCCATAAGAGCCTACAGCTTTGAAACTCATCTTGCAGAAGTTATTGCTAGGAGCAGAGCTGTTTTCCAAGATAAGAACTTTATATCCGCAGTAGCAGCTGGCTCAAAAGGAGGTAAGGTGAGTTTTTCCAAGACATAATTGAGGTCCCATGCAGGTATTGGCGTTCTCCTTGGAGGCCTTAAGTTTTTGTCTCCTCTGAGGTACTGCCTTAATAAAGGATGAGAAAAGAGTGGTGGCTCTGTATTGTAATGAGCCAAAATGGCAGAGGCATGGATTTTAATTGATGAAAAAGATAGGCCTTTGTCCAGCATCTCAGTTAAGTATTGCAAAATCTGAGGAATATTTGGGACAGCTGTATCTGTTCCTTGAGCTTGGTTCCATGCACAAAATCTCTTCCATTTCCCAGCATAGGATTTTCTAGTACTAGGCCTTCTGGCTTCTAAAATGACATCCATCACAGCTTTACTGAGAGGTGTGGTTTGTATGGCTACATTATCCGCCATGCTGCCAGGTTTAGGGTGCTGAGTTGGCTGTGCAGAATCTGATTGTTTTGCTGGGACAGTAGATGAGGTATTTGAGGTAAGGTCCAGGCTGGTTATTGGGACAAGTTCCTTAAGATTGGATACCAGTACTAACGTGGCCAGTCTGGGGCAATCAGAATAATTTTTGATTTCTCCTGCCTGACCTTTAGGAGTACCTTGGGGAGGAGAGGCAGTGGAGGAAAGGCATATACTGATAGGTTTGTCCAGTTGAAAGATAAGGCGTCCACTTTCCAAGCTTGTCTGTGACAAGTCCTTGTGCAGAATCTTTTTAGTTGATTGTTTTGAGGGGAGGCAAATAGATCTATGTCCAGGCGTCCCCATTTCTTTGTTATCATGCTGAAGACTTGTGGATCCAGGTGCCACTCGTGGCGATCCATGAGGTGTCTGCTTAGTTTGTCTGCCAGAGTATTTTCCTTTCCTGGCAGGAATTGTGCCTGCAGATGAACTTGGTAAGTCAATGCTGTGTCCCATAAAGCCATGGCTAGTCTGCACGGGGGATAAGAATGAGTACCCCCCTGCTTATATACCACATGACCGTGGTGTTGTCTGTCTTTATCAGTAGTTGTGCCAGATGAAGTAGGTCCTTGAAGGCTGTCAGGGCATTTTGAACAGCTAGCATCTCTTTTTGATTTATATCTTGATGCTTTTGGTTTGTGGACCAGGTGCCCTGAATGCCTCTTCCTGCCATGTGTGCCCCTCAGGTATAATCTGATGCATCTGTCGTTAGACTCTGCCTGGCTGGGGGTAGTGAGAATGGCTGTCCCTTGTTTTGGTGACAAGCCTTTGCCCACCATCGAAACTCCTGTTGCAGGCAGGAAATTAGAGTAATCTTTGTTTCCAGACTGTGGCAATGTTGTGTCCAGACACTTTTTAGGTACCATTGAATTTTCCTCATATGCAGTCTTGTATATGGAATAAGTAAGATGCAGGATGCCATGAAGCCCAAAGCCTGCAGAATTGTTCTTGCAGATAACTCGGCCTTTGTTGCCATTTCCTTGAAATAGGTAGTTAGTTGCCTTTGTTTGTCTGGAGTGAGATAAGCCATCTGGGCAGTTGTATTTAAGCTTGCACCCAGGAATATTATCTCTTGAGAGGGTGCTAGTTTTGATTTCTTTTTGTTGACTGTGTACCCTAGGCATGTTAAAAGTCTTATCACAAACGTCAGATGCTGTAGTAGAATTTCCTTGTTCTCTGCTTGTATGAGGCAGTCATCCTAGTAAGGATATATTTGTATTCTTCTTTGTCTGCAGTAAGCAATTACTGGTGCCAGGCATTTTGTGAAGACCCTGGGTGCAGTAGATAAGCCAAAGGGCAGTGCAGAGAATTGGTAATGTTTTGAGCCAGACTTGAGTCTGAGGTATCTTCTGCATGATTGTACAATTGGGACCTCTTTTAGGTCTAAAGGCACGAGCCAAGCCTTGCTGCCCAGCATAGGCAGAAGCTGCTGTAAGGTCAACATCTTGAATTTTGGTATATTCATGAAAGTGTTTAGAATAGATAGGTCCAGTATTGGTCTCCATGCTTTGTCCTTTCTGGGTACCAGGAACAGTCTTGAGTAAAATTCTTGTCCCTGCTCTTGCTGTGGCACTTGTTGAATAGCCCTCATGTCCATGAGAGCTGCGACTTGTTTTTGAGCCTCTGCCCATTGATTTTTTGGCAGGTCTGGCCAACCATTTGCCCTTGGCAGGGTATGGAAATGAAACTTGTAGCCTTGTGACACTATGTCTAGAACCCATTTGTCCTGGGTTATAATGTGCCAATTTTGAGAAAAAAGTGCTAGTTTTCCCCCTAAGGGTGCTGCCAGAAGATAAGTGCTTGGTGCAGGCAGGGGGAAGTCATTGGGACTGTTTCCTGTATGACTGTGATTTGTCTTCTCCACCTTTGGAGGTAGAAACACTCTATTGCTTAGACCTGTAGGATCCTTGCAGCTGTGATCTGCCTCTGGGGCATCTGGATCTGCCCCTTTGAGGTCTGTCTGAGACTGGAAAGGACCAATTCTTTGTAGTCCAGTGTCTGCTAAATCTAGGTGGCTGTACCTGTAAGAAATCCTTGACCGTTTGAATAGATTTAGCTTTGTCCTCCATTTTCTTTAACACCTCTTCCGCCTTAACACCAAACAAGGTATCATGTTGTAAAGGAGCATCTAATAATTTTGCTTTAACATGGTCAGGCAGATTTTGTTCCTTTAACCAAGCATGCCTTCTAATGACAGAACCCGTAACAGCGGCCCTGCAGGAGGCCACCAGAGAATCAAACCCACATTGCAAAGTATGCTTTCCAACTTGTTCAGCTGCATGCAATAAATCCTGCATTTCTTTGTTTTCTGCACATTCTGAATTTGCCATCATTTTCTGTTTAAGCAGTGTCATGATATATTGCTGATATTTGAGCATATGAAACTGGCAATTTAAGGCCCTTATAGCCAAAGTAGCAGATGTATAAATCTTTTTTCCCCATCTATCCAGTGACCTAGAATCGCTGTCAGAGGGGGTAGGGTTTTTTGCAGTAGAAGCCTTGACCCCTTTTGGACCCTGAGAAATAGTTTCTGGGTCTGCAGTAGGGTTTTTGAAAAGGAATTTATGAGAGTCAGGGACCCTGTAGTATCTGTCCGGCTTAACAGGAGCTGGAGGTAAAGAGTCAGGGGTCAGACTAGTCTCCGAGAACACATCATCTACAATGTCCAACACAGATGGAATAGCTAGAGGCCTTGTTGAGGTAGTAAAAGGAAGTCTCTGAGCCTTTTCTTAGATTCTGAAAAATCTTGGCTCTCCCAGTGGTAGTGCTCCCTCATGGTATGCAAAGTTTCCCCAAAAGAGTAGCCCTCAGGAGGAGAAGCTGAAGGAATTGATTCTTCAGCATCAGAATCCTCATAGGGGGGAAGAGAATATTCCTGATCAGAAGAGGAATCAGAAGAAATGGAAACCTGATCTGAAGATTCATAGTCTGTCTCTTGCCTAGGCCTCTTATCAGGAGGGGGATGGGAACCCCTGATCAAGGTAATTAAGTCTTCGGCCATTTTGAGCATCTGTTTTTTGGGCATGGAGGCCTGTCCTTGTGGCTGGTGAACTTGTTTCTTTGCCTTTAAAGGTGTTTTAGTCTTTGAAGTCAGTTTAATATATAATTGTTTAGGTCTGAATACACCCTCAGAAGCCGATGCCTGCTCAGCGGCTCTGGACCCATCTGAGGGAATAATCTCCAAGGCTCCACTACCTTGAGTTTCCAGCAGCCTGGCCAACTCCATGTGGGAGTCGTTAGTGGCCTGCGACTCTAAAGTAGCAAGCATCAGGGGCTGCGAAAGCGCCTCACTGAGAAGTGGCGAACCGGCGGCTTGCTTAGGAGAAGCTTCATCGTCGGTTTTGGACCTCGGTTGCCTGTCTTTTTCTTTTTCTTTGCATTTTTTGTGAACTCCGGTAGTCGGATGGCTATCCGACGACATTGTATAATTAAATCTTCGCCCAAAATAGCTTAATGCAAAATCGTACCGACACTTAATAGTGCGTTGGTTACATCTAGCACAAAACCGACAACTAGCAACATTGTGGTCAGGGCCTAGGCAAGGAATACAGTAAGAATGAAAGTCCTTATGAGGTATTTGCTTCCCACAAGAAATACAATTATTAACTTTTTCTGACATCAGTCTGGAGCAAGAAAAAAGTTTTCCCAACAGGGTACTTAGCTTTTAATGAAGACTTCGGACCTGAAACTCAAACACGAAAATCTCAGGAGTCGGCCGACCGGCACTTGCGAACTGCTTCTGCTTCGGGCACCGAGCGGCAAGAAAGACTGAATAAAATGGCGTCGGCTACATCTTTTATACCCCTGACAAACTGATGTCAGGGAAGAGGCAACAGCAACCGACGCAGGACCAAAGACTTTGGAATTCAGGCCGATTAAAGGCAACCTGTAATGACTGCAACAGTGAAACACGAAGAACATCATACATAACTTTATTGTTAAAGGAAAGTTTTGTCCCCCAGATGTTAGAATTAATTCAAATATACTTCCATTGGGTACTTCTTGTTGTAAAAAATGTAAGGCGTGCAAATATGTAATAGACAAATTTATTCATATTAATCACATTCCATTTGATACATGTTGCAGCTTTTCGTGCAATACAGAAGGAGTTATATATGCACTTAAATGCCCGTGCAATTTGTTTTATATTGGAGAAACTAAAAGGGCATTCAAGGTTAGAATGCTTGGGCATATAAGAGATATTAAGAATAGGAAACAAGAAAGCTCTATAGCTACTCATTTTAAATGTTTCCATAATAGTGATAGTGAAGGTTTACAGGGTACTATATTAGAGAAAATTAAAGTGTCAGTATTTGACGAATGTCTTTTAAAAAAACGGCTTCTGACTAAGGAGTCTTTATATATTTTGAAATTTAATACCTTGCATCCATATTTATTTATTTATTTTATTTTATATTTGTTTACCGGGAAAGTCTGACTGGACACAGATCCATTTTCAGCGGAGGCCCGGGGAGAAAAGCTCCACAAATATTACATTACATTATATTGGTTAACATTACCATTTATACAAAATGAGAAGTTATGTACCTACCATAACGTTCCATGTTAGTTGTCTTCTCTCGCCTTCTTTTTTGCTTGATGACTCGGCACTTGCTAAGCTCGAGAGTCACTTTTACCAGCTCGAGGCAGCCCCATATCCCATGATGCAAGGCGGTAAGTACCCAGATCTCGTTTGATGACAAAAGGGCAATAGCACCTAGCATAAAAACTTCCCAAAGGAAGAAAGAAGAAGAGAAAAAACCTGCAGGATGGTAGAAGGACCAGCTCTGTATGGACTTCAGAACTATCATTCTTTGTAGAGACAGTCTGTCCAGGCCTGGGGGAAGGAGGGAGGGTCGCAAGAAAGAAGGCGAAAGAAGACAACTAACATGGAACGTTATGGTAGGTACATAACTTCTCAATGTTAAGTTGTCAATCTCGCCTTCATTCTTGCTTGATGGGACCGCGTCCCTAGCACCTCTATCCTGGGTGGCTCAATGGAACAGACTCTTGAGGACGGTAGAGCCAAAACTGGCTCTGTCCCTGGAGGCCAAATCCAATTTGTAATGGGAAACAAATGTATGAGGAGTGGCCCAAGTGGCCGCTGCACAAATAGTGTCTAAAGGAAGTCTAGCTTGAAAGGCTGTAGAAGTAGCTAAGCTTCTGGTTGAATGTGCTTTAGGTTTTGAGCACAGCTGTTTTCCCCTGAGCCGATAAATTTCAGAGATGACAGAAGAAAGCCATCTAGATAAGGTCACTTTTGAGACAGGAAGGCCTTTCTTGTTATCAGCATATGAAACAAAGAGTTGATCGGATTTCCTGAATTGTTTTGTTCTGTCCAAATAATATCTGAGTTGGCGGTGGACATCAAGATAATGTAGTTTTTGTTCCGATCTGTTTGAATAGTTTGGAAAAAATACAGGGAGATCAATGGCTTGATTCAAATTAGTCTTTGAGGCGACCTTAGGTAAAAAGGTCGGATTAGTTCTCAATGATACTCTGTCTTTGTGGAAGACCAAATTGGGGGGGGCGAACAGATAGAGCATGAAGTTCAGACACCCTCCTAGCCGATGTAATGGCTACCAGGAATAAAGTTTTCCATGAAAGAAATTTCAGGGAACAAGAAACAGCTGGCTCGAAGGGGGGAAGAATCAAGGATGTCAGCACTAAATTTAGGTCCCATTGAGGAGGAGGACTCCTGACTGGAGGCTTCAGGAGGAAAATTCCTTTCAAGAAGGCTCTACAAAGCCTGTGGGACATAATGTTGTGATCTGCGAACCCGACATGAAAGTTCGAGATAGCAGCCAACTGAACTCTAACTGTGGAAGAAGAGGAGCCCGCATGAAAAATCTCCGCTAAGAAATCCAAAACTGCTTGAACTGGAGCAGTGAAGGGATCAATATTCTTGGCTTTAGCCCAATAAGAGAAACGTTTCCATTTGCTTGAATAAATCCTCCTGGTAGAGGATTTTAAAGAAGCTACTAGGATGTCTCTAACAGGGTTAGAGATCATAGGAAGCCTGGCTAAGGAAGGAAGTGGAGCAACCATGCTGTGAGGTTGAGAGAAGGGATAGACCGGTGCAGCTGACCGGATTGGTGAATCAGAAGATCTGGCACTGGGTCCAGATGCCACGGCTGCACCAAAAGGTGACAATGGAGAAACGGAAACCAAATTTGTCGAGGCCAATAAGGAGCAATGAGAATCAATTTGGCTCTCAAAACGGTTGCTTTCTGGATAACTTGAGGGATCAGAGGAAAAGGAGGAAAGGCATAAAGAAGTCCCTGGGGCCAATCCTGGGTCAGAGCATCTCTGGGGGGATAGCCTGGCAGTGGGAAGAGAGAGAAGAAGTCTGGGCATTTGCTGTTTTGGGGAGTAGCAAAAAGATCGCAACATGGGCGACCCCATTCCAGAAAAATCTCTTCCACTATAGATTGTTTGAGAGACCACTCGTGAGGCATGAGAATAGCTCTGCTCAATCTGTCCGCTAAAATGTTGGTTTTCCCAGGGATGTGCGTTGCTACCAGAAACCGATGAGAGGAGATCGCCCATTGCCAAAGTCTGAGCTTCGACACAAGGGGTAGGACTTGGTTCCGCCCTGTTTGTTGATATACCAAACTACAGACATGTTGTCTGTGTGGACTGCAATTGTCCCTACGGGAAGAAAGTCGTTGAGGGCTTGCAACGTTAAAAGCACTGCTCTCATCTCTAGGACATTTATGTGCAGGTGGTATTCGAAAGGTTGCCACGTCCCATGAACCATCCTGCCCTGATAATGACCCCCCCACCTGATCAGGGAGGCGTCTGTGGTGACAGTGGCTACCGGGGATGGGGGTACAAAGTGTCTGCCTTGGTGAATCTGGGGAGAAGTGATCCACCAAGCAAGATGATACTTGCAAATCTGTGTCACCAGTATTTGGTGACGCATTGGAAGTTGTTGGTAAGACCACTGAGTGAACAACATCCATTGAAGAAGGCGCATGTAGAAGCGAGCCAGGGGAAGAAGAGTAATGGCCGCAGCCATGAGGCCTAACACCTTTAGAACCATTCTGGCCTGTACCTTCTTGTTGGCTAGAATGATCCTGACGTGACTTTGAATGTCTGAAATTCTTTGATCTGTAAGGGTAGCTGACATCCGAACAGTGTTTAAGTTTGCCTATGAAAGTAATAGACTGGCAGGGCAATAAGGATGATTTTTCGGAGTTGATCGAGATGCCCAATTGAGAACAAAGATTTATTGTGTAATCCCTGGCTTGAACAAGCTGATGCCTGGTGGTGGCTGAAAGGAGCCAGTCGTCGAGATACGGAAACACCTGGAATCCTTGACGTCTCAGGTGAGCCGTGACCACTGCCATACACTTGGTGAACACTCTGGGGGCTGTAGTGAGACCAAAGGGCAGGGCTCTGAACTGGAAATGACTGGACCCCAGCCGAAAGCGGAGAAATCTCCTGGAGCGTCTGTGAATTTTTACGTGATAGTACGCATCCTGAAGATCTATTGAGCACATCCAGTTGTCCTTCTGTAAGAAGGGCAGAATTGACTGAAGAGTGACCATTCGAAATCTTGTCTTCCTCACAGACTTGTTGAGTCTGCTGAGATCCAATATTGGTCTCCAGTCTCCCGTCTTTTTGGGGACCAAAAAGAACCTTGAGTAGATTCCGGGCTCTGAATGATCTGTTGTAACTGGCTGAATGGCTCTTTTTTGCAGTAGTTTTAAAACTTCTAACTCTGCAATTTCCCTTAGACCGGGTGGTACATCTGGAAGGGAATTTGAGTGATAGAAAGGACTTTCCTCGAAAGGAATTTTGTAACCCTCGGATATGATCGACTGTACCCATCTGTCTTGAGTGAGGGAACGCCAGGCTTCTGGGTACAGCGATAGTCTTCCCCCGACTGCCTCCAAGGAAGGACAGCCGGGCAACATCTCAGGGATGCTGAAAGGGCTTGTCAGAGAGAGGCTCTCTGCTTCCCTGATTTTGTGGACCCCCTCTGCCTCTAGAGCGGCATCTGTTGTTGTTACCCCCTCTGCCTCTAGGGGTAAACTGACCACGTGAATCCGGCGTGACTCCTTGGGATTTGCGGAACCACATTTTGCCACCCTTCTGCCCTTTGGGGTAAGGTCTAGAAGGGGTGGAAAAACGGACTCCTACGGCAGAAAGAGTTTTGCCATCCTGCTCACACCTGGTCAACGTTTCCTTCACTTGAGGGCCAAACAAAGCTGACCCATCAAAGGGAGAGTTTGTGAAGGACGCCTTAAAGGGATCTGCAAAATTACAGAGCCGCATCCAGGCTTGGTGTCTAAGAGCCACACCTGTACCTGCGGCCCTACTCGCTCCATCAGCAACGTATGATATGAGTCGCATGGAGGAGTTAGCAATAGAATTAAGGGTTCCTAGCTGCGAAGCAATTTTTTCTTGAGCCTCTGCAGCTGTAGGATCCTGTACTACTTCACCTAGCTCCTTAAGGATATCCCTCTGGAGTCTGGTGAAGTGACATAGGTAGTTCAGCGAACGTATAGCAAAGGTCGCTGAAGAGAACATCCGCTTACCATATCTATCCATGGTCCTAGAGTCCTTATTAGGAGGATGGACAGGTACGGAAGGATCTGCAAGTTCCTTCTTAGTGGCAGCCGCCACCACCATGGCATCAGCGGGGACACCTTTTGTGAGGAATTGCTTGTCCGACGGGGCAGTAATAAATTTAGAAGGCCTCCTAGGGACTGGTTCTACAGAGTCAGGACTTGCCCAAGCCTTTCGAGCAATAACCTGCATAAGGGGGTCGAAAGGCAGAGACACCCAGGAGGTGGAGGGCCGAGATCCAAACGCCTCCAGGTATACTGACTCATCCTCAGAGGGATTATTGGTGGGCCAGTTTCCCCTCTGTCTAAGGAGTTCTAGGATGTCTGAGAAGGAGACATCCTCAGAGGGGGATCTTGGGGATCCCTCTGACTCATCTAAGTCAGTATCTGAAGTGATAGACTCGGGGGAGTCTACGTGTTTCCTCTTACAGGTCCTCTTCCACGGAGGATCTCCTGACAAATCAGGAGAATCCTCGGAAGAGGGGGTTCTTCCCAGTGGGGAAACCTGAGGCGGAGGATCTCTGGGTCCGGGAGCAAGAGAAGTGGCAGAGATGTCTACAGGCACCATAGAGGGAGGAGCTAAGGGAACAGACTGCTGGCTGAGTCCAGTGGCCAGCACACTCTTCATCACCTCGAAGGCTCCCCTCCCAGGGAGGTCTGAGAGAACCCGTTCCGAAGAGCCAGGAACTCCAGGACCCACCGAAAGGGAAGGCTCCGAGGCAGATGTTGGAGCCGAGCTCACCAAGGCCGAGGCTCCAAGGGGAGAGTGGGGTCGGACAAGGGTCCGATGCCACTCACCCCCTCGGAGGAGACCAGGGAAGCCCGACCACCGAATCCCTCTAAGGAAGGTCTCGAAGAGGAGATAAGAGTAGAGGCTGAAGGAGCAGAAGGGGGTATCTGTCCCTCAGCCGTAGCAGAAACTATTCCCGAAGACTCCAACTCCAAACTCTGGGGTAGAGTCGAAGGAGGAACTGCAATGGGGTGTGGACTAATAGTCGTCTGTTGAGACGGACTATGTAGCATTTGGGCCAGTGCCTGTGATTTTAATAATCTACTGACCACTCTCTCTAAATCATGGTCAGAAAGTCTGGATGACCTGGAAGATCGGCTCCGATGGCTCCATTCCGAGAGGAGAGGAGAAGCCGGAGCCGAGAGTATTGGCTCCAAGGAAGGGGACCTAGACCTCTTCCTCGAAGGAACCATCGGAGCCGACGAAACCATAGAAGCTGTCGGAGCCGACAACTTCTCGGCTCCGACAGAAAGTTTCGATGCATCGGCTCCAGCCGGAGCCGATACAGACATAAATGTAAGGGTGTCGGAGCCGATCGGCGCCGACACTGAAGCCTGAGCCACATGGTGATCGGAACCGATCGGAGCCGACACCGAAGTGGTCGAACCAGAATCGGCACCGATAGCCATCGGTGCCGAAGGTTTGTGCAGACCAGAATCGGCTCCAGCCGGAGCCAATCTCGACTCTGAAAGAGTCGGAGCCGAGGCCGCAGGCTTGGACACAGAAGCCTGGGCCTTGGAAGACTTAGAAGTCTTAGATGGAGCCGACTTAGCCGGAGAGCCCTCCGGCTTAAGAAGGCCCCTCAAAATCAATTTATTTCTTCTCTCCTGCAGGACTCTCTGGCTAAAAGAATGACATATAGCACAGGAGTCCTGCAGGTGAAGAGGCCCCAGGCAGTAAAGGCAAGAAGTGTGACCGTCTGTCAGAGACATCTTCTGACAGCACGAGTCACACTTCTTAAAGCCTGAGACCTTTTCTTTAGACATGGTGTAAAAATACACACACACAACACCTGTCCAAGAAATTATATTATCCCAAAAGGAAAGACTAATCTGTCAATAAACACACACACACCCTAACAAGGGGGGGGGGTGGGATGGGAGAAGGTCTGACTAAAAGTTCTAAGGAGACAGGGAAATTCTAGTCAGAATGGGACTAAAACTAGGCTAAAACTATTAGAAATAAAGTTTAAGAAGAAAAAGGGGCAAAAACAGTAATGTATGAATCACTTACCAGGAGCTGGTAAAAGGAGGACCTCATCAGCGAAGCGGCAAACGAGATCTGGGTACTTACCGCCTTGTATCATGGGATATGGGGCTGCCTCGAGCTGGTAAAAGTGACTCTCGAGCTTAGCAAGTGCCGAGTCGGAGCCGAGGATCGGCTCCGAACCCATCAAGCAAGAATGAAGGCGAGATTGACAACTTAACATCATTAGTTAACATTAGCATGATATAAGACAGTATTCATGCAGACAGTTACACAGTTAGTTACCTTACAACAGTAATATTTGCAAGGTACAGGATATTTCGACTCAGAGTACAGTAGGTTGGTTGAACACAGATAAAAACAGTAGTTTGAAATGAGTTTTATTAGAGTATCTGCTAAAATTTGTGCAAAAGGGGTAAGACAGTAGAGAATTATTTGTTTTACAGTTTTGTGTCACTAAGCTATTAGTGGTTGAGAACAATGGTGTTTATTTGAGTGAGTATTAATAGTAGTGAATTAATTTGGTCTAGCCTGGGGGAAGACATGAACATAGCCAGTTTTGCATAAAATGCGATTTGATGTTTTTTTTGAAGAGGTAAGGTGAGGATGTTGAGGTTAGGTGATTGGGTAGGAGGTTCCAGGTTTTTGCAATGCAGCAGGCGTAGAGTGATTTGCCAGCTTCATTTTTGTGCTTGGTGACAGTTATGTGGTTTTGTTGTGTCGATCGTAGGTTTCTGGAGGGAGTATAGTGTTGAATTAATTGTTGCAAGGCTGGGGTTTTCAAAGGAAGGTAGTAGAGCTTATGGACAGTGGTGAGTTGGTTGAGTAGAAGGATTTGAGGTAACTCAAGCCAGTTGAGTTGTCTGAGTGATTGGCAGTGATGGGACCTATGTGTGGCTTCATTAGCAAATTTGGCAATTTTGTTGTAGCATGATTCAATTTTCGAAAGTTCTGCTTGGTGAAGGTTTGTAAAGACTGGGGAGGCATACAGAAGTATAGATAACAGATGAGTTCTAGCTATGGTGGCTTTTGTGTGTCTGGTCATGTAGTTGTGGTTTCTATAAAGGAGTCCGATCTTTTTATTGACTTTCTTGATTGTTTGAGAAATATGGATGTCATATTTAAGTTTATTATCAATTACTACTCCTAAGAGCTTGGTATGAGGTGTAGGAGTAATATTAGTATTGTCTTTGGATATTATTGAAAAGTTATTGTTTATGGGGGGGGGATCTACTCGGGCTAAAAATAAATAAGTTGAGTTTTCTTTGGGTTAAGCAGTAGTTTGATGTTGGTGAACCATTCTTCGGCTAGGGTAAAGTTATTTTGGGTTATAATTTGGAGTTTATCAAGGGTGTTAGCTGCACTTATTATAGTGGTATCATCTGCGTATTGGACTATTGAGGCGGAGGGTAGGGATGATGCTATGTCATTAGTAAATAATGAGAATAATAGTGGGTCAAGGATGGATCCTTGTGGTACACCAATGGTTATTGGGAGTAGGGGTGACAGGTGGTTTTCCCAGAGAACAGCTTGTTGTCGGTTAGATAAATAGCTACTGAACCAGGATAAGGTGGAAGAGTTTATGTTAAAAGTGGCAAATTTTTCTAGTAGTAGACTGTGGTTCACCATATCAAAGGCTTTGGATAGGTCTAGGAATATTGAGGATACGAACAGGCTGTTGTTTCTGTGGGTATTAATATTGTTTGAGATGGATAGCAATGATGTGGTAGTACTGTGCAAAGGTCTGAAACCATGTTGGGTTTGTGATAATAGATTGTTGTGAAGCAGAAATTTCATTAGTTGTGAGTGGACTACTCTCTCTAGAATCTTTGATAGGGGTGATAGTATTACAATAGGTTGGTAGTTAGTAAGTTCAAGGGATTTTCCCCCTTTATGTAATGGTATTATGTGTGATATTTGCCATGATTTAGGTACTTTGGATTCAATTATAGATCTGTTAATGAGAATGGATACAGGATAGGCTATGGCCTCTGCAGTAATTTGTAGGAATTCTGCTGGTATTTTGTCTACTGCTGGGGTTGTTGACTTCAGTTTTTTGAGGAGTTTGGTAATAATTGTAGTACTGACTGGTTCTAGGGAGAAACTGTGTATTATCATCTGAGTTGCAGGGGGTGTGGGATGTAGTTGACGTTGTGTGAGAGCTAGTTGTTTGGGTATTGGCTAGGGCTTGGATGGTTTCAGTAAAGTATTTGTTAAAGTGGGTGGGGTGGTATTTAGATTCTTTGGTAGTATAGGGGCAGGAGTGGTAGGTTTTCCTGGGTGTAATAGGTTGTTAATTGATGCCCAAAATTTTGAGGGTTGTGAGAGTGTTTTTCCTGTAGTGTTTTATAGTAAGTAGTTTTGTCAATTTTTATGTGCTTTTTGGCTTGATTCCATAGTTCATGATATTTTTGTTTTAGAAATGGGGTTTTGTGTTTATGGAATTGCAGCCAGGCTTTGTCTCTTTCTTTCATTAGGGATCTGGTGTCTTTAGATAGCCATGGTGCGACGTTGGTTTTAATTCTAGTGGTTCTAAGTAGAGCATGGGAGTTTATGATGTTCAGGAAGGTTGTGTTGAAGTATTCTACAGCTTCATCTAGTGGTAAGTATTTTCGTGGTGTCCATATACATGATTTGAGTGAATTTATCAAATCTTGAGCTATAAAGTACTTTTTGTTTCTTATGACCCTGATAATTGGTTGTTTAGTTAGTTGGGGTTGATTCCTAATTAGGTATGTTGTCTGATGATCACTAAGGCTGTCAGGGAGACATCCTGAGAGATGGACTTGAGTGGGGTTGGATACTAGTATCCAATCTAGGATTGATTGTCGCTTAGAGGTTTTGTCTATTCTTGTAGGGGTATTAATAATTTGGGTAAAACCATGGAGGTTTATATGGGTGGTGGGGTTGTGATTGTTACAGTCAAACCAGTCTGTG
This sequence comes from Protopterus annectens, assembly GCF_019279795.1. Lineage (NCBI taxonomy): Eukaryota > Metazoa > Chordata > Ceratodontiformes > Protopteridae > Protopterus > Protopterus annectens. Next base: position 716,959,700 of record NC_056735.1, on the reverse strand, counting down.
TTAAAGTCACCTTCAAGAATGGTTTCCTGTGGATGAGTGATTTTCATCCAATTTAGTAGGCTTTCGAGTTCATTAGTGTTGTTGCCTGGTGGTATATAGCCTCCTGCTAATATGATTTGTTTATTGGGGTTAAGTTTTAGTGTTGCTAATATTAGTTCTATGTTTTGGATTTCTTGAGTGTTGTATTCAACTTGTTCTATTGAGAGGTGGCTTTGGAAAAGGATGGCTACACCCCCTCCTTTTTTGCCTGGCCTATCTTTGCGTATGATATTATAGCCAGGGGCTATTATTTCATTACTGTGGTGGATGGGCTTAAGCCAAGTTTCAGTGAGTACTACAATGTCAGGTTTGTGTAGGGCTAGTAGGGCATGTAGATCATGTGTTTTGTTGAGAATGCTTCTTATAATAATGTTTAGAAGGAGTAGGGATGAGCTAGGCCGGATATATATTGGATTAGGGTTAGTTGGGGGGGAGCTATTGCAGGTGTTGGGACCTGGATTAGGGTGAATATCACCACAGCATGACAGTTTTTGTAGTATGTGGATGAAGAGCTTGTTTAGTTTGTGAGTTATTTTGGTTATTTTATTGTGTGAGCTGGTTTGAAGTTTGTAGGTGTTAATTCCATAAAGATAAGAAGGTGATGTAGAAGGGTAGAGATCACTTAGCGTTATTGGTGAGGAGATAGTAATGGAGGTGGTTATAGTTGAGTCAGTTTGCCATGGTGGTGGAGGGCTGATATATAGATGTGTGTGGTAGGATGAGAACAAGGATAGGAGGAGGAGGAGAGAGGAGAGGCCTACTGAGTGTAATAGGGTAAATAGAAGGTGTTTGGTTGGAGTTTGGACCATATTGTTTAGTTGTGAGGTGGGTTAAAGACTAGGATAGGGTTGAGATAAGGTAAAGATTGAGTTGAACTATAGGGTGTGGTCTACAATATGGAGGTGTAAAGACTGAGTTAGATTGTAGGGTGTGGTGTCAATTTGGGTTGTGTAGAGAAGGATGTGATGGGTTGTAGTAGTGTGAGGGGTTGGGTTGTGTAGAGAAGGATGGGATGGGATGTAGTAGTGTGAGGGGTAATTAAATGTAATATGTGATAGGATAGTTGTGTTGGAGAGTGGCTAGGGGTGTGGTGCGTACCTATAAATGTAACTGATGTAGGGGTGGGTGGGAATGGGGGTAGGGTAGGGGAGCGAACGGAGCGGGGACCAACCGAGCCAGTCTTGCGCTAGCAAAAATAATCAGTTCCACAGGTAAATTTGTTATTACTTAATGCAATTTGGTGGAAATGCTGTTGGTCAATTTAAGTGTAGGATACCTTAGTTCAATAGGGTTTGTTAGCTGCTCTGACAGTTACTTCTCGACTGTGTCTAAGAAAGTTATAACTATAGTTAGTAAGAAGTGTTTTACTTTTATTCTCCTTTAGTTTAAGGCTCAGATCATCGTTTTCTAGGGAGCAGCTAGGAGAGAGGGTTAGATGGACTATACTGCCATCTTGTGGTTAAAGAGAGGAAACAGACTCCCTAGTGGTGGGTGACTAAATAGTTATATCAGGGCTAGGTTTTTAGGGGGGATGGCTGGTATGTGCGGTGTGCAAGTCAGTTAGTTAACAGTTTCAGGGGTGAAATATAATTCTACTACAGTAGGTTGACCTACTTTTTGTTAAAAACACTTGACAATTGGAGGTCTTGTTTTGGTTAGAGGGTTGAACAGCTGTGCTACTACCTTCAGGACTAAGGAGTAGCCGAGGGCAGCGTCTTTCCTAGGTATTCCAGTGGCAGGCACTGACCGCAGAGACCAGGGAGAGAACCAAGTTGGGATTCCTGTAATAACCTGCTGCCATCAGGTATACATATGGCTTGGTAGTTTCTTCTTCTGCAGAACTCTCCTCAAAAAACACAGCCCAGCACTCGTATAACAAAACATGTTCATTTTCCTTGGCACATACCTCAACTGGACCATTGTGGCCTTCAAAAAAAACTCATTCAGCTCAATCTCCTACAACATCATACCCCGCTTCTCATACAATGAAATTATAACCCACTCAGTGTGAAGCACTTACAGAATGGGACTCTCTCAGTCTCACATATGCTGAATGAACTTCTGTCTCCAGTGCCCCATTAAGCTGAATGGGGCACTGAAGAGCTTAATTGGAAATATCTGATTTAATTGTTTAATTTAATATACTATATGAGCCAAGTTTTTTATGTGCTTTTACTCCTTGAAGGCTTGTGTGGTGAGCTGAGATGTTAGACCTGTGCTTATTTTATTATTTTAATAAAATATTGGTGGATTCACTGGCTGGTTGTCTTTGTGGGTTTTGCCTTTGTGGTTTTCATAAAATGTACATCAAAGTCTAAATCAACTGTACTAGAAGTAGTGAATATAGTCTTAGTTTAAGGTGGTTAGTTGTGCAGTTCTTTCATCTACGGTAAGGCATTGTTACTGATCTGATGGAAGTAACCTGTAAATCCATTAATACCTGAAGGACCTCTAACCTCATTCCAGTCTATGTTGTGATTGTCAATAACTATTATTTCATATAGAGGCTAAGACTATTGCAAGTAAATGAAAGATATATTTTTTTTGATAATTCTAGTTTGTGATATGTAGAGTGAAAGTAATTGCTTCTCTTAAACTTTCAACAAAGAGGTTATGGAATACTGAGAAATGCCACAAAGTTTGTTATGTCACTGCCATCTTTTCACAGCCTGTCTAGCCTGAAGATAATGACGTTTTCCATTACACATCCACTTCTTACCTATAGCCCATCTTAGGGTAGGTCACATTACTGCCTTCTGACTCATCTCTAACACACACTGCCTATTTAAACAAAAGGATATATTTACTTTAGCTTAATTTACCTGGACAGGATACTAAAAGTTAACCATTGTATCTAGCCAAATGTCAGTTCACCTTCCCACATCCACAACAGATTCTCCAGTAGACTTGAGAAGGATAGTAATGGGAGAGCTGAATGGACCACAGTGAATAAATACCTCAATAAATGAGGCAGTGGCAAAGAGCTCTGGTCAACACTTGGTTGATTTTTTTGTCACGGCAGTAATCTTAGGTCCTGTTTATGGATAAAAGGACTAAGGGGAAGCCGTTATGTTATAGAAAAAGACATTCCATGCAGGGTTAGTGGAGGGGTCTGGATTCAAATGACATCTAAGAACAGGCCATAAAAGAAGCATCTGCTGTAAGCACTGAAGTGATGTCTAAATGTTGAAGGAGTTTGGAAAGGCCATAAAGAATTATTAGTGCCCATGCACCCATATTCATAAAGACTTCTGAAAAAAATCATTTGCTGACTCAGTGGGGGGGGGGGTAGAATTAGCGCGCGCGCACACACACATATGGGTTCTGTTGGTTTGATCAACATCTGTTTAATTGACCAAATTTAATTGGTTATACAGATAGTAGACAAGTGTGTGACATCATCAGTCCCTGGGTAGGGGAATATTCCCTTTCCCTGGGGATTTTATGATCTTGGAGTTAGTATATATAATTAGCAGGGGGTTAAACAAATGTTTAAAAATGTTTTATAGTTGCATGAAGCAAAGTTCTTCCTTTATGCATGCATACTTGGTAGTTAAAGTTTCTGTTTTTGATGTAGAGTAGTTTACCTTTAGGACATCGACTACATGTTAGTAAAAAGCTTCACAGATAAAAGTATTGACAGTACTAAATGTAGAAAAGTACTGATGAAATGCTGACACCAACTTCCTGAAAAAAAGCTGTATAATACATAACTTCTCTGCTGCTGACTATATGGGCAGTCTTTATCACTGCATGTGCTCCTCCAATAATATTACAGTAACTGAAGAGGCGGCATTGGATGCATTTCCCAATGCCTCATACACACTAAAGCTTTTGCTCCTGTCATCACATTTTCACAAAACTATATATTTTTTGCATGGGGAAAGCATCCCTGAACCTGCCACATCCTACACCTTATATACAACTCCACAGATGCACTACAGTGGAAAAAAGGGACAGACACTAGAAGTGTATAACAGTTACTTGTAAGCAACAACATAACAACAAATACTCTATGGGATGTACTGCTTATGTTGACACATTACACTGGTTACAGTCAATATTTGTAACTGTTGATATCTGTGTCTTTCCACCTATATATGTATATATATATATATATATATATATATATATATATATATATATAGTGTGTGTATAAATATATATATATATATATATATATATGTGTGTGTGTGTGTGTGTGTATAAATCTATATATATATATATATACATATATATATATATATATATATATACATACACACACACACACACACACACACACACACACACACACACACACACACACACACACACACACACTCATGCACTGAAACCACAAGATAAGACTACACGTGATAACATACAGAAGTATCAACAAAAAAAAAAACACAACACCCAAGAGTCCAATTTGACACCAATTTAACGAGATAGCATTTAAAAAAAAAAACACAAAAGGGGTTACCTTCTACAAAAGGTAGCGAGTTTACACTGCTGATTTAACTGTTATAAGCTTGTTTTTGTGTTTTTTATTACCTGCACTTAGTTTAAAAGTTTGTTTGTTATATTTAACTGTTGAGGCTGTCCACTCAAGTGCGCTAGCCTGTGCATTGAATATACTGCAATTCTCCTGTTGTTTTCCTGAAAAAAAACAAAACAAAAAAAACAAAAAAATCCTTGTTTCCCGCCTTTCCTAAACTAGAATAGTCCCTTATACAGGCTTTGCTGTATTCTGGACGTTTGGATAGTTCCTGTGTTGCCCATTTCCTTACTTGGATAGAAGGAAGTTTCTTTGCTCACCAGTGGGAGTGGGGAGCCTTGAGCAGCCTATCTGTCCCTGAAGGAGTGACCTCAGCACAAGAATCTTGTAGTAATTGGCCGTTTTGGGCCATTTCTAACTCTTTGAAGTTCCCTACATAAAAACCTGCTTTAGTGCAGCTTTGCACAACTGTGCGCATAGCGCAGCATCGGGCAGCTCCACTTAATCGGGTTTAAACTATTCCCAGCTCCACAAAGTCTGCTCTTCACTTTTTCCCTTAGAACTGCTCTGTCTCTCAAATTAAACACCCTATTCTTAATCTAAGGCCCTGCACTTGCCCAAATAAGCAATCTTACAATGTAGCACTAATAAACTAAAAGCACTACATCCTCCCTCATATACTCTCCAAAATTACCTTGTTCCCTATTGGTCCTTTTTAATTAAGTGATAAAAGAGTTCCCTTTACTACTCTAGCATGTCCAAAGGTCAGTTAATGGTCTCCTCTCCAGTCCAGCTGGTGAATCTAGGAATCTTGAGGCAATGTTAAAACTGCCTCATGTACACGGACAACCCTCTCCTCCTCCAAACAGGTTCAAACATATGTGAGAGATGCAACCATATAGCCAAACTGGAGGCTGAGCTCTCTCACCTCAGAACTGGTGTAACCAGTCAGGAGGCGAAGGTAACCTCACACAACACTAATCCAGTCTCATATAGTCCTACCACAACAGCAAACCAAACACATAAACACACAAAAACATACTCGGTGGCTCTAAATAAAAATCTACCTAAGCAGCAGAGACCTCCAAAGCAGATACCCAAGCAAACGCTACCCCACAGCAAAACACGTGCAAAAAATAGCTCACAAAGTCAGTGTGCCAAACAGTCACAGCCCTTAAGGCTGAATAACACACCTGATACACTTGTAATAGGTGATTCTATAGTCAGACAGACTGACGTCCCGCTCATCAGGCTGAACAAGGAGAAGGTCACAGCGAGCTGCCTGTCAGGCGCTAGGATCCGCCACATAACGCAAGCACTCAGGTCACTCCAAAGCAAGTACAAATATGATTCTGTCATAGTACATGCTGGTGTGAATGACCTGAGACGTACCTCACTCAACTATATGAAAAGAGACATAGAGGAGCTCTCTGATCATGTAGCCCAGGCCGGTATGACCCTGACCTTGAGCAGCATCTTACCCTCATCTAGAATGATGCCGCAGTATAAAGACAAAATGATCGATTTTAACAATTGGCTAAAATTTTGGTGTCATTCAAAGGGGATCCAGTGCCTGTCAGCCTGGGATGACATGCTCGACAAGCCACGTTGCTTCGCTAGGGACAGCTTGCACCTGTCACCCCTGAGCTTTTGGATACTGGCAAAGGCTCTTGCCACCCCCATAGTGCCTTTTTTAGGCAAGGCCCAAACGACAAACCCACCTCCATAGAAAACACAAAGAACAAGAAACTAAGGGTAATGCTGCTAAACGCCAGAAGTCTGAACCTCAAAATGCACGCACTCAAAGCTCTCCTCAGTATGGAGAACATTGATATCTGTGCAGTGACAGAAACCTGGTTCAAGGCTCCAGAGAGCACCCCAGCACTACCATGTTATACCTCATATCATGCTTTTCGACCCCAAAACTCGGACCGAACCACAAAAGGAGGGGGAGTATCCATATTTACCAAGGATACCCACACCTCCAGGTTAGTGGCGTTGCATGAAGCATCAGAAACCATCCATGTGCAACTAACAGTGGGCAAAACTGCCTTTCAATTTATAGCATGTTACAGACCACTGTCTCAAAATCAGGAATCCCACTCGGCTTTCCTGAAAACATTGGAGAACATGAAGATCTCTCCAAACACCATTATATTGGGTGACTTCAACTACCTAAACATAGCCTGGGAGCATTACTCAAGCCCCAGCACCCTAGCCCAAAGGTTCCTGGAATTTATAAACTCAAATACCATGGAACAACTAGTCACAACTACCACAAGAGGGGAAAACAGACTTGACTTGATCATCACCAGCATGGGGACCCTATGCTCCAAACCAGAAGTATACCCCTCATTGGTAAGACCAGACCATAAATTAATTTCACTGGATATCCAAAGCCCGACCCCACCCCCAGCCCAGAAAAACGTCTCAAAACCGAGGTGGAATCCTTCAAGGCCCCCAGGCCAGTGGAAACTATGGCCCAAACCACAGAATCCTATATAAACGCATTCTATGGACACCTCCAAGAATGCATGGATCATGCTATCCCAAACAAAACCAAGACCCAATTGTTCAAAGGCAGGCATCCAGTCTGGTGGACCCCAGCCATAAATAAGTTGTAGAACAGAAGGAGGAAGCTACTACATGACAGAGCAAAATCCCTAAAAGGGAAGGCATCTCTGATCAGTACTAGCAGAAAATTACGATCCCTCATAAAATCCTCCAAGGCCAGCTTCGAGAGAAAAATTGCACAGGACACTAAAGACAATCACAAGGCTTTCTTTAGCTATGTTAGGAACCTGGGATGCAACTCCCAGATATGCTCAGAGTTGATTCTAAACGACAAAAAATACACTGAACCCACAGACATTGCCAACATCCTGGCAGGCAGGTTCAGTGCAAACTTCTCCCCCCTTCCCCCCCCAAAAGAGCAAATATCTATCCCAGCAGAGTGCAGCCTCCCTAACATCTCAAATGCTCAGGTGAAAGCCGCCCTCTCCAAAGCAAAAAACACTGCTTCAATGGGACCAGACGGAGTCCTGGGTTGTGTCCTACATGAACTCCAAGAAGAACTAAACCCTCACATAAAACTGCTGTACAATATCAGGCTCACTACAGGATATGTACCCAAAGAATGGCGTACAGCAACAGTGGTCCCACTCCACAAAGGTGGTGCCTCAACGGACCCTGGTAACTATCGCCCCATAAGCCTGACTAGCCTTATCTGCAAGGGGCCATGGAGAGGATCATCATGGAACTCATAAAGACATTGGGGACCTACAGACACTAGATCCTACCCAATTCAGCTTTGTCAAGGGCAGATCCTGCCTCTTGAACCTGGTCGACTTTTTCAAAACAGTCACCAAGGCCATAGATGAAGGGAAGGTAGTCCACACAGCCTATATGGACCTCGCAAAGGCATTTGACACAATACCCCACTTGGGCATCATAGATAAGCTATCCAGCTTAAATATAAACCCCTATGTCACAAGATGGGTTGCTAACTGGCTCAAAGACAGAACCCACAAAGTCAGAATTGCCGGAGCCATGTCAGACTCGAAACCGGTTACAAGTGGTGTCCCACAAGGCTCTGTTCTGGGACCTCTCTTGTTCGGCATATACTTTTCCGAGGTACAGGCCAACGCGGGAGGACTATGGCTGACCAAGTTTGCAGATGACTGCAAACTTGGCACCATAAGTGACTCTCCAGCTGACATTAACATTCTTCAAAAAGGTCTCACAGAGACGGATAACTGGTGCCAGAGCAATGGCCTAAAGCTAAATGCCAAAAAGTGTATAGTCATACCCTTTGGCAAAAACAAAGTGCCCACAAATTACCACACAGGTGGTAACCCATTAAGTATGGAAGTAGTAATTAGGGACCTGGGGACCCAAGTTGATAGCAATCTCTCCTTCGACAACCACATCACCAAAGTGGTTAGAAAGAACTTCTACATAGCCCACCTTATCATGAAAGGATTCACATCTAGATCAAGTGAGGTAATAGTGCCCCTTTATTCATCCCTTATCAGGCCCATCATAGAATACAATGCCCCTTTTGGGATGTACCTTACCCGACACCTGCAGCAACTAGAAAGACCCCAAAAGTACCTCACAAAGAGGATCAAGGGACTCCAACAGATCCCATATGCTGCCCGGTTAAAAAAACTCCAGCTCTACTCAGTTGCATACCGCCTACTTCGTGGCGATCTATGCCTGACATACAAAACTATGTCCAACCCAGAATTAATGGACATGCTCCACCTCAGAAAATCTAAATCCCTTAGAGCCACGTGCTCGAGGGACTTGAACCTCAGCACAGAAATAAATAGAACATGCTGGAGGGACAGATTCATAACCCAAAGGCTCCCTTCGCTCTGGAATAGAATCCCAGTCCATGTTAGGCAGAGCACCTCACTGACTCTCTTCAAGAGGAATCTTGATGAGTGGATGGGAGATCATAGGTTTACCCCGGGGATTACTTCTGTGTCACTACTAGACAGAGGCACAGTAAACTAACCTTAAAAAGGGCACAGCAAACTCAAATCAAAGGGTGGCAAAAGCCAAACACACTCGGGCTAGGCTTATAAATGCCCCAGGGCAGAGAGCCTAGTATGAACCTATGAACCTATAAAAGCAGAGCTTCTACAGAGCTGTGGAAATGGTAAATTCTATTCTTATATAGTTAAAACAAATGTAGTTACATTGATTAACACACATACATTTCTGAGCATTTTTGAGATTAGAGAATGCATTACATGTTCTACCGAATGGATGATTTACCTTTGTGCATGCCAGTGTGGTCCATTTTATGTTGATGAGACATCTGGTCTTTTTAAATAGTGGCTTTCACTTCATTTGAATGACTTAAGAAGCTCAAGGGAGTAAAGTGATTTAGTTCAGTAAAGATCCAGACACCCTGGTGCTTCATTTAACTTTATTCGTATTGATAAAGTTAATAATACTTCTCTCAACAAGAATGATAAATTACATATATTACATGAAAACAAAAGATAGATAGATAACCTTGAGTCCTATATATGGTGTTGTTTTAAATGAAACAAGATAATATAACTTTCTTGATTTTTGCTTGTTATTCTTATTTTTCAAGGTGCTGGTTTACAGTATGTGTACTACCATCTTTTGAGCATTTGAGTTCAGTTTTATACTGGGCTGTGAATGATTATACTATGAATTTTTATTTTTTGAAATCAAGAGGTGATCAGTTATGCATGGTAGTGAGCTATGCAGTTTCTTTTATTTAAATTGCATGTTGCTATATAATACATTTCCCAACTTTTTTGTACAAATATTTAGGTGAATTGGACAATCGAAATTGGCAATAGGTGTGAGTGTACATGCAACTGTGTGGTATGGAAGAACTACTGTAGCAGGGCTAATCACCTGGCTATATAAACCTTGTCTCTAGTTGATTGTCACAGTTGTAGTAACACCCCGACCCCATGTGAAAAAAAATGAGAAAAGGGGTTGTGGATGGATTTGGGCACCGAATGATGTCAACACTGAGGAAACTCCGTTTTTGTGGAAAGAAACCTGTTTTTGTGGAATGGCATCACAGTAAATTGGTGTTCTAGATATTTAGGGTGCTCTGCTTTTCTTTGTTGATCTTCCTCTTCTTCTTTTGGCTTTTCCTGGTTAGGGGTCGCCACAGTGGAACTCCGGTCCGCTAATGATTGGCAGTAGATTTTTACAGTGCCGAGGTGCCAGCTTGACGCCCAACCTTCAACAAAGGCACGCCTATTCACGCATGTCTTTTGAATGCCACTCGACTGCAGGGAGGACATGCAGACTGCACACAGAAGGCGCTCCAGCCATGAATCGAACAGGAGAACCTCTTGCTGTGAGGCGACAATGCTACCGCTGCACCACCGCGGTTTTTGTTGATAAATATACATATATATCTACTCTCTCTCTCTCTACATACATATATATATATATATATATATATATATATATATATATATATATATATATATAGGTACCATTGGTTTTATTGGTGAAATCTTTCATTTTATACCAGTTTTGAGAGAAGTTTCATTGGTGATGAAGTTGATCAACTTGCACAACAGTATAATGTCAGGAGGCTGGCTGTAGCATAATTCAAAATGTTTTCCTCATTTTTTAGTTGTGTAACCCTGGGGTTAGTTAATTTCTGGAGATGTAGGAGCAGAGCCCAACATCATGAGGTGTATGCAATTTATTTTAGGTTTGTTGATGATCATAAATTTAACTAGTTTGTTTATATGTTCAAATACTTTCTTTAGATGATTATTCTTATATTTGTTATCATCAATGTGATTGCTCAATGTGTTTTCTGTTGATCAGTATCATTAACAATAATTCTTTATATACTCACATATAAATATGTATTTATTAATCAGTGTAGAACACTGATCCAAATGGAACATTTCCAGGTGCAGCCTGGGAAACATTAAGAACATACAAGAAAAACAGAACGTGAAAAGATGTATACGAGTAATAAATAGAAAATGTAATCTTGCAGTAAAACATTATAGACAACAATAACATATTAGATGTCAAGGTTGCTCAGGCTGTTCTCAGTAAAGGTGTGGAGCTGATGATTTTAACTGCGGACAGTATTAGCCATCTCCATACAAGAAACATTGATGAAATCCTGAGTGCAGTTGGCAAATCCTTCTCTGAGGAGGAAGTAGCAAAAACAAATGGTGCAACTAGATTCATTTTGCTAGATGAGATCCCTATGACAATTAAACAATCATTCTGTGGTATGACTGTGGAGTGGATGAGATCCCCCTGAAACTACTGAAAGTGCTGGCCATTGTTGGGGAGTAATGGCTAACTTGCATGGAAGGCTGGAACAGAACATCAAGACTGGCAACTTGAGATATCAATCCCCATTTAATAAAGGGATTCAATGGGGTGTCTTTTAAGTGGGATCATATACCTCACCTTTAATGGGAGAGCATATGCCTTGTTTGGGAAATTAGACTTCATCCAATATTCAAACATGATTGCAGAGGAGCAATGCAGATTCCATTTTGGATGGGGAACAGTGGATCAACTCTTTGCCCTTGCACAAATATATAGAGGAGGTCATGGGAAATCACTGATACTGCCTACATGTGTTTTGTGAATTTGGAAAGCACATATGACTGTGTACCCAGGGATGCTTTGTGGGAAGTGCTGCAATACGGTTGTGTCCGGGGGCAGTTGTATTCCGTTTTGTCCCTATACTTAAGGTGTGAGCGTATATTCTCAGTGTTACATACAAGGTAGGCAAGGAATTACACCAAAGGTCTTTCTTCTCTTCTTCCTTGTTTTAATTTTCATGGAAAATATATCAAAGCAGAGCCAATGTCTGGATAGTATCTGGATGTGGGGATGTGAAACTTGCATCTTTGTTGCTTGTAGATCAATTTATCCTCATACTCAAGTGACCGAACACCACTGTGCACTATAGTGATTTGCTGCTGAATATAAAACAGATGGGATATAAAAAACAGCAGTTTCCAATCTAAAGTTATAGTTTTCTTCCAGAAAAGAGTGGATTAGTCTCTCCATATTAGGAGAAAACAGCTGTCTTAGGTGGGGCAGTTTAAGTATTTGTGGGTTTGTTTGGGAGTGAAGGTAGAGAGGCTCCGAGAACTGAGCAGTGGATTATTACAGTACTGACTTTACTACAGGCATTGTACCATACTGTGTTGGGGAAGTGAGAGTTGAACTATATAATGAAGGTCTCAGTTTAGTAGTCAGTCTTTGTCCCCACATTCACTTATGGTTATGACCTTTGGAGAGTCACCAAAAGGGGTGAGATCACAGTTATAGACAACAGAAGTAAGGTTACTTCACAGGGTAGCTGGGCTCACTTTCTAATAGAGTAATGAGCTTGACAGTCCAGGAAGACCTTCATAATGACAGGAGTCAGTTTAAGTCAGATGAGGTAGTGATGGGATACCTTGTGAGGATGACCTCCTGGCACTGATCACAGGATTTATGCCAAGCACAGCCCACTGGAAGAAGCTGTAAGGAAGACCCAGGGCACATTGGAAGATTGTGCCTCTCAACTTGCCTTGTAATGCCTTGGGGGTGGGTTCTTACAGGACAAGCTGGAGACTGTTGCAGGGAAGTCTGTTCTACCTTGCTCAGCCTGCTATCACCATGACTTTCATCAGGACAAGTGGTATATAAAACGATGTTGATAATGACTGTTAGCACTTTTTCAGAAAAAAAATAAAACAAAACATAACAATGACACTGCCTTTCTTTAACAAAAACTTTGAATTACTTGATCAAAGGGGCCCTGCCTGGTGTGGTCTTTGTTCAACTAAGCACATCTTTTGACTTAGTATCCCATCAACTCCTACTAAAAGAACTTAAAGTACACAGTTTTGACTCCCCACCCTAGTATTAAGCTAGTCTGTAGCTTACTCTGCATGCTGTTACTGATCAACTGACTGGGTTCCAGTTATTTTAATATAACTGGTCATATTAGCCTTTGATCATAGGAGTTCTCATTTATATGCAGGAAGAGCATTATCCCTCTGTTACTTGCAGGCAAACCAGGATTTTTCTGTGAGACTGCTGTACACTGCAATGGGAGTTTCATCTTTCCACATTGCTATGCAATCATGGATTTAGGAAGTTAGTGGGGGTACAGGGACCAGACAGCCCTCTGTAGCAAATCTCACTAACTACTGTAGTAGTGTTGATTCACAGAAATGGAGCAGTAGATAGTATCCAGTTCTAAAGCTCCTCCACTCAAAATTGGAAGCAGCAGCAAAGCTATAAATTACTTGCAGATGATTCTAAATCCCTGTTTATGTGAATGCAATTTAAAGCAAAAAAAAAAAAATCAGAATAAATTCCATTTTGGAAGGCAGAAAACCAAAGAAAAGAAATAAAAATATCTGTTTTCATCTTTTAACCAAGAGCTCAAAAGAGTAGAATCAACTGAAAAAAGCACCAGAGTGACCACATCTCAGCACACAAGGCGTATTGAACAAGTAAAACATAAAACATCAAATACGTTCATTCCTAACATCAAGTACGTTCATTCCTAATATAATGAGGTTTCATCAGAACAACTTAATATCCAAATCATTCATTTAAATAACCTTCTTTACAAAGCCATACAATCTTCACTGCCCAATCAAGGACATCAATGTAAAATACAAGGAAGTCAAATGGCATCATCATTAAAACTTATAGATAAAAAACAAAACACAATATATACAAAGCAATTTCAATTGGCATGTAAATAAATAAAATGTTTAAATCATTGAATAACACATTGTGTGGGTGCTATGACTGCTTGTGAATTTATAAATATATACCTAAAAAAGGACTTATTTATAGAATTAATTTTCACTGTAATAACTATGCTGATAAATATCTAATACTCTCCTTACACACCCCATACAACCCCAACAACTCAATGTCCTTATTTAAGGAACACAGGACTAAAACTTCAGAATGTTCGTTACAGATAGATGTTAATTCATCCCTAGGTGTCTTTGAAACTTGGTAAGGAGGGAGGATTACTGGTCATGAATCAAACTGATTACATCCTCTTTACACACCTCACACAACCCCAACAAATGAAGGAATATCATAGCACTTAAGCCTCTGAATACTGTTTATAAATACATGTTCATTCAACAATGGGTGTCTTTTTTGTGTTTCATCATTGGCAGCCATACGCTGCCATCTTAGACCAGTCACTTCAATAGGAAAATTACTTTCATTCACCCTTGCCAAAACTAAACATTCTTCATAATGTAGAGATCAGCCTTTATTATCACTCTCTTCAACTACAAATGTTTTCACCTCACTTACTGACTATCCCTTCCAGCATGACCTCTCTGGACTATCCACTCTAAATCATTATCAATCCCTCAAGTCTTCTCTTAAGTCAGAACTTACAGACTTCTCCTTCTCCATTTTTGCTCAACATTTATTTTATATTATTTCAGGCCACCACCCCTACCAACCCATTAATCCCATTCCCCATAGACCTTTTCCCCTACCCACATGCACACCAAATGCAGCTGTCGCACTTTATGCCACTTGGCAGGCCGCCATGCCGATCTTCATCCCTCCTTAATGGTGCTACACTACCTGACTCCCTCCATGTGGCAGTCATGGAGAAAGCTGAACCACCTCCCATTCTCAATATCAGCTGCTCATTCCAGTCCTCTTGTCTGCAGTGCTGGAACCTGTTCTCATCAGTCAGACCTTGCTACCAGAGCTACAGCAAGTCCTACATCACCCAGCACTGCAGAGTCAAATATTTTTGCCTCAAAAAATCTGTGATCTTATCCCATTTGAAATGCGTAGTTTTGCAAAATTACCTTCCTAACACAATGCTCATGTAACACCTCTTACAAACACTGTCCCAAAAGGATTGCTTTCCCAGTATTTATTTATTTATTTTGTTGACAGGAAATCCAACTGGGTGGAAAACCCCTCTTCAATGGAGGCCTGAGGAGAAAATCTCCACAAGATACAGAGGGAAAGTGGATCTATATTACAACATCAAAACATTGTAATATCTAACACCAAATGAGCGACACATATTCATCTAAATGCATTTAAGCGATTCAATGAATACTTTACCGGGCAAAGACGCAGTTGGCCTACTATACAGTGTTGCCCTTTTCTCCACTCTAGTGCAATCTTGGAGTTGGTATATTTAGTTAGGGGGCTGTGGGGGGGGGGAGGCATAGCCCTCACATAGTTATGTTTGTAAGTGTGTGTCTGTCTGTGTTTGTGCAAGCAAATTCTTTCCCAGGGAAAAAATTTGCTCTTTTGACCATTTGCGCTTTAGTGTGTTCAGTCTTTACATGTCGACAAAGAGACATTTATAATATAGACCCAGAGAAAGTAGCACATATAAATACATATATAGTGTGATGAATCGTTTTAGCATAGTGCAACAATAAAAAAACACTGATTGTTTGAGCATACAGGAGTGAGAAAACAAAAAAACATTGACAAGATACATATAAATATTTAACATATAAACATAACATAATCTTGATGCAGACAACATAATGATATGAAATATTATTCAAATGTAGATCAGGATGAGTGTTTAGACAAAGTTTAAATCCATAGTATTTTTTAATAGTATGGCAACAGTAAAGGGAATGCTCATAACAATGTAAAGTTGAGGAAGGTATGGTATTGTATGGTATGCTGCATTTGACCAAGTAGATGTAAAAGTTGAGGACAAGACAGAAGATTACTGGCAAAGTATTTTATATCAAGATGCAACTCTTGATACACTACATGGATTGTTGCATAGACAATTAATATTAGTATTTTATTATATTGTCTTATTTAGTACCCAACTGTAGCTACATAATGTTTGCAGTCATTTGTCTAACAGCCATTGTTTAATGGGAAAAAAAATGGCGGTGCCCTGTGTGGCTGCGGCTGTGTCAGCTCATTCCAGAGATATGTATATTCTGTCTTCTTTTGCACAAAAAATCTAAAAAAAAAATAAATTTCTGCACTTCCAGTTAAAGGTACAATAACTTATAGTAGACAGAAGTTACTAGAAATTAAACAGTCAACATCTACATGTTGCTGGTTGGATGCCTTGAAGTCCGCAGAGTATCTGGGGCTTACTACTTGCACAGAGCTTCAACTGCTGGGTATTTAACTCTTCACACTCTAAAGTGCTTGAAACTGGTAGAACAGGTTTCTGGAATATGCTGGACAAGAAAAAAGAGAAAGAGATGTCAGAAAATGAGGAAAAGAGGTTGCAGAGCAGGTACTGATGTACAGTTAAAAGCAACCCCCTACAGGCCTGTGCTACCAACTATACTGCTAGCTAATGTGAGATCACTGGATAGCAAGATGGACTACTTGAGACTGGAACTCGCCAACTGGAGCAAGGTAAGAAATACTTGTTTATTTTTGATTACTGAGATGTGGTTGCACAACAAGATAAATGATAGTGCAGTAAACTTAAGAGAATTATTCACTGTTTTGTGCAGACAGAAAACATACACTGTGTGGAAAGGCCAGAGGAGGTGGAGTCTGCATCTGTGTTAACAAAAGATGGTGCAGCAACTGTGAAATCATACTATCACACTGCTGTGAGAACAGAGTTCCTGTCCATTAAATGTAGACCATTTTACTTGCTCAGGGAGCTGAATGGGGTCAGTGTAACAGTGGTGTATATCCCACATAGTGCTAATACTGCTGAGGCTCTAAATAAACTATGCAATCACATGGATGAGCTGCAAAGCAAATATCCTGACTTTGTACATATGGCAGCTGGTGACTTTAATAAAATATATCTGAAAGAAGTACTCCCACACTGCCAGCAGTATGTGGATGTTTCTACAAAAGGTGATAATATCCTGGACAAGGTTTATACAAACTTAAAGAAAGCTTATACGGCAGTGCAACTTCCACAAAATGAAGAACTCTGACCAGTATACCATCTTGCTATCACCAGCTTACAAACCTGCACTGGTTAGAGAGAAACCCACAAAGAAACAAATCAGGGTATGCCCCGAGGGGGCTATGGAGGTCCTCCATGACTGATTTGAAAGAACCAACTGGGATATGTACACTGAGGTAGTGATGCCATACATTACAAACTGTGTTGATGGGGTAAAAAATACCAAGAGTATCACTACTGGAGCTAACCAGAAGCCTTGGCTACCCCTAAGGTATACGAGCTTCTGAAGGAGAGAAATGCAGGCTACAGGGCTAAGGACAAGTCAGTCCTAAGTGTAGCAAGAGGTATTCTGTGGAGGGGTATAAAGGAGGCTAAGAGGGAGTATGGTAGAAATGTACAGAGCAACTTTGAAGACATGGAGGATGCAAGGAGACTATGGCAAGGCATACAAGACATCACTGACTACAAAATCAGGTCAATACAGTGTGAGGACAGCATCAAATTCCTGCACAGTTTGAACATCTTCTTTGGTAGATTTGAAGAAAGAAGTGTTGGCACTAAAGCTACTCACTGATGAGAAGGATGCAGCCTCAGCATAGAGAAGGTAAGAAAAGAGCTAAGGAGAGTGAACCCCAGGAAGGCTGCTGGCCCAGACAACATACTGGGCAAGGTGTTAAAAGACTGTGCTGATCAACCATGCACAGTGCTCAAGGAAATATTTAACACCTGTCTTACCATGGCAAAAGTACCGTCATGCTACAAAGAAACTAACATCATCCCACTACCTAAGAAAACCACTTTCTCCAGCCCAAATGACTATAGACCAGTCACTCTGACATCCACTGTTATGAAATGTTTTGAGCGGCTGATCAAAAAGCAGTTTCATCATGCCTACCTCCTGATTTTGACCCTCTGCAGTTTGCGTACAGAACTAACTGATCCACGGCTGATGCCATATGAGTAGCACTACACATCTCCCTTGAGCATTTAGAGGACAAAGACCTATGTGAGGATCCTGTTCATAGACTACAGCTCCGCATTTAATACGGTCGTACCAATGCAGCTGACAGAAAAACTGGCACATTTAGGAATCAGTAAATATTTCTGTAACTGGATCCTGGACTTCCTGTTTGAGTGACCACAAAGGGTGTGCTCAGGTGAGAACATCAAAGAGCATCAAAATTAACACCGGGGTTCTACATGGATGCGTTCTCAGCCCACTGTTATTCACCATTCTGACCCACAATGTAGGGTGGGAGGATGGCAGAATGGTTAAGGTGTTTACCTTGCAGACACAAGGTGCAGAGTTTGATTCTCCCATGGGGTAATTGGCTAGACTTAAAATGGCCCACAAGGGCAATTAGCCTAGTACTAATCTATGAACCTATGTATCTATGAACCTATGAACAACTACTATGCTAAGCACAACTCCAACCATACCATCAAGTTTGCTGATGACACCACAGTCGTGGGGCTCAACACAAACGAGGATGAAAGGGTGTACAGACAGGAAGTGGCATCTCTGATCAGTTGGTGCGAGGGGAACAACCTTGACCTGAATGTAAGCAAGACCAAGGAGATTAACACTGACTTCAGGAAAAGTAGAACAAACCACCCAGTGCTCAGGATCAATGCTGAGTGTGTGGAGAGGGTTAAGAATATGAAATTCCTGGGTGTACACATATCACAGGATCTCTCGTGCTCAGGAAACACCAATGCCTCCACTTTTTAAGAAGGCTGAAAAAAGCTAAGCTTACTCCTCATATTCTCTCCACCTTCTACAGAGGTGCAATAGAGAGCATCCTCACCTGCAACTTCACAGTGTGGTTTGGAAGCTGCATAGTTAGAGAAAGGAAGGCGCTACATTGAGTGGCGAGGGTTGCAGAGAAGGTAACAGGTTCCAGTATTCCATTGATACAACATCTTTATTCTTCAAGAAGCATCCAAGAGGCCACCAAAATAATACATGACAACACACATCCTGCGCATGGACTGTTTAAGCATCTAGCATTGGGCAGGAGATATTGCAGCATCCGCTGCAGGACTACAAGATTCAGTAACAGTTTCTACCCTACAGTGATTAGACTTCTGAACTTGGGCACTAGTCCCAGGGAGTCTGGACATATAATAAGTCAATTTTTATTTATTTGTGCAATACATTCTTACATATATTCCAAGTAAGTGCAATATTTATTTATTATAGCCATAGTCAGTTTTATTTAACTCACTCAAGTGCAATATTAGACAAATAACTAGGCATTTCAATCTGTAGTGTGTTTTGTTTCACTTTAAATAGGGTAGTTAATTTAACTCAGGGGAGGGTATTCTTTTCTTATGAGTGTTGGTAAATGTCTCTGCTCTTTCCTGCATGTATTGGGAGTAGTATTGTATTTGTTAGTTATGTTTACTCCTCTACTTGTATGTGTTGTTTCAGTTTCCTTTGTAATCTCAAGAATTGAGCTGATGCAAGAAACTTTGTTTAGCCTACGTGTGTAGTTCTAAATGACAATAAAATTTACTTTGACTTTAATATGTATAATTGCTAAATTTTGCTATTACTGTTATCCGTCTATGTTTATCATGACAGTGTGATTTACACTTTTGTCAAATGTTTATTACTGTCACCTGTTCACGGCTGAGAAGGGTACTTGTGGGGCAGGCCACCTACCTACACTAAATAAAGGATAGATGAGTAAATCAACAGGCGACCAGATGAGACAGAGAGAAAAAAGTACAATAAAAATGTAGTCCCACAGAATTCTGCATCATAGATAGTCACTCAGACATATAGGCAGGTAGAATGGTACATAAATAAATATAAATAAAATAAAAATACAGTATCACAAAATTCTCCATTCTGAACAAAGCTTTTAAGCTTGACTTCTTTCACTGGTTAATACATTAGGCTTAATGAAGAAAACCCAGATATGAAGATCTAGGTTGATTTTTCTGAAGCTGCTGGCATTTAAAGTGATAATTTCAACAAAAGGAATAAATAAATGAATTAATTAATACCAGTGGAAATTTCCCATACTGCACCATTAGTATGCAGAATTCTGGGATAGCAGTAAGTGTATGTCAATTGATCAAATAATCAGCAATAATATTGTATCTTTAAAGGTAATATAATTATGTATTTTGGTTCCCTAGTGCAGAGTTCATAGGTTCATAGGTAGGTACTAGGCTATCAACCCTAGGGCCTATACAAGCCCAGCCAAAAAGGTACCCTGGCTTTTGCCACCCAAGAAAATGATTTTCCTGTGCCACTGTCGAGCAGAGCCACAGAAGTGATCCCCGGGGTGAATTTCCTATTTCCCATCCAATCATCAAGATTTTTCTTGAAGAGTGCTAATGAGGAGCTTTGTTTGATATAGATAGGTAGTTTATTCCAGAGTATGGGAAGTCCCTAGGACAGGAATCTACCCCTCCGGTATGTTCTGTTTATTGTGGTGACAAGGTTTAGGTCCCTAGAGCGTGTAGCTCGGAGGGATTGGGTTTTCTTTAAGTGCAGCATGTCCAACAGCTCTGTGTTTGACATAGGTAATCCTCTTTGTGAGGTATTTCTGTGGCCTTTCCAGTTGTTGTAGATGTCTTGTGAGGTACATACCAAAAGGGGTGTTATATTCTATAATGGGTCTAATGAGTGATGAGTAGAGGCGAACAATGACCTCTTTTTTTCTGGATGAGAAACCTTTTGTGATGAGGTGTGCCACACAGAAGGATTTTCTGACTACTGTGGCGATGTGATTATCAAAGGAGAGACTACTGTCCACCTGTGTCCCAAGGTCTCTTATCACACTTTCGGTGTTAAGTATACTACCGCCTATGTTGTAGTTCATGGGTACAGAGTTTTTACCAAACGGGATGACAATGCACTTTTTGGCATTGAGCTTGAGGCCATGGCTTTGACACCAGGCATCTGTCTCAATGAGGCCCTTTTGTAGGATGTCCACATCATTAGGAGTTTTGATTATGGCTCCTAGTTTGCAGTCATCTGTGAACTTCGTTAGCCAAAGACCTTCTGTGTTAGCCTGTACTTCAGAGAAGTAGATACCAAACAGGAGAGGACCCAGGACGGAACCCTGTGGTACTCCACTTGTCACTGGTCTGAAGTCGGACTTGGAGTCTGCTACTTTTACAGTGTGGGTTCTGTCAGTGAGCCAGTTGGCAACCCATCTTGTGACATAGGGATTTAAACCTAGTTTAGTGAGTTTATCTATAATTCTGGGGGATGGTGTCAAAAGCCTTGGAAAGATCTAGATAGGCTGGGTGAACCACCTTACCCTCGTCTATGGCTTTGGTGACTGCTTCAAAGAAGTCTATCAGGTTTAGGAGACAGGATCTGCCTTTTACAAACCCGAACTAGGTGGGGTCCAGAGTTTGGAGATTACCAATGTCTTTGTTTATAAGTTCCATGATGATACGTTCCATGGCCTTCCAGACCAGGCTCGTCAGGCTAATGGGGCGGTAGTTCCCAGGGGCTGTGGTGGCTCCCCCATTGTGGAGTGGGATAACCATCTATGTGCGCCATTCAGCAGGCATAAAGCCTGAACATGGTACTTAGGTGGGGTGCTAGTTCATTCTGTAGTTCGTGTAGAATGCAGCCTGGGATGTTGTCTGGTCCCATGGATGCTGTGTTCTTGGCTTTGGAGAGTGTGTTTTTTACCTGTGCAACCGTGATTACAGGAACTTTGCATTCTTCTGGTATAGAGGTGGGCCCTTTAGGGGGTGAGAGGGGGGTAAAGTTAGCACTGAACCTATCTGCCAGGATGTTGGCAATATCAGTTGGGTCTGTATATTTAGTGCCATTGTGCTGTAACTCAGAGCAGATCTGAGTGTTGCCATTGAGATTCTTGACATAGCTATAGAATGCTTTGTGGTTTTCTTTAGAATCAGTGGCGATTTTTTTTTCATAACTAGCTTTGGAGGATTTTATCAGGGATCGCAGCTTCTTACTGAGGCTGACCAGGGAGCACCTCCACTCATGAGATTTTACTCTCTTTTGCAACAGTTTCTTCCTTCTGTTGTACAGTTTGTTTATGGCAGGGGACCACCAGATTGGCTTCCTTTTTTTGGAGGATAGCATCTTGGTTCTGTTTGGGATAGCACGATCCATGCACTTGTGTAAGTGCTTATAAAGTGCAGTTGTGTAGGATTCAGTAGTCGTAACTGTATTGTCCATCTGCATGGGTGTCATGAAGTTCACCACTTCTGTCTTAAGAAGCATGAAGTTGGCTTTGGAGAAATTTTTTACCGTGGTTTCCTTAATGGGAGGTGGGGGCAGGATGTGGATATCTAGGGTGATTAGTTTATGGTCGGATCGGGCCAATGAGGCATTGACTTCAGGTGTGGAACACTGGTCACTCATGTTGGTAATGACTTGATCTAGGATATTGTTGCCCCTGGTGGGAGTGTGGATAAGTTGATCCAGGGCATTGGAGTTTATGAATTCCAGAAAGCGTTGAGCGAAGGAGTTGGTACATGAGTAGTTTTCCCAGTTAATGGTGGGGTAGTTGAAATCACCCATTATTAGGGTGTTTGGTTGAAATATTTTCCAATACATCAAGAAAAGAGGAGTGGGAATCCTGGGGCATGGTGGGGGATCTGTAGCAAGCTACAATTTGGATTGCAGTTTTGCCCAGAGTTAGTTGCACTTGGATAACCTTGGAAGCATTATGCTGAGCAACTAGCCTAGAGGTGTGGATATTCTTAATGAATATGGACGCACCTCCGCCTTCGGTATTCCATTCCAGGTTACATGGCCGAAAAGTGAGGTATGAGTTATGTAGTTAGGTAGTGCAGGGGTGCTCTCTGGAGCCTTGAACCAGGTCTCAGTCACTGCACAGATATCGATGTTCTCCATTTTAAGGAGTGCCTCGAGTAAGTGTACTTTGAGATTTATACTTCTAGCATTGAGTAGCATCACCCTCAGTTTTTGCTTGCCTGTTCCTGTCATGGTGGTGAATTTGTCATTTGAACCTTGCCTAAAAAAGGCACTATAGGGGTGGCAAGAACCTTAGCCAGTATCCAGAATCCCAGGGGTGACAGGTGCAAACAATCGCTAGCAGAGCATTGTGGTCTGTCGACCATGTCATCCCAGGCAGACAGATACTGGATCCCTTTAGAATGACACCAGAAGCTTAGCCAATTTTTGAAGTCAATCATTTTGTCCTTGTACTGCGGTATCATTCTGGGTGATGGCAGAATGCTACTCGGGGCTAGGGTCATACCTGCCTGGGCTACAAGATCAGAGAGCTCTTCCATGTCTTTTTCGTGTAGTCCAGAGAGGTATGTCTCAGGTCATTCACACCAACATGGACAATGACAGAGTCATATTTGTACTTGTTGTGGAGTGACCTGAGTGCGTGGGTTATGTGCCGGATCCTGGCACCCCGACAGGCAGCTGACAGTAACCTTCTCCTTGTTTAGCCTGGTGAGTGGGACATCAGTGTGCCTGACTATAGAGTCACCTATGACTAGTGTGTTGGGCACGTTGTTTTGCCTTAATGGCTATGGTTGAGTGGCACACTGAGTCTGTGGGCTATGTGTCATTTGGGTTGTGTTGGGGGGTGTGGAAGTTTCTTGCATTTCTGCTTTAGAGGTCTCTGTTGCTTGAGCAGATTATTATTGAGAGCCTCCGCAAATGTTTTTGTGTTTCTATGTGTGGATTTTGGTGGTGTAGATTTAGTGAGACTATGTGATGAGTGTGGTGTGGTGCAAGTGTTTACCTTCTCCTCTTGACTGTCAAGTTCAGTCTTGGTTGGAGAGAGTTTACCTCCAGTTTGGCTAGATAAGTGCATCTCTCACAGGTTGTAGTGTTGGGTGGTAGGAGGAGAGGGTTGTCTGTGTACATGAGGCAATTTCTACATTGCCCCAAGATGCCCAGATTCATCAGATAGACAGGAGAGAACACTGGGAGCTGACCCTTGGACATGCCTGAATAAAAAACTATTTTCCTCTAGATAAGTGAGGAAAGTGAGTACAAGAGCTGTTTTTCTCTAAGCAAGTGAGGAAAGTAAGTACCAAAACTGTTTTTCTCCAGGTAACGAGGAAGGTTGAGTGTTGTAGCAATTAATAGCTAATTTAGTGCTTACAACAAGTTCTGAACAAGTGCTGATCATGAATAAGCAAATTCAAGTGCTAAAACTAAGAACCTGTATCTGGACTAAACTAGTTACAGGAAAGGGGGAAACAAGTGCAAATGCGGGCTTTTAAATCAGAAAGTTGAGAGAGATGGAAAAACTGCCCAAATGGCCAATAACTACAATTTCTGGGCCAGAACCACTCTTATGTGGTAGATAGGTTACCTAGTGCTTACCACTCCCACTGATAAGCTAGAAGGCTTCCCTCCAACACAGAATGCTTGGGGGGCTCAGAAGCTTAAATGCAGTCCTGGATACAGCAAATCTGAATCTGGACTACACTATTTATGGGAAAGGTAGGAAACACGCTTAGATATATATATTTTTTATACAGAAAAGTAGCTAAAACAGCAGTAAAAACAATTCAAATGCACGCACTGCAAGCTATCACACGAGTATGTAGCAATGTTAGACCAAACAGTTTAAAAAAATGCAATTAAATTAAAAATGACTAAAAACAAGTGCAGGAGGAGTCTATTAGGTAGAATGAGGTAAAGAGATGGGACTGGCGGGAGTGTCCCAGATCAAATCTACAGTGGGGGTGGGCAATTGTAAAAGCCTCCAAATTTAAACAAGACAGGAATAGGGAGGGTGGATAGCGGAAAAAACAATACCTTCAGCAGAGAGCTGAAAAACTATACAGTGAAGCAAAAATAACAGTGCACAACTCTGAAATCAGCCAGCAATTGTATAAAATTAGTCAAGCAACAATTAACAGTACACAACTCTGAAGTGCCAGAAAAATATACTTAGCTCTGTATATCTCCAGATAGTTTGAAGAGCACTGTCAGAACACAGGAAGGCTCCAGCAATGATATGCTGGCTGTTACTAAGAGGGTCAATTTTATACAAGTAATCCTTGAGATAGTCAGATAACACACAGGATGTAAAACCAGTTATAACAACTTAAGACACAGAGAAATAGGGGGAGGTGGGGAAAAACGCCTTCAGCAGAGATCTGAAAAACTATACAGTGAAGCAAAAATAACAGTGTACAACTCTGCAGTCAGCCAGCAATGATATAAAATTAGTCAAGAAACAATTAGCAGTACACAACTCTGAAGTGCCAGAAAAATATACTTAGCTCTGTATATCTCCAGAAAGTTTGTAGAGCACTCTCTCAGGACACAGAAAGGCTCCAGCAATGATAGAGTGGTGATCTTCTAGTGCATACTATGTACACCCACTTGGGTGGATGCATGAAACTAGGTGCAATTACCTTAGGTGCAGGAAAAAAACAGTCAGTAGGTAGTGAACTCTCAGGTTCTGTGCACTAAACAAAATAATAATCTTTAAGGTCTTATGTTGCTTTCCAGTAGAAATGGAAACAATACCCCAAGAATTATCACATTTCATAAGTTTAGATAATTACATTATTTAAGCAAAAGGCAGTATTACACCATCAAGCTTTAGTATATTGGTGGTGTGTTTGTCATTATCAACTTTTTAATTTCCAGAACTTAGTACCTCCTAATTTGTTACATTAATTTATACATAATACATTTAATACAGTGCTGGATCCATCAAGGTGTGCAAGATATACAAAAGCCATATAGGGCTTAGCTGTGCCATTCAAAAGGTGGAAAACATTTAAAAAGGAACTTTAACTGCATTCCCAATGGATGTGTTTACCACTTTGTTGGAAGTGATGTAGGATCCAGTGCACTAAAGCTTCAGTCCAGTTCACTCAGTAAGTGTAGGCACAGTGCTATGACTTGAAATACATACCTCCCAAGTGCCACAATTGACTAGATGCCACCCAACATAAAAATATGTTGTGCTTGCTCTACTGCAAGAACATGGACAGACATGTCATGAAATATTAACACTGGCTAGCACTAAATGAAAGTTATTGCTTTTCTCTATCTGAGCCATAAAACCCATCCAAGAGTAATCTAATGCAAGCATAATTACATGTAGGGCAAGTTGAAGAATGATGGAAAGCCACTAAATGATGTAAGTTATGATGAAATATAAAGCAAGTTAACTGTGTGAACAGGAGGCAGCATAAAGCAAAGACAACGCTCCTTATTGGTCAATGCTAAAAGGATGGATCTGGTGACACAGCAAGTAGTACTGTCACCTCACAACAGCTTCTCTAGTTTGGTTCTCATATGGGGAATGTGCTGTGTGGTCTGCATGTCCTCTGTGTTGGCACAATTCTTAAGGAGTGTGTGTGTGTGTGTGTGTGTGTGTGTGTGTGTGTGTGTGTGCGTGCGCGCGTGAGTGAGTGTGCGTGTATGTGATACTGATAAAAGCCTTAACATTGCCCTTCCATTCCTTTTTTTTTTAAACTCTGCAGATGGTGGTCTGTTCAAGGGGTCACTACAGTAGTTGGGTGTGACTTAAAAGTCAATGCTGAAAAGGTTACTTGTGGTCCAGACCTCCTACCTGCTCTAGATAAAGGATAGACAGGTAAATAGGCAGGTAAACAGATAAGTACTAGTTAAAAATACAATAAAAATGCACTCATTCAGAATTTTCCATCCTAGATAAATAGATAGATCCACAGACATGCAGACAGATAGAAAGCTATATAAATGAAAAATAAAATAAAAAATGTAGTTACACAACATTCTCCATTTCTGAATAAAGGTTTTAAGCTGATTTCTTTTGCTGGTTAATATGTTAGGTTTAATGAGGAAGATATAGACATGGAAGTCTGGAATTAATTTCTGATGCTGCTGGCATTTAAATGAATAATTTCAATAAAAAGAATAAATAAATTAATTTATTAATTAGTTCCATTGGTACTTGCCCATACCGAACCATTAAGTTGTGGAATTCTGGGATAACAATGAGTGTATGTCAGCTGATCAAACAATTAGCTATGACATTGCATGTTTAAAGGCAAAAAAATTATATATTTTGGTTCCCTAGTGCAGAGTGATGATCTCCTACCACAGACTACATACACACACTTAGGCAGATGTATGAAGCTAGACACACTTACAGTACCTTAGGTACAGGAAAAAACATACTTAAAACCACTCTTGTTGCCACTGAAAACTGGAAGGACAACTTCCAAAAATAAAGTAAGGGTATTCTTACTTATGGTTCCCACCTTGATGTTGTTGGTGTTGTCTGTGTTGGCTATTGGCATTATCTGTAAGTTTTCATCCCTGCAAAGCATGTCAGAATCAAGACAACAAAAATGATTGTACTAACATACCTATGCTCATCTAATGTTTCTTCTGGATGGATGAATGGATAAGGCTGGAGATGTGTGTGTGTATATATATATATATATATATATATATATATATATATATATATATATATATATATATACACACATACATACACACTACAGTGTTATTAAAAAAAGCAGTTCTCTGAGTGGGAAGTAAAGTAAGGTTGCATCTTGATATTCCCTGTTAGCTAAAGCTATAGGTCTGGAGTTAGGTAAATAACCACAACTTTAGTCATAGTATTTCAGGACAGATGGGCAGATGGACCAAAACTCACAGGCTGATTTTTCAGCCAGTCTACCAAAATACTTTGAGGGCTTAGTAGTTGTCCATTTTAGCACTATAATCATAAAGCAAACAACACATACCCATATGAGTGCTTAAACTACTCAGAATCTACAAATGCACTTCTTAAATGATTAGGCAGTAATCACGCACTTAATTATAACAGTTTGCACACTTTTAGTAATTATTTACTCATTTGCTTCAAGACAAAGATTTTGCTGAAACATATTAGCAACAACGTCTTAATCGTGTGACTCAAGCAACAGAAAACTGAAAAACTCAACAATCTAGCATTTAAGCTTGGGCAACAGAGTTATAAACACATGATGTGAGCTACAGAGAGGAACCCATTCAACAGAAACAAATAATTTAATCTTTCAAGAATGCAAAAATATTTTTTGTTTTTTTTTTTTCAAAATGCCGGGGCATACCTATATTTAGTTGCATTTTCATTTTAGTGTTTCATTTATAAACTGAAATGTTAATGCTGCAATGATAAGCAACATTTAGCAATCATGTTAGCATTTTCCTATTCATGCAGCTGACCCAGCATCTTGCTGACTGTCTCAATAATCTACCATATTTTTAATAACTGGGAGAATTAGCAATTTGTACATTTATTCCTCACATACTAGAATCATTAACAGTAATCTTCCTTTCATGCTAAGATGATATTCTGGATTCACATTAACACCTCTAGGCTCATCTAATGTTGCTGGAAATACATATGAAGACACATTCTTGTTTTTTTTTTCTATGGATGTACTTAAAATATCACAGTACCAAAATAGTGAAGAGCAAAACACCAATCCCAAAAGATCTGAATGCAGAAAATGATGAAAAAAACACAGCTCATGTTTTTTGCGGGGTGGGGGAGATTTAAGCCACCGTGCCTATTATATACACCAACTATGAAATCGCACAATAGTAGGGAAAGGGCAAAGTCCCTTCACCCCACTGTACTGTAACCTTCCACAAAGTAATACTGACAGAAGCAATCATATGATTATTCTCTCACTTCTGCTGGAATTCAAAACGTTCAGTATTATGAGCATTAAACTATATGGAAGGATTCCTTTAATACTCACTTCATGACACACTTATTGGCTGAAGGTTTCTTAAGCATAACTACTGCATCTGGGACGTATTTTTGGGCTCTAACCACACAGTTACCATCACACCTCTCCTTGGACATAATCCATTTGTTCTTTCCAGAGGTAACAATTCACTGGACCATTTGTTCTCCTGCAAGGTAAGAGTTGAATGTCAAGAGTGGTGGCACCATCTTCTAGGTGAAGAATTTTTGTTTATTCTCTTAACCCCACTCCCATCAACTTAGCTGCTCCAAGCAGATACATACATGCTACAACACATGCTTAGTCTCCTGGTAGAGTAGCACAACACCTTGTATCATGTACATTTTAGGTTCCTTGTTGAGGAGATACAATATAATTCCTGTGAATGTTAACAATGTAGTAAGCTTGTTGTCACCCTCCCCAAGGCTTGGCAACTCAGCACTGACCACTCACTCCCATCCTTTCCTGTCCCGTCCTTCTACCACTCCCAACCACAAGTCAAGCACAGGGCTTCTAGAACACAATTGAGGATTTATCCATTTACACCATGGGACTGGGCTCTAGGATATATTTGTTTTGAACAAATGTCTCATTTCTTCACAGTAACCTTCAATCTTTAGTACGAAAAAAAAATCTCAGCTACTCACACCTGTTTACAGCCATTCCTTTTGGCTGCTTTTCTTGGGAACTTTGCTGGTCTATCTATCCATCTCTTTCAAAGAAGATAAACATTTTATTTTTTTTATTATAGTAAAACTCTTCTCTGGAGTAGCTTGCTTTAAGTCTGTCTCATACCAAAATTAAATTTTCAGGATGAAGAAAGAAGGAAAGAGGAAATAGGCAATCTACTCTGTAGTCTACAGCCACATTAATGAGAGCAGGTGAGAGATAGGTGACTTGAAAGGGAGTATTTCTGTGTTCAACAAAGTCACTTTTCCATCTACATAACAGCCACCGCTAATGCCCTCAGCATTCTACATAAGGTTAATTTTACAGTTTGAACTGACCAGCTTGACATGACCACTGGACTGTGAATTGTCTGAATAAATGTTAATGGTCTAAATAAAGCCATGTAGTGGATTCCTATTCCTGTGAAAAAGCTCTTGAATTTCAGACTAATACTGTGGTCCATTATCTAAAACAACTGCATCAGGTGTTCACTGTCACTAAAATCACTTTAACTACAGTGATAACAGAGTCAGTTGTGTCATGAACTCCACAACCTTTGGAAGCTTTGAAAAGCAGCCCACAAATTTCAGATAACCATGAGTCTCCTCAGAAATGCAACAACTCTGCCATTTTAAGTCTATAGTCTTCCAATGCTGTTCAATAAATTATCTATTTTTTTTTTATTATGATATGATCTGCACTCAAAATAGTCTCTAATTTGTTATTCAGTTTGCATTCACATACTTGGCCAGTATACATGCTTTCTTTATTCAACTTTACAATTCTTGTATATATTTAATGATCCATGTTATCTTGCTCCATCCCTAGCCGTTTAGGCACTGCTGGTTTATCTGCTTTAAACATCAATGCTTGCATATAGCTGGTTTCTTCTCTAAACAAACAGTAAGCTTGAACTGCTATCTTTACAAGCTTTTTGTTCTCACCATCCCTTTACTGTTATCTCTTGAATCATTCTCATCTCTGTATCACTCTAAGTAGCCTATTGAAAAACATTTTGACTTTATTTTGGTCATAGATTATTGAGAAATTACCAGTTCCCCTACCAGTTGTTTCTAAAGCAAATATTTTTGTTGCCCTGGTAAAATATGAATGACTTACCATACCTCCTATGTGCATTTCTTTGCTTGTTCGGCAATCTCAACAACATTTTTGCAATGTAATGGCTTATGTAAAGACTTCGTAAATGTACTCTACAATGAGTTATTGTCTATTTTCACAAGCACATACATCCATTGAATTTTTCACATCCATACTTGATGATAGGTAGTGATTTTATTTTATATGTTCATAAGTAAATACTAGGCTAGTTGCCCTTGCAGGCCATTTTAAACGTACCCAGTTTTCATTTTTGTGCTCAAAATAACCTATCCCATTTGGTTAAAGATTGGATTTACTCATCCCATTGTCAATAATTATATATTACCCCTAATGAGAGTAACTGGGATCATACCATATATAATTTGTGGGTACTCATGCATGTGATAAAGCATTTAGGAGCTAGCTCTATCCATTACTAGTACAGGGGCAGTCTTGGGGGAAATTTTCTGTTTCATATCCAGAGATCTAAGTTGTGCTTGATTATGGACAGGGATGAACCACAGCAGGTTCTCCTGCCATCAGGCGGGTCCTCAGTCGGCCGAATTCCAAAGTCTAGGTCCGGCATCGGTTGTCGTCACTTCTTCCCTGACATCAGTGCGCCAGGGGTATAAAAGAACCAGCCGACGCCATTTTCTTCAGTCTTTCTTGCCGCCCGGTGCCCAAAGCAGAAGCAGTTCACAAGTGCCGGTCGGCCAGCTCCTGAAATTACGAAAATTTTGCAACTGAAGTCTTCTTGAAAGCTAAGTACCCCGTTGGGGAAACTTTTCTTGCCTCAGACCGATGTCAGACAAAGTTAATAATTGTATTTCTTGTGGGAAGCAAATACCGCATAAGGATTTTCATTCCCTCTGCATTCCTTGCTTAGGCCCAGACCACGACATCTCGGTCTGTCGTTTTTATGCTACATTCAACAAACGCACCATTAAGCGTCGGCAGAGTTCGCCCAGCATTATTTTGGCAAAAAAATTAACTATATGGGGAAAAAAGGTATACACCTTGGCCACCTTAACCATGAGGGCATTAAACTGCCAGTTCCATATGCTAAAGTACCAACAGTTTCTGTTATCACAGTTGAGAAGTAAAATGTCACAACCTGAACAACCAGACTTGAAGGAGTTGCAGGATTTGATGCATAGTGCAGAACAAGTGGGTAAACATACCTTGCAATGTGGTTTTGATGCTCTAGAGACCTCATGTAGAGCTGCTGTTACAGGATCAGTCATACGTAGACATGCCTGGCTCAAGGAGCAAACCTTACCAGATCATGTCAAAGCTAAATTACTAGATGCCCCTCTACAAAAGGATGTATTATTTGGTGTTAAAGCTGAGGAGGTATTAAAGAAAATGGAGAAAAGGCTAAATCAATGCAAACAGTGAAAGATTTTCTACAGGTACAACCTCCACGTTTCAGTAGAAATTGGCCTTCCAAAAATTGGTCCTTTCCAGCCACGGACAGACCCCAAAGAGGTAGATACAGGCGCCCGAGGGGCAGAGGGCAATCTCAAGGATCGTTTAGAGGCAGACAATGGCAAGCTCCTACACAAAGAGGTGGTGAGGATAGTTCGCAGCCATTCAGAAAGCAAACCCAATGACTTTCCCCTTTGCATGCCAAGCAAGGCTCAATGGCAGCACCCTTAGGCAGAAAACTGGTATTATTTTCAAGAAATTGGCATATTGTCACAAAAGACAAATGGATCCTGGACATTATAAACAGAGGCTACAGATTCCATTTTCACACCCTTCCAAAAATGAGAGGCATGCCAAACCTGCCACACAATCAAAGGGCAGAGGCACAAAGACAAATTTCAGATCTCATGGACATGAAAGCTATTCAAGAGGTACCTACTCACGAACAAGGTCAAGGTTTTTATTCCAGACTATTCCTGGTACCAAGGAAGGGAAAAGATTGGAGACCTATTTTGGACCTATCCATCCTAAAACACATTTTTACTCGTACCAAAATTCAAGATGCTCACATTACAGCAGCTTCTTCCCATGCTGGGCAAGGAGTCTTGGCTGGTAACATTGGACCTCAAGGAGACATACCTGCATGTCCCAGTCAGACAAAATTGCAGAAGATACCTCAGATTTCTTGCAGGTTCAACCCATTATCAATTCTCTGCATTGCCCTTTGGCTTATCTACTGCGCCCAGAGTATTCACGAAATGCCTGGCATCAGTAATTGCCTACTGCAGACTTCAAGGGATACAAATATACCCATATTTGGACGACTGCCTGATCCAAGCGGACAGCAAGCACATACTTCTGAAACATCTGGCCTTTGTAATAATGTTGTTGAATTCTCTGGGATACACAGTCAACAAAAAGAAATCAAGGCTAATACCCTCTCAGAAAATAATTTTCCTGGGTGCCAACTTGGACACAAACACCCAGATGGCCTACCTCACACCAGAGAAGCAGGGGCAACTAACTCAATACTTCAGAACACTAGCAAATTTCACCAGGCTGACTGCAAGGAAAATCCTGCAGGCTCTGGGATTTATGGCATCTTGCATTCTACTAATCCCATGTGCAAAGCTGCATATGAGGAAACTTCAATGGTACCTGAAAAACCTATGGTCTCAACACAGCCACAGTTTGGAAACAATAATACCACTAATTCCATGTCTTCAAAAGGAATTTCTGTGGTGGGCTCAAGCATGCCAAACAAACACAGGTCTCCCATTCTGCAAGCCTCAAGCAAATCAAGTCATCACAACAGACGCCTCGGACTACGCCTGGGGGGCACACATGACAGATCGGTGCATTCAGGGCAAATGGTCCCAAAAAGAAAAGCACCTTCACATCAATCAAAAGGAAATGCTAGCAGTAATAAATGCTATTATAGCTTTCAAAGACCTTCTGCATACAGGTCAACTATTGATAAGGACAGACAACACCACAGTAATGTGGTACATAAACAAACAGGGAGGAACCCATTCATACCCCCTATGCAGGCTGGCCATGTCACTTTGGAATATGGCTCTGGAATTACAAATCGAACTTCAAGCACAGTACTTGCCAGGCAAGGAAAACACGCTGGCAGACAACCTAAGCAGAAATATGACAGATCCACACGAATGGAAGTTGCATCCTCAAGTTTTTACAGAGATAATTCAAGCATGGAGAAGGCCAGACATAGATCTCTTTGCCTCCCACAAAAATCAGCAATTGACAAAATTCTGCTCAAGGACTTTCCATCCACAGGCCTGGAGAGTGGACGCTCTCTCTTTCAGTTGGACAACAATGACAGTTTATGCCTTTCCACCTCTTCCTCTGCTGCCCAAAGTTCTATTAAAAACCAGAGCAGACAGACCAAAGATGATTCTCATTGCTCCAGACTGGCCAAGACAGCACTGGTACCCACTCCTGAGGAGCCTGTCGCATTCCCCTCCATGGACCCTACCTCTAATGCCTCTTCTTCTGACTCAGCACAGCTTCAAAACTCTTCACAGTCATCTGAAAACACTCAATCTGGCCGCATGGAAGATTCCTTAACATCACAACAGACCCTATTCTCCAAGGAGGTGCAGGATGTCATTTTGGAGGCCAGAAGGCCGTCTACTAGAAAAGCTTACGCCGCAAAATGGAAACGGTTTTGTGCCTGGAATGAGAAAAAGGGCCAGAATCCTGGAAAACTGAATTTACCTCAAATATTACAGTATCTACCTGAGCTTCTAAGCAGTGGACTTTCTTTCTCCTCCATCAAAATCCATGCCTCAGCCATTTCTGCAGAATACAACACTGATCCACCTTTATTCTCTCAGCCCCTCTTAAGACAGTTCCTCAGAGGGGCTAAGAATTTAAAACCCCCAAGGAAACAGCCAATACCTGCTTGGGATCTCAATTTCATTCTAGAAAAGCTGACCTTGCCTCCTTTTGAGCCAGCTGCCTCAACAGATTTGCAGTATTTGTCCTGGAAAACGGCTTTCCTTCTGGCTATCACCTCAGCTCATAGGGTATTGGAACTACAAGCCCTCATGGCTGTGCAGCCTTTTATCATCTTCTATCAGGACAGAGTTTCCTTATGAACCAACCCATCCTTTATGCCAAAGGTGGTATCCAGGGTAGCTTTGAATCGGGCTATACTCTTACCTACCTTTTACCCTAATCCTCAAAACAAAGGGGAGAGACTACTACATTTCTTGGACATCCACAGACAGCTGCGTTATTATTTGGACAGAACAAAGCCTTTCAGAAAATCAGAACAGCTCTTTGTGTCCTATGCTATAGGAGCTCAAGGGAAGCCAATTTCTAAACAGACAATCTCAAAATGGATAGCCCACTGCATATGCTTTTGTTACTCTTTTCATGGTAAACCTGTACCTGCAGGCATCATATCTCACTCCACAAGGGCCACAGCTACCTTGGCAGCTTTCCTCAGAGGAGTTCCTACCAAAGATATTTTGGAAGCAGCCACTTGGAGTTCAGTGCATACCTTCTCCAAGCACTACCACCTACCATTATACTCTAAAACTAGAGCAGGCTTTGCCACTGCAGTCCTGCAGGGCATTCTGGCTCCTCCTAGCTCCACCTAGTGCCTACCACCCTTTTCTTAGCTTTGGGATTCCACCCATCTGTTATGACTGCAGCTGTATGCACGATGAACATAGTACAGTTTTGTACCTACCATAAATGTAGATGTTCGAGTGCTAATACAGCTGCAGTCCAGGTTTCCCTCCCTCCTTCCCCTCTTGGGACAGGCCTATTGGCTAACACCTCCTCATACAACCTGATTGGGGTATTCTTTTATGGTGTATTTGCTTGCAACTACTGTATTTTGATTATATTGCATTGCTTTATTACACAAATTTATGTATTGCCTTCCTTCTGGGGGCACCTGACATCTGGGGCAAGAAACAGCAACCTGCCACAGCAGCAGTATCCTTTGTAAGATATATCTATCCCTCCAAACCATTCTCTTGATGTTGCTGAAGAGGTTGAGATTCCTATACAAAGTATTTCTGATGCCATTTGACTTGCTGATGTGCTGTAAATTCATCAGTAATAGGTCAGTGGATGCCTTGCATGCCAGACACAGGTCACCTTTTAGCAGTCTGTTGGATACTGAATATAGTGACGTCATTGAGTTGTTCACATAGGACAGGTTGTTTAGGCCTTGTATCCTTTAAGTAAGGTATGTCTTTGGGTGTTCCAGTTGTTGCATGTGTCTGGACAGATCATATTATAGCATATCTGCCCTAATATTCTGTGAAGGGTTTTGATGCTTGAGAAACAAACCTATGTTCTAGTAAAATCATTGCATAAATACCTATCTACCTGCAAGGCGACTGATTTATTCAAATCAAAATTCTTCATTGTGGGTGTTTTATTTACAAAATCTTTATGCATTTCAATCCTTATTTCTTGTTCTGCATCCCAGTCCTGTTCCACATCATCTTACCATAATTTTCATAATGGCAAGCTCACTCCTAAAAAGTCCAAAATAAACTCTGTAGCAGCAGGTATTAATGCGTTGTTGTTGGCGGCAGATGTTACTGGGTTTGAATAGGGGTGTAGGTAGTACCTTGGGTTGTTTGAACCAAACTGAATTAAGGTGAGCTACCAGCCACAACCCTGAGCCAAGATACTAGATGACTAGAGGCTTCTGAGCTACCCAAAAAACAGAAGTTGCCTGTTTTTTTTTTTTTTTTTTTTTTGCTTGATTACACTATTTACTGCACTTTTTATTGTGTTCTGCTTATTTAATATTGTATTTTAATGCTGTCAACTAAACTGCACTGTTTGTACTGCACTTGTCTGTCTTATTGTGCCTGTTAGATCATATTTTATTGCTGTTTTCACTGTTGTAAAAGATTTTTTTGCTATTTCCACTGTTGCAAAGCATTTGTTTTGTTTTCTCACCAAGCAGTCTTTTAAATAACTGATTTGTTTGATGTTTAAAACATTCTTTAATATCCCCTTGCTGTTTTTCTGCTGGTTAAACATGTTTTAGTGTCTCACTGCTGTTTTTCCTGCTAGTTAAAACATTTTTTTAGTGTTTCCCACCTACATTAGTGTAGCTAGTAGCTGTAGCATAGTCCAGATACAGGTTTGGTGCATCTGGGTCAGTTTGTAGTGGCTGTTATATTCTGAGCAGATTTTCCAAGCTGTCTTTGATTGGAAGGGGCCCTTCTGCACCCTTATGAGAGAAATGTGCTGATTGAAAACGGTCTGTAAAAGGTGATTGGTATAGGGCTTGGAGTAAGCACCCTTATTGGTTCTTTTGATTTTTTTTTAAGTTTTTAGCTAATGGTATTTAAGCCCTGTGTTTGAGCTTCTTTCTGCTTATTTGCACATCCCGCATCACAACACACTGCTGCGAAATTCTGCACCATAGCTGGACAGATAATTTCAACAATTTTTGCCTTAAATACTGCTGTAGTACATTAGTGTAGTCCTCATCTTTAGTACATCTCCGATCTAATTAGTATTGCTAGTGAGCTGTGACCTATTAAACCACCAGCCAAAAACCCCATCAGAAATACCCATCTACACAGCACCTCCTTGATTTGTCCTGAAAGCACCCCTTTGTGATAACAGTTCTTCAAACCTAGCATAATGGACAGTTGGACTACCCTTGTTTCTCCTGCCAGCCTTGTTGACTTGGGTCTCCTGAGGCAGTGTAGCAGCTGCCTCATGTACACTGACAACCCTCCACTAATAATTCACTCTAGTACAGAGTGCGAGAGATGTATCTACACCAAGAATCTGGAATCACTGCTCTCTCGCACTCAAAACAGTAACACTGATGAGGATGTCAACTCACCCTCCACTACTCATGCACATAGTACCACTACTCATACAGATAGTATGCATCCAACACATAAACCAACATATGCGGAGGTTCTCCCAAAAAACTTACCAAAACATCAGAGACCTCCAAAACAAAAGACTGCTACAACTAACACAGTTCCCATAGCACCCAAAACACATAGCAACACCAGTGTCTCGCTTACTCAGCCCTAAAGGCATAACACTCAAAAAACAATTTTTTTTGCCATTGGAGACTCCATAGTGAGACACATGGATGTCCCATTCACAAGGTTATATAAAAAGAAAGTTACAGTCAGCTGCCTGTCCGGTGCCAGAATTAGTTAGATCACACATGCACTCAGGCCTCTTGGCAACAAGTACTATTATGACTCTGTCATAGCTCATATTGGAGTGAATGACCTGAGATGTACTTCGATGGACTATATGAAGAAGGACATGATTGAGATTTCCGAACATGTGTTCCAGGCAGGTATATCCCTAGCCTTGAGCAGCATATTACCCTCGCCTAGAATGATGCCACAGTATAAACAAAAAATGATCAATTTCAATAACTGGCTTTGTTTTTGGTGTCATTCAAAGGAAATCCAGTTTCTGTCAGCCTGGGATGACATGGTCGACAAACCTTGCTGTTTGCGCTTGGCACCACTAGGCTTTTAGCTGCTGGCAAAGGCTCTTCCTCCCTCATAGTGCCTTTTTTAGGCAAGGTGTCAAAAACAAAATTGCCGACGTGAAAATTGCCAACCATAACAAAATGAGGGTTATGCTGCTGAACATTAGGAGCTTAAACCAAAAACTGCACACCCTGGAAGCACGTTTATCACTGAAGGATGTAAATGCCTGTGCAGTCACAGAAACCTGGTTTAAGCCCTCAGACAGTACCCCAGCCTTGCAAGATTACAATGTGTTACACACCTTTAGATCACAAAACAAACATGTGAGAACTAAAGGAGGTAGTGTTTCTATCTATATTAGTGATAAATTCACCTCCTAACTACTTAGTCAGGACAACTCAATGGAGTTACTCCAAGTTCAGCTTTTTGTGAGTAAGACCCCCACAGAAGTCATAGCTAGTTACAAACACCCCTACATGGATTATGATGTGCATGAGGCCTACTTGACCAAACTGAGGTCACTCCAAATATTGCCAAACACTTTGTTCATGGGGGATTTCAATTATCCCACCATCAACTGGGAAACCTATTCTAGCCCTAACTCACTAGCGCAAAATTTCCTTGACTTTGTTAACTCAAATGCCCCAGAATAAATTGTTCGAACCCTAACAAGAGGAACAAACATACTAGATCTGGTCCTCACTAACATGACAAACAGATGCAACACAGCAACTATCAGACCCTCATTAGTTAAATGTGAGCACAAATCAGTCGCCTTCAAACTGGCACTAACACCAGAACTCAACAAAGAGCAAAGTCAGACTAAAATACTTCACCAAAGCAAACTATACCCTCCTAGGGAAAGGTATAAATGCCTTCCAAGCTCCACCCCCAGCTGGAAGTGGTAATTACACCAAAGCTTACACTAAAGCCCTATACAATCACTTGTATAAGTATATAGATTTTTCTGTTCCAAACAGAATCAAAGCAAGAGTTCCAAGTAAAAAAAAGCTGCCCTGGTGGACATCCAGCATCAACAAACTTTATAACAAATGCAAAAAGTTGCTGTCTAAGAAAACTAAGGCAAGGCCCCAACATTGGAAAAGCACCCTCCTCTGCCTCAACGGGCAAATAAGACATGTCAAATCCTAAGGGTAACTTTGAGAAAAACTTAGCAATCACAGCTAAGGATAATCATAAGGCCTTTTACAGCTACATACATATCTTAAAAGGTAGGATCCAAGCATGTACCAAACTGACTAATGGTATCACACACACTGATCCCGCAGAGATAGCAAACCTGCCAGCAGACAGATTTTGTTAAACTTTCACTCCCTTATCCCCTCCTAATTTATCACAAACCTTGGCCCCAACTCCCCCCCCCCCACCTTACATATCCGAAGAGCAGGTCATTAAAGCCTTGTCTAAGGCAAAAGCCACAGCCTCTATGGACTAAATGCCATCCCAGGCTGTCTTCTAAACAAACTAAAACATGAACTAGCATCATCATTAAGTACCTTATTCTATCACAGTATAACCACTGGCTTTGTTCCTGTGAAATGGAGAACAGCAATAGTTATTCCCCTCCACAAAGGTGGCTTAGCAACAGACCCAGGGAATTATAGACCCATAAGTCTGACCAGCCTCATCTGTAAAGCCATGGAATGTATCATCATGGACCTTGTAAATAAAGATAGAGGCAACCTCCAAACCCTGGATCTGACCCGATTTGGCTTAGTCAAGGGCATATCCTGCCTGTTAAACCTGGTGGATTTGTTTGAAAATGTGACCAGGGCTACTGACAAGGGCTCATTTGTGCACACAGCACACCTTGACTTGGCAAAGGCCTTTGACGCAATCCCAGACTCAAGTCAGATATTACCGATAAACTTGGCAAACTGAATGTAAACCTCTTTGTTGTAAGATGGGTTGCCAATTGGCTCACAAACTGGTCACACAGTATCAAAGTGGGTGACTCTACATCAACCAGCAGACCTATCATCAGTGGGGTACCACAAGGGTCAGTGCTGGGTCCCCTACCGTTTGGTATATACTTCTCAGAATTTCAAGCCAAAACTAAGGGCTGACCAAGTTTGCGGACTGCAAACTGGGTGCAATTATTGAATCCCCAAATGATGACAGTATACTTCAGGAGGGTCTTACACAGACCAATGACTGGTGTCTTAGTCACAGTCTCAAACTGAATGCAAAGAAAGGCATCATCATTCCCTTTCGTAAAAACAATGTCTCTTCACACTATCAAATTAACAACAATATCCTATGTACCTATGAAGTGGTAAGAGATCTGTGATCACAAGTAGACTGCAACCTTAACTTTGACCACCATGTGTCTACTTTAGTAAGGAAGGCTTTCTACGTAGCACACTTGATTAGCAAAGGCATCGCCCTCTAGAGCAAAGGAGGTTAAAACCCCTCTATACATCACTAATCATGCCCATAGTTGAATATAAGGCCCCTTTTGGCATGTACTGTACAAAGCACTTGCAGCAATTGGACAGATCTCAGAGGTTTCTAACTAAGAATATCAAGGGACTCCAGCATGTGCCTTACACAGATCAACTAAAGTCCCTGTCTCTATACTCAATATCATATAGACTTCTCAGGGGAGACTTATACCTGGCTTACAGAGCAATCTCCAATCCAAACCTAATGAATTTGCTGCACATCTGTAAATCAAACAGGACTAGAACTATCCATTCCAGGGACCTAAACATGACCTGCGACTTCAATAGGATGTGCCAGAGGGACAGATTTGTTTCTCAGCAACTGCTGCATATTTGGAATAGGCTGCTAATTCATGTGAAGCACAGCACCTCTAAGAAACTGTTCAAAAGGAACCTGGACGAGTGGTTGGGACAGTGAACATTTTTACTGGTGATAGTGCCCACAACCCTTCTGGACATGGGCAGTCATTAATAAATAGAATCCTGGGTATTGACTAGATTATCTATGGTAATACATTGGGATGAAACAGCTAAGCTTGAAATGACCTCTGGGTTGATAGCTTAGTAACCTCCTGTGATCCTATGAAAGACACTGCATCGTTCTTAGAAATCTTGCAAGAACTTGTTTGCCATTTGGTTGAGACATCTGCACTATGGCTCTTAATTTCTCAATAGTTAATTGCAAGCCATCTCACAGTAAGACAAGTAATCTATATTTCAGATTTGGAACCCTGATGTTAGATTTATTTCAGCTTCAGATTATACATCTAAGGTTCATCAGTAACCCATTTAGTCATATCATGTTACTGATTTCTGTCCACTTATTGGTTTATCACTAGCCATACTGGTAGCACCATGAAGATTGAGAATTTGTTTGATAGTTACCAGAAGCAATCCAGCTGCTGATGGAATGGCAAATGACTGTATTAAAACTCTGTAACTTCCTGTTGGTGAAAAGTCTACAGTTTGAACCTTCCCTTATAATTCCTTAGATGCCAAAAAAACTGATTTGCATCAAGCTTAGAAAGATGCTTCATTTGCAGCATGTCAAACGTTACATCTCCAATGGTATAAAACAAGCAGTGCTCTCCTTTGTAGCCTGTCAGTTTCATCAGATGTTTCACAACTCACTTCTACTGTGATTTTACACAGTTTAGCTTTTCTATCCCAAAAGCCTCTCTACACACATCAACCCCTTTAGTGATCTCTTATAATTGCGACAAGATAACTTATATCATTCTGTTCATATCAGTTAAATTTGATTCTGTTTAAAACATAGCCCTTTTCTGATAATTTATTTCAACCTTACACTGATGACTCAGGCAACTCACAACCTTTGGCACAGTAGCATATCCATCAATAGACACTAAAAGATCTTTCTGCTTTCTTGAAGAGCAAAGGATGCAGATTATTTCTCCACTTATTCTTTTATTTCTTTACGTCAATAATCTTTCTATCGCTTGACTCTCAAATATATTGCAAACTTTCAAGGCTTCCTGACCTGTGGTGTAGAGAAATGGACTTAGTTGTATGAAGCCTGTTTCTGTGAGTACAGTTACCAGAAAGAAATTTTGATGACAGCCACTTTCAGTGCTAGTCTGCTTTGTTTATAATTAAGTTTGTGGTTGTGGGGTATCCCCCACGTAGGGCCCTCTCTGCAATGGCATACTTTTGGATTCACTGAAAGTGGCTTTCTGTGTGATTTAATTTAACGGTAAATGCACTCCCTGAAATTTCCTTTGGCAAGTCAGCAAGAATCCTAGAAATACAGAACACTGTACCTTATTAGACTTTTGTAAGATTTTATTTATAATAAGGAACAAATCAAATATTTGTACCCATAATTTTCAGTTTTCAGCAAATAACCCTGAAGAAAAGTTACCAAGTGGCTGCAGCTGAACTATTTCTCAAACAAAAGATGAAGTGACATTTCCAAATACTTCTGATGCCATGCAATATTTTCTACATCAGGATGGCTGAAAGACCAGCCATATGCAATTTACTAAAGTCATTTATACTGCATCCAGTACTATCACTGCAGCTGTCTGAAACTGCAATATATGTAAAATATACTGTTATGATGGCTGGGTTGTCAAATAGTTATCTAATATGTAGTTCTTTTAGCTATATCATTATGTTAGACAGAAGTATGACATTAAAACGTGAATTTTGTGATTGTTTTCTGTGTTTTATAGCTTTCTTGCAATCTTGAATAAGAGAAGGCTTGTAGTAATCTGTGTTTTACCCTTATAGGCTGTTTGTCCATTCTTCATAGTTATGCGACTATGGAGTTCGTATAGCTATGTGAGGGGATGTGGGAATAAACCCCCCCCCCCCCAGTCCCCCAGTAAAAATTGCTATTAAAGTTAGACTTGATTTTATGCAGTTCATATTGGTTGCAGTTTTAAGGTTTTGTTACTAAGAAGTTTGACTTCATTTCATTGCTGTTTTAGAATGTATGTATTGTATAGTCTTTGTTTTGTCATGAATTAGAAGCACGCAATATACTTCTTGTATTTCTGTATTACAAAGTGGGACATTTTTCAACATTGTAGAAAAAAACATTATTTTAAAGACTAACCAACTAATCATTGTGGTAAGCATGATGACACAGTGGTTAAAGTTTCTACCTCACAGGTCTATGGTTCAGTCCTGACCTCTAGTTGTTCTTTACATAAAGTTTGTAAGTTTTTTCCTGTTACCACTTGGGTTTTCTCTGTGTGTTCTGCTTTCTTTCCCACTTTATAAACTGGTTTAATGACTACTCATTCAAAAATACTCACATGTATAATATTTAGTCTTGTAGTTGTCACAGTGGTCTTGGCTGCAAAGAGCAGCCACTAAATCGGGTCAGCAAAGCAACTGAATTGATCTAAACTGAAAGAAACTTAAACAGGATTTTTCTAAGATTTTAGATGGATTTTCCACCGGTGCTCAATATTCATTTCTTGCATATCAAAAAGTACTAGTCGTTCAACTTTGAAACTATAGGGGTATGTCTCTGTTATTTATAGAGATTTTTCAGTCTCATATTACCTTCTTTGGGTGGGGGGAGGTCATTTTATGATATACCAAAATCATCTTGTCATGCTGTTTTAGCTATAAGGATTCAGACTTTGCTGAACTTCTTAATATTTTGAGAAGAGCTATGAATGTTTAATTTTACTGTACAATTATTTTCAGTAGTTCTCAATGTCAATTTATGGGTACCCACTTTAGCTGCCATTTTGAGGGGGTTACACCACTACACCAAACTATTTCATAACAGCATTTAGAATTTTATGGTTGCATTACAGTAACTTGTGCTACCACTTGAAACACAGACTGGGATTTACTGCAGTAAAAATAATCACTATTTAGCTGTTTGTGCAAGATGGTGGTCTCACACATCCAAAAATTCAGTCACAAATATGGTTGCATTTTAAACTTATTTAGACACAAGAGTACAACTTTCAGTTAGAGACTGCAAATCTAAAACTTGATTTTGAGGAAAAAGGGCATTCTTAGAACTTTGTATAGATAACCATGTAACTGACATTATCACAAATACATTCCACAGCACAATAATATGAAGGGAGGAAGCAATCAAGCAAGTAAAGGCAATTAGCAGTATACTCCACAATGGAGGTGTGCACTGCCATAGAGCCTTTTGTTCAATATTACATTGCTAGCATTTCATTGTGGTTGTAGTCTGGGGATGGGGAAGTGCATAAAAAGGATGTTAGGATATTGATTAATAACATAAAACATGATTTAATAGAAATTAAACATAGTGGTTTGTTATGTGAAGAGGTGTTTAACTTTGTACGGGTAGATCTTCCTGTTGTCCCATTACTGAAGGCACTTCCCAATATTCATAAGGATCTGTTTAACCTCCCTAGACCAATTTATCTGGCAGGGGGTGGGTTACAGAGAATGCATCTACATGGTGGAATCAAAGTTAAAGTTGGTACTGACATCCATCCCAAGGGTTTTGAAAGATATAGCACATTTCCTAACCTCCTTGTATGATCATATTATAGTGAAAGGTAACAATGATGTTTATTTGTTTGTTACTTTGGATGTTAACAGCTTATTTATGGTTATACCTAGTGATTATGGCCTCAGAGCAATTGGATGCTTTCTCAAACAGAATAATATGTTCTTGAAGACAAGACAATAAAAATGATTTGTACCATGATGCGATTGATTTTAGACAACAATATTTTTTTTGTATAATGGTCAACATTATCAGCAAACAAAAGGTGTCACCATAGGTACACCATGTGCAGATTTGTACACAAACATGGTACTAGCATATTGGGAAGAGGGTGGTATTTTTTAATGTACAACATAATTGGCTAAAACCTTTAATATACTATATAAGGTTTGTGGATGATGTATTTATACTTTCAAGAGGTACACAAAATGAATTATACATGTTTATCATATATTTTGAATCCACCACAATTTTTTTAA
This sequence comes from Protopterus annectens, assembly GCF_019279795.1. NCBI lineage: Eukaryota > Metazoa > Chordata > Ceratodontiformes > Protopteridae > Protopterus > Protopterus annectens. Next base: position 716,914,967 of record NC_056735.1, on the reverse strand, counting down.
AATTCAGTATCTCTTGTTCAGATGTTGAGATAAACTTTTTGGATTTGAGGCTGAGTAAGGGACATAATGGGGCTATACAACCTTCCATGTTCAGGAAGAGCTGCTGGAAGAATAGCCTTTTGTCGACAGTATGCACCCAAGACACATCTTCCATAATTTTATGAAAGGACAGATCTATAGGACATCAAGATTCTGTACTGGGGATATGGAATTTAATGAAGGAATTGAATCTTTGGCCGCATGCTTTAGAACTAGAGGGTATAGAGGAAATATTGTTAAACAGGCTATTGATGCCAGTAAATTGGACAGACTTACTACAGCCACTCCTTGGTTTTCTGATAAGGGGATAGAGGTGGTGGGCAATCGGACCAAGCAGAGTACTAATCATAATAGTAAATTGCGTGTGATTTTGAAGTACAGTAACAATATAGGAGGTGTGTGTGACATTATAAGATGTAATTGGAAGATTTTGCTGACAGATGATAAACTTAAAAGATATAGTAGGGACAATCCCTTTCTTCAGTTTTAAATGTAATAGGAATTTGAAAGATATACTGTGTAATGAAAGAGCTGTTGGTTTGAACAATGGCTCTTAAAGACAAAGTACTTATGCCTGTAGACATTGTAAGGCATGTTCGAGCATTTTGAAATACAATGTTTTTATTCATCCAATAACTGGTAAATGCTACTCGTTTAGGCATTATGCATATAGCCAAATATATCACGTTCAAAGTAAAATGACTGCAATTCATTTTACGTAGGTAAAATGAATTGTGACCTAAAAGAAAGAATTCTACAACATTTGTCAGCTATACATTCTGGGAATGTTCATAATGTTTTGTATCAACATGTTAAAAATAATGATGGACATACTTTTGCTTTTATGGTTCTACAGACTCTGAAAACAGGTTTAAGGGGTGGGGATTCAGTCAATTTAACTGAACTTAAAGAGACAAGCTGGATACTTGAGCTGAGAGCTGACAGAACTCCAGGCTTAAACAGGGTCTTACCTTTAAAACCTGTTTTGAAGGGGCGGAGACCTCAGTACTGAATTGTTATTGGCTCTTTTTTGTTTAAATGTATAAGGTTTTACCCAATTTGATATCTGCTGAAGGGAATCTATAGTGAAAGTGCTTATCTGTTGTTTTTATCTGGCTGGTTTTATTAAATTGCATCTATTTTCAGCTTGGTGGTCTGGCCGTATTTTTTGCATTGTGGATTAGTTGTCTCCAGACTTTCAGTGTTGGATGCTCTGTTTTATATTTTATAAGCTCTTTTATTGCAGCTCTTATTATTCTGCAATTTCTGTACTTTTCACTGCTATAATTTCCCTCCATACTTGTATATGTTATGTCTATTGTCTTAGCTGGACCACACTTACCTCCACTATAAGACCTGTATTAGGCACTCTATACATCAAATCCTACTTATTTTTAAACATTCGTATAAATATGTGTGTATTTTTAAATCACATTATGTTATTTTATGTCATTATATTTTATAATTTAGTTATACCTTTAATCTTACTTTACTGTTATGTTTGCAATGGGAGCCAAGTCTACAAATGGTCTGATTTGATCAATGCTCTACCTTGGTAAACAAAATAAAATAAATACATACAGACATAAATAAATGATACATCTGAGTTTGTTTTAAACACCACACTTTATTAGTTTTGAACTTATCTGCCTAGATTTCTGATGTAGCTTTTCTTTATCAGATCTCTGATTTAGGGAATACTGTGTGCTTTCATTATCAACATGTATTATACTGTATACAAGCCATTTTCATTCCTTTGTTCCACAATATACATATTCTTGGTTACAACTTTACTTCTTGCCTTTACATCATTTAGTAAATTATTTAGAGTCCCAAAGCTCATGTATATGTGATTCAATGCAGGAAATTTATTTTTATCATGCTTACATGTAGAAGGTATCAGTGGTACATTTTCATACTTCTTAATGACTCCAAAAGTCATTTTTACTCTAATTTTGCATGTATTGTTTTCTGTCTTGCATGTAACCTAATACAGTTCTAATCCCCTATAATCATTTTAAACGATAGAAAGTAATTTAACTTACTTTACAGTAGCAATATCGCAATTCCTGTTTGTATTAGACTAACTTTATCTTCACTTTCTCTACAAACATTCTAAAATTTCTCTAAATATTAAATGATTGTCATATAACTTGCATCAATTTTTAACCAATGTTTTTATATTAAGTCCAATTTGTTATAATTATTTAGTCTGCAGATGCTTTTGTTTTATTTTTGAAGACGTTAAATTATTGTTCTTAAAATGTTTTGTATTAATTTGGAACTTTTCTTCCTGGGACTCCAGTGAAAATGGGCTTCTACCCAGCTGGACTTTCCCAGTAATCAAATAACAATAAATAAAATAAATACAGAAACAACTCTTCAGTTAATATTAAATTCACTTCTGACTGCAAATTATCAATTTAATATTGATGCTGCTCTCTGTCTGGCTACCTATTCTACTTTGGATCATGCTAGTAACAGGCATATTACTCTACAAGTTAAACTAGTTGCAAATTTGTGGAAGCCATCATATAGTCTTAACAATGGACTGATCATGCCACACTTACTATGCAAGAAATATCTGTTTATAACAGTATTTATTTTACTGTTTTATGTTTTTTTTCTAATGATTTTTTTTTTCTATATGTTTTTGCAGTAGCATCTATTTATCATAACCAAACCAAATCAAAACAATACCAAAAAAGCTATTATCCTGGACAAGAAAAACTACTACCACCATTTACAACAAAAAAACCATAACAATCCTCGAAAATTCTGGGTTGGATTAAATAAGCTACTTCACCCAGGACATACTCCTACCCCCTCTCCTCTAACCCCCAATAAGGAGTCACCAGAAAACACTGCAAACTCCTTCAATAGCTTCTTCACAGAAACCATCAAGACCCTGGCCTGCCACCTCGTGCTCCCCTCTTCCTACCTGGACAATGAGAAACCAAACACCACCACCACCACCTCCTTTAGTTTCCAACCTGTTCCTACCTCACTCATCCATTGTCTTATCAAAAAACGAAAGCCCACCACTTTAGCTCCTGACCTCCACCCAGCAGAATACTTGCAAAAGGCTGCTGACATCACAGACTACCCAATTTCAATACTAATAAATAGAACATTATCCGAAGCCTCTGTCCCATCAATTTGGAAAGTTTCTCATGTTATACCATTACATAAAGGTGGAAGCTCTACAGAACTATCTAATTACAAACCCATTGCTATTCTATCTCCACTAGCTAAAATAATGGATAAATGTATCCAAAAACAACTTATGAACCACCTTGTAGAAGGCAAGCTACTGACTCTATCTCAGCATGGCTTTAGACCTTTTCACAGCACCACCTCAGCTCTTCTCTCCTTCACCAATGTAATCAACTATAACCGTAATAGTAATCTACTCTCCTCTGCTTTCTTTCTTGATCTATCTAAGGCATTCGACATGGTCAACCATCAGTTACTCCTACAGACCCTAACTAGCTTCTCCCTTGACTCCCACTCTCTACTATGGTTTCAGTCATATCTATCTGGATGCCAACAGGCAGTCCTATGGCAAGAAAAGCTATCATCCTGTCTACCCATCTCCTTAGGAGTCCCTCAGGGCTCAATACTAGGACCCCTTTTATTCTCCATGTTTATTACTAACCTCTACACTGTTATTCTCAAGGCTACATGTATTCAGTATGCAGATGACTCCACGTTGATCTGCTCGGCCTCCTCACAATCTGAACTGTTTTCCTTAACCCAGAGCAGCTTCAATACTGTTGAATATTGGCTCACTAATCGCTGTCTGCTAGTAAACCCCCAAAAAACTAAGCTGCTTCTCTTTGCACCCACTCGTAGGTCCAACCCTCCAACCATGACCATTATATCTAACAATGGGGCCATTATCTACCCTGAAGCCCAAACCAAACTTCTGGGAGTCACAACAGACAATAATCTTACATATGATGCTCATATTAATCAAACCATCAAAACCATAAACAAAAAACTAGGATCACTTTATAAGCTTAGACCCTTCCTCACTCCTCTTTCCAGAACTTCCATTGCACAATGTCATCTTCTTTCCACCCTCCTTTATGCCTCCCCCCTATTCACAGGCTTGCGTAGCACTGAAATCAACAAATTATCCCATTGCTGCAACCACATAGCTAGATTTGCCACGGGCTCATCCTATAGGACACACCACTGCCACAATCTAAATCTCCTAGGGTGGCTTGAACTTCCTTCCCTTCTTCAATTTACTCAGCTCGCATTAGCCCATAAAGCCATACACCACCCAGATAATATTCCATCCCTCAAAAACATTGTCACCCCATATAGTACTCACAGCAAACTATGCTCATCCAATAGACTACTTATCCAAACAATCAAATTCAATAACTCAGCTGGTGAAGCCTTATTCGCCAACTCGACTGGCAAAATCTGGAATCAACTACCACCCGGACTCACTCTTAATTGTTCACTAACACTATTCAAAGAAAATCTCAGAAAACATTTTAAATCACACTGGCTCTGTCCTTGCGCTAAACCTGACTAGCATCTTCTCACTGCCCCTAAGACTTCAACTCAACCGTGTCCCAAAGACTCTAACTCAATTGGATAGTGTAGGCTAAATGACTTAAAGAAGGAATGTATTATTCTTATGACCTATCATGTATAGTGTAAATACGTGAAACTACAGTTATTTATTCTCATGTCTTATGTCTTATGTACTCCTTTCACTGTTTGTCACAATGTACTGTATATTTCAAAATTTGTGTGTGGAGCTTTTCTCCCCGAGCCTCCGCTGAAAATGGGCATGTATCCAGTCGGACTATCCTGGTCAACAAATGTAAAATAATAATAAAATTATGACTAAGAAAGGGTCCAGAGGTCAAGTTCACCTACACATCAGTAAAAGTAAATAAATAAAACTATATATTGGCCTGTCAAAAGCAAAGTGAAACCATTGTGCTACTGATTTTCAAAATCATAAGTCTTCAGGAACTTCACCAGCCTATCCCCACAAAATTTTTTTCCTAAAAATTTCCCTGAGATAAAAGTGAGCCTAGCAGGACTGTAATTGTCTGGCTTTTTTCCCCTGAACCAACTATTGTTCTAGAAAGTGACTCCTGCAACTGTTTGTTGTGGTACAATTCCATTTAAAGAAGGGACTATTATAGTTTATTTTATTTATTTATTTTATTTTGTTTAATGGGTTTGTCTGACTGGTTTTAATCAAAAACTCCTTTTCAGTGGAGGCTGGTGAGAAAAGCTCAATCTTATTACAAACACTTTTAAACAGGCATTCAGTAATATACATGAACAGATATTAAATAATATACATTAACAATTACACATACATTTGCTAATAAAAATAGTTTAGTCAGTGAGGTACAATGGTAACTCACTGTCTAGCTTTTACTTTTTATAAAAATTTAAAGTACAGTTCCCATTCTCATTCCCATTTAATATAACACAGTGATTGAAACTGAAGATTCATTTAAGGACCTGGGTATATGGGTAGATCCAGCTTTGAGTTTTTCTAATCATATCAACCAATTGGTTTATTAAGCAATAACCAATGATGTGGTGTGATATATTGAAGATTTACCGACGCCTGCTGTGGTTTAATCATGAAGGCAAAGGATAAATTTCAATATATCACAACCACGGAGTCGGTTATTGCTATTATACAATGACATTATTTAAGAAAAAAATACTTATTTTTCTTAAATAATGTCTTTGTATAATGCCTCTGTGCTGCCCTTCCATGTTTTTGTGGTATCCTGGGGCTTTTTCTGATGTAAAGCGCATGCGTATGGGACTTGTGTTCTCATGCTTATGCAGTAAATCAGTACTGTGCAAAGGAAGCAACGGAGAAAGGAAGATCTCCGTCGCTTTTTTTTTAAATTGAAAATAAAACAAAAAAAAAGAAACTGGGAGACTTTTAACAAACGATGGAGAGCCAGGACAAACAAAATAAAAGGATAATCAGGTAAGTTTCTATAGTTTTGCAGAACGTACCTGATTATCCTTTTATTTTTCTCTGCACCGTCTCCCTTGGTCGTTAAAAGTCTCCTGGTTTCTTTTTTTTGTTTGTTTTCAATAAATAAAAAAAAAAAAAAGAAAAGAAAAGTAAAACACTTATGAGATGCACTAATGGAAAAAGTTCAGGCAACCGGACCTTTTTCTGTTGGTATATTCTTGGATTTACAACAGACATGCTGGTTGAGCTGACCAATCAGCAAGCTCGTTTTTTGAATATTAATGGATATTAATTGTATAATGATAGTTATAGGAGTATAGGTTATATAAAAATATATATAAAGTCTATGAAACCAGAAATGATGAATTCACTGATTTGTTAGTTACATTGGACCCATACTTGAGTACAGAGTAACAATATGGAAACTTTATAAGAAAACAAGCATGAGTAAACTATAAAGGGTACAGTTGAAATATACCAAGAGCATCCATAAATGTGAAAATTTAAAGTTATTATGAAAGACTAAAATATTTGACTGTGTACAGTGTCTCATACAGATATTTAAGAGAAGACCTTATTCAGGTGTATAGGGCATTTATAGACAACTAAATCTGGGAATGTTTTGGGTTATCAAAAAGTTTTAGAGAATCATCAGACAACCTATGTAGAAGATTCTATAGGAATGAGAAGTGTATTAATTGGTTCTCTGAGAGAGTAGCTGATACATGGAACAGACTACCAAATTACAATAAAGCAAGCACTGGTTTAGATATATATATTTTTAAGAACAACCTAGACACTAATTATGGGAATAACTGTTTTGGTATATTGACAGGCTAGAAGGTCACTACCACCCATGCCTGAAACATTTGTAGACATGTATGTATTCTCATATGAGCACAAGGGATAACATGTTAAACTACTTATGACTGAAAATGAATCCTTATTACAGAATCAGTCATAAGGATAATGGCCCCTCTCTCAGGCTCATTTTTTTAAGATTACAAGATTCTGCTATGCCAGAGTAATGCAAACCAAGATACACATGCAGCGAGTGATTTCTGCAAAAGATTTTGCCTTAGCAATTAATAAATCATTAACTTCAGAGACACCACTTACTATAGCTGCTAGTTTAACTATTAAAAGATGTACTAAATAATTAATATTGGATGCAGACATTAATAATTTTTCAAGCAATGTTTTGCTTTGTAAGGTGAAATGGAATTTTGCTTGAACAAGCACTTTAAGCAGGGATATGAACAAATACAAATGTTTAATTTGAAAAAACAAAATCTAGGTTTACAAACTGAATTTATTTCTCTTGTAAATTACGTTTGCAGTGTAGAATCATTCCAAATGAGAGCCATGAGACATTCTGCAATTAAATCTACTATAGTTATCTCTTTGTGAGGCATTCAACATTATTTTTTTATGAATAAATATCAATAGCCTACAGAAAAATAACTATGACTAAAATTATACAAAACCTAATTATGATTATCTCACAAAGAAGTGGAAATGAAAAGTATGAAAGGTGAAAGAAAAATGTTAACCATTAAAGAAAACAAAGGAAACATGCAGAGTTAAATACAAAAATCAAATGTATGACCATCAAAGATGGTACACATAATGTAGTATACTACAGCATAAAAAGCCATTAGAAAGAGACAGAATCAGTTTAGTCTGCCTTCGAGTTTGCAGCCAAGACTGAGGCACCAGCCATTCCCTTCCCTTCAGGAATCTCAAGCTTTTTTAAAGGCCTTATTAAAATGGCCTCCACCACCTCCTCTTTGGATAACTGACTTCACCTATCCATTAACCTGAAAAAGTAGTTTCTCACAGCTGGTTGGATCAGTGACCCTTTTGTCTTTTTATATTCACTCCCTCTTGCACTGTCCTACTTTTTAGTTGTGATTTCCTCACATATTCCATTCAGTATATCCATATTTTATCCCCCATCTCTTCTCTTTACCAATGGAAAAAAGGGCGAAGTTCCTTACCTCCCTCATTCAGTACACCTTCCATTTCTCTTGCTGTCCTAATTACCTTCCTCCATATTCTTTCTCGTATTGTAACAAAATTTCCCTATAACCCTTCACAGCAGCTCATTTACTCACAACAAAATGCTCTTCTACATATTCAAGTGCAAGAAACTTGAATAAATATACTTTCCCCAATTTTGTCTGACGTTAGAGACAGTATATGTATAACCCAGGGGTGTACTGGCAAAGCTCCCACATTGGGAGGTGCAGGGGGTTTTCCTTCTGGAAAAAGTGCTTTTTAAACCTGCTGTGAATCGCGAGTACTCCTTGACTCAAGCGATCAGCAGCAAGTTAGTTGTACTCAAGCAGTTTGTGTTTCAGCTAATAAAGCAGATCCCTGTAGTACTGTATGCAGCACTCCAACTGTAGCCTTATCACTGCTAGACAGATAAATGCTATCATCTATCTCTCAGTTTTGCCACCCTAGTTACATATTCTATCATATGATCTACTTTTGCCACTACCTCTCACTCTCTTATTGTTTAGACTTTCTATTTTTATGCTCCAAGTTTTTTAGTTTAATGCATTTTCTGCTTCTAGGTTACTGATCTTCAGATGCAGCACCGTGTACTTGTAAGAACTCACCATGCGCTGCTAAGGAATGCCGTAATGTTGCTGCCATAACAGATATTACATCCAGCCTACCTACGTCCATCTTTAGAATTTTTCTTATTCAGCTATCTTCTTTCCTCCCTTCTTCCTTTCCCCTCCATATCAAACTGCTTTTTTTCTTCCCTTAATATAATTTTTTTCACTATATTGTTTTTTTTTTTTAATTTCCTTGCTTTGTTTCTGGCAATCACATGACTCTTCAAGTTACCTTCCATCTCATTCCTCAATCATGTGCATTTCTTTTCCTTACCTTTCAATGACTGCCCTCATAAGTTCCCTTTTCTCTATCAGCTACCTTTCTTAACATTTTTCCCTACCTTTTCAAGTCATGTTTGTTATGGTATTTTACATGTATTCAGCAGCTATGCTCACCTGCGACCTTCCCAGTACTCTTTTTATGAATACCCCTGTTCTCCTAATGCCTGCTATCCTAGGACACAAGGCCCTGGTCTTTGTGGACCTTTTCAGCATGTTTTTCTTTGTCCAGTGTATACAGACCTGTTTTACATTCACTGTTACCCAGTGGACTATGATGACTCTCACCTCATTCCTCTTTCAAAGAATGAGAGAGAAAGTTTAACCCTTCCAGCTTCCAACCACTGCAGTTTCTTCAAACCCTTCCAGGTTGAATGCCTTGGTAAATCTGTTTTCTTTGCCTACCCTAGACATGAGAATATTACAGACGTTCACTGGCAGACTGAAGTCCCCAACAATAAAAAGGAGATCTGAAGTAGTTAACTTCATTTTATCTACAACCTGTGGGTATACGGATCTGTATCAGATCCGAGCCGGCAACTTTTTTTCTAGCATCTGCTCCAAGCTCCTCCCCTTACCCATAATGCCCTACCATCTCCTATCTTCCCTCAGATCTCGTTTGCCGCTCCAGTAGTGTGCGTCGTGGTCTCCCTTACTCTGAGATCAGGGATAGTAAGTGGTATTTTTACAGGTATCTAGTGTGTGTTTCAGTGAATTTTTTCCCTTCCTCCCCTTGTTTAGTGTCTCGCTTGTTCGTCGGTGTTAAAAAAAAAAAAAAAAAAGTTTTGTAGAGCAGTAGTAGTTAGGCCTGCCCTTCCCCTACCTGTGTTTGTGTGTGGTTTTTCTGGTAGGTAGTGTTTGTACTTTTGGGTGCTGGACTATGGCTGATCAGCCAAAGCCTGTTTTCAAAATATGTACAGAGTGTGGCCATAACCTCTCCCCGGCTGATGGTCACAATCTGTGTGTAATTTGCATGGGAGTGGCACATTTGTCCACTCAATGTGCTATCTGTTCTGGTTTTAATCCAAGGGCCCATAGGGATCGGAAGGCCAAGCTAGTAGCCAAAGGCCTTCTCCCTGCAGACATGCTGGAATCTGCCTCGGCCTCAAGTGTTCCACCTCCCACCCAGACAGGGACTCAACCTCCCTCTTCTTCTGGTGATGGGTCTTCTAAAGACAAATCTTCAGTCATCATGGCTGACAAAGGAAAAGAAAAAGATAAAGAAAGGTGCAGAGAGGATAGGGAGAAGAGGAAGGACAGACATCGTAAGAGATCCCCAGACAGGGAGCTCTTTCTCAGTCCCCCTTCTAAGACCATGAGGTCTGTTTCTCCACGGCTCCGGTCCCCTTGTTTCTCACCGGAGCTGTTGGAACATTCGGACCCAAGGCCTTCCTCCCCATTGCGCACACCAGCCAGATCCGAGTTGGTGGCCTCTTCGAGGTCGACTCGGAGCCTATCGGACATGGACAGGATGATGCGGAGATTCATTCAGACCCAAATTCAGATGGGAGTGTTGCCAGACCCCTCTCCCTCTGGAGGGGGGACCTCCATGCCTCTTTTCTGCCCCATCTCTCCTTCCCCGATCCATGCTTCAGCTTTGGGGCTTTTGGATCCGAGGTTTTTCGGAGCTGGTAGCTCGGCGCCGACGGTTCCTCCAACCTAGACTCTGGTTGTTACCTTGAGTTCCTCGGATCCGACTTGTTCAGATCTGAGTGACTCTCAGAGCCACGGACAGGGAGTCAGACCCAGGGGGATGGATTCTTTGGCTCCGACCTTTTTGGATCCAATCTGTTCCCTCGGACCTCAGGCTACCCTGGCTTTGGTTCCAGTACCCGCTTCAGATCAGGGGAGGGCTTCTCCCTCGGCCTTCAAAGTGGTGGAGAGGGTTCTCTCCCAGGGATTGAGACCCCAGACCATCCCCTCGGATACCACCCAGGCCCCCCTGGATTTGGCGACGACTCCCTTCATCCTGTCTCAGGGACAGCCTGTGCCAGAGGATCCCCAGGTTAATTTCCCTGAAGAAACCCCTGCGGCTCATGAATCCCCTTCTGAAAGTCCCACTGAAGAGGATCACCATAAGTGCAAGTGCAAAAGAAGGCACTTGGACTCCCCTGAGTCCCTCACTATAGACACTGACTTAGATGAAGGAGAAGGTTCCCCCAGGTCACCTCCTGAAGACGTCTCCTTCGAAGAAATTATAGAGATCCTCTGCCAGAGGGGAGGTTGGTCAGCCCCAAAACCTTCTGGAGTGAGTTAGTGTTCCTGGAGGCCATTGGCATGGGCCCATCTACTTCCTGGTTGTCTTCACCAGCAGACCCCTTGGTGGACCTCATCACCACGAGGGCATGGAAGGAGCCTGACACCGTAGAGCCCATCCCCAAATGCCCTGACAAGGTTTTATCTCCCCCTGGAGATAAAAGGAGCCCCAGTTGATGCTATGTTGGTTGCAGCGGCCACAAAGAAGGAACTAGCACAGGAGAGTTCCTCAGTCCACCCTCCAGACAAGGAGTCCAGGTCAGTGGATAGGTTTGGGAAGCGCGTCTATTCCTCAGCGACCTTTTCTATCAGTGCGCTGAATTATTTGGCACATGTGATTCGGCTTCAGCGAGACCTTGCTTCGTAATTCACTGCGTCACCCCCAGAGTCTTTATCGCCGCAGGACAGACAGTTGTTCTCAGCGAAAATGTCTACTCTGAAGCCAGTCTCAAACACGTCGATGCGACTCCTTTCCCATGCCACAGAAGGAGCAGCTAGGGCGGCTGGGACAGGAATAGCCATGAGTAGTCATGCCTGGCTCAGGTTGTGTCAGTTCGCGGACCCTTTCAAGGCGTCGTTTATCAACACTCCCTACAATTGTTCTTCCCATTTCGGGAAGACAGTATGTGACACACTTGTCCAGAGCGAAAAAGACGTGAAGACTTTGTCTGCCGGAGTCCGCTTCTCTAACCCTCAGTGGCCCTTCTCTAGGAATCAAAGAGGGCAGAAGAAGATGTGGTTCTGAAAATCTCAGTTTTCCCAGGATTCTCAGGACAACTATTCCCCCAGAGGCAGAGGGGGACAGGATTGACGCTAACCCAGAGGTAGAGGGGGTCCCAGGAATTTCGGGTCTAGGGAACTTTTTTCTGATAGACCCGGTCAGCAGCCCTGAGGGGTTGCCCGACTGTCCTACTCTGGAGGCAGTCGGGGGGTGACTGTCCTTACACCCAGTGGCATGGGAGTCCATTATGACAAATCGCTGGGTTTTACAGATAATATCCAGAGGTTACTCTATCCCATTTGTTGCCCCTCCAAATATTACAAAACACCTCCCGGTTGTTCCACCTGCTCACAGGGAGGCAACAGCTCTAGAGGTTTCAAAGCTGCTTCTCAAATGAGCCATCAAACAGGTCCCCCCCGATCAGTCAGGATCAGGCATCTACTCAAGGTTCTTTTTGGTGCCAGGAAAGACGGGGGAACCTCAGGCTCATTCTAGACCTTTCAACATTAAACCTGTCGGTAGCCAAACAAAAATTCCGGATGGTCACCCTACAGTCCATTCTACCTTATCTCTGAGTGCGCGACTGGATGTGCTCGTTAGACCTCCAGGATGCTTACTACCACATCAAAATACACAGAAGCTCCAGGAGGTTTCTGCTCTTCCAGCTGGGAGCTAGTCATTTTCAGTTCAGAGCCCTACCCTTTGGTCTCACCACAGCCCCCAGGGTGTTCACCATGGTAAATCAGTTGTACAGGGTCACCTGAGGTTTCAGGGTATTCAGGTGTTTCCATACCTGGACGACTGGCTCTTCGCTGCGCCCAACAAGCATCACTTGTGTCTGGCCTGAGATTATTTCATTCGGTTGGCAGATCTACTGGGAATTACAGTCAATGTTCACAAATCCCAATTGCAACCAGTACAAGTTCTAGACTTCATTGGGGCATGGCTAGACACTTTGCAGATGAAGGTATTCTTAACTCCAGACAGGATCCTACATCTCAGGTGCCACATAGCTCAGATAGTGAACTTCAAGTCTCCAAAGGTGAGCAAGGTTTTCTGGGCTCCATGGCTGCCACCATATCGATTCTCCCTTGTGCGCGCCTTCACATGCAGGTTCTTCAATGGACTCTGGCTGTTCAAGGGTCTTGGCTAGACCTGCCCATGGAATTTCCGATCAAGATCAGTCACGTCTGTAGGATGTCTCTTCTTTGGTGGTTAAGTTCACCGGAGATATCAAAAGGACGCCCCTTCACATCATCTCCAATCCAAGCCACAGTGACCATGGACACTTCCCAACTCGGGTGGGGGGGACACTGTTTGGGAAGGACAGTCCAAGGCACGTGGTCCCAGTCAGAGACCAAGTCGCACATAAATGTTCTAGAGATGAGGGCAGTGCTTTTAGCATCGGAAGCCTTTCACACAGTCCTCCCTCTTGGATTGACTGCAATTCAGTCAGACAACATGTCGGTTGTCTGGTATATCAACAAGCAGGGGGGAACCAGATCCTACCCTCTATGTCGCGAGACCATGAGAGTGTGGGAATGGGCGATTTCCACTGGTCGGTTTCTTATAGCAATGCACATCCCAGGGTGCTCCAACATTTTAGCGGACAGATTGAGTCGGGCCATTCTGATGCTGTACGAGTGGTCTCTGAAACAGTCAGTAGCGGAGGAGATCTTCCTTGCATGGGGTCAGCCCTGCTGCAATCTCTTCACATCTCCTTCCAATGCGAAGTGCAGCAGGCTCTTCGCTCTGATTCCCTCACCAGGGGAAGTCCCCAGAGACGCTCTATTCCATGCTTGGCCCCCCGGGCTTCTGTATGCTTATCCACCATTGCCACTCATTCCGAAGTTTCTTCAGAAAGCTTGCTGACTACGGTGCAAAGTGATCCTCATTGTCCCATTCTGGCCTCGTCAGGTTTGGTTCCCATTCCTTTGGTCTCATCTCTTAGCTCCCCCGTGGGTTCTGGATCCCTGCCTGGGTCTAATCTCCCATCCGTCGGGGGCACGTCTGCCCGATCTGGGCAGCCTCAAGATGACAGCCTGGTTGCTCCAGTTCCGTTAATTACCAGGACTCTCGGTCTTTCATCCCCGGTAAAATCCACTCTGGTGGCTTCTCTTAAAGACTCCACTAGGAAACTTTATTGCAGTAAATGGAAGGGTTTTCCATTTGGGCCTCACAGAGAAAACTAGATCCCTTTACAGCCCGTTTCAGCGTTGTTGGATTTCCTGTCTGGTATCTTTCAGCAAGGAGCTAGTTCCTCCACAGTGAAAGTACAATTGGTAGCCATTTCCAGTTTTCACATTGGTGAAGACAACATGGCCTTAGCCTCCTCTAGGCTGTGTAAGGCTTTTCTTAAAGGTACTTTTCTGTTACATCCACCTGTCAAGGATTCAGTGCCTCCTTGGGACTTTACTTTTGTTTTACAGGCATTGGTGGCTCCTCCTTTCGAACCTGCAGCTTCGGTGGACTTGAAATTTTTGTCATAGAAGACCGCTTTCCAAGTCGCCATTACATCTGCTAGGAGGGTTTCTGAGCTTCAAGCTCTATCTGCCATGCCTCCGTATTTGGTCTTATATAAAGATAGGGTCTCCCTCTGTTCTAACCCTTCCTTCTTACCTAAAGTGGCATCTGAAGCAAACATAAACCAGTCCATTAATCTGCCTGTTTTCTTTCCTAACTTCCAAAATAAAGGTGAATACAAACTCCATTTGTTAGATGTTCATAGACAGCTTCATTTTATCTTCATAGAATGAAGTCTTTCCGCAAGACTGACCAATTGTTTGTTTTCTTTTCCAAAGCATTTATGGGAAAAGCCATTTCTAAAGTTTCTTTGGCCAGATGGATCACTCTTTGTATTTCACATGCCTACAAAGCAAAAGGTTTATCTCCTCCTGGTATTGTTAAGGCTCACTCTACCAGGTCCATGGCGACTTCTGCTGCCTTTTGGTTTAGGGTGCCTTTGGACGTACAGCAGTGACCTGGGCCATTTCACATACTTTCATTTCCCATTACAAATTAGACCTGAGTTTGAGGGGTAGAGCATCCTTTGGCTCTGCGGTGCTCAGGAATATCCTTCCATAAGGGCCTCCCAGGATCAGAGTAGCTGAGGACTCTGTCCCACAGGTTGCAGATAAAACGAAATTAACTACTTCAGATAAAGAAGTTATGTACTCACCATAACTTTCCATCTGAGTAGTTATACTTCATTTTTCTGCAACATTCCCTCCCTCCATCCCCCGGACCTTGTCCTGTGTTTTCAAGTTTGGTTTATTGGGTTGAGTTGCTTATGTTTATAGTTGCAGCAAACTCGATCTGAGGGAAGATAGGAGATGGTAGGGCATTATGAGTAAGGGAAGAAGCTCGGAGCTTGGAGCAGATGTTAGAAAAAAAGTTGTCGGCTCAGATCTGATACGAATCTGTATACCCACAGGTTGCAGAAAAATGAAGTAAAACTACTCAAATGGAACGTTATGGTGAGTACATAACTTCTTTTTATGTCTTACCATAACGTTCCATCTGTGTTGTTGATCTTCGTCCATTCATCATTGATGGGTTCAGTTCCGAGCCCTCAGAACTGAGAGTCGGCTTTATACCAAAGCTCGCTGCAGCCAAAAACTCTCGAACTAAGATTTTACCAATAATTCCCTCTTCCCTGTTACCTCAGATTGAGTTTGCCCTAGCAAGTAAAGCAGAGGCTGTCTCTGAGCAAAAACTCTTAGTGCAGGAAATGCACCCAAAGATCTTCCAGGAGCCTCTAGGAGGGGAAGGAGGGTTGGACGTGATGAATGGATGAAGATCAACAACACAGATGGAACGTTATGGTAAGACACAACTTCTTTATCTGATCTTGTTAATATTCATTCCATTCATCACTGATGGGACAGAGTCCCCAGTTACCTTATATCCATGGGTGGCCCTAAGGAATAACATTCCTGAGCACCAATGAACCAAAGGATGCTCTTCCCCTTGAGACCAGATCCAGCTTGTAATGAGTGATAAAGGTATGAGGGGAAGCCCACATAGCTGCTGCACAGATGTCATCTATTGAAGCTCTGGAATGAAAAGCCACAGAAGTTGCCATAGATCTAATGGAATAAGCCCTAATGTTTAGCGGGACAGATTTATTTTCTAGATCATAGATGAAAGTTATACAGTCTCTGAGCCATTTGGACAGAGTCACTTTAGAGATTGGCTTACCCATTTTTGAAGCAGAAATGGAAATAAACAATTGGTCTGACTTCCTGTTCTGTCTAGGTAAAATTTTAATTGTCCGTGAACATCCAGTAAATGTAAACAATGCTCTCCCTTGTTAGAAAAATTAGGAAAAAACACAGGCAAATCAATTGTCTGATTACTGGAAAGGTCAGAAATTAATTTTGGTAGGAAGGAAGGATTAGTCCGTAGTGATACTCTGTCGTTATGCAAAATCAAATTAGGACGCTTGGTACAAAGAGATTGGAGCTCAGAAATGCATTTTGCTGAAGTAATAACCACCAGAAAAAGGGATTTCCAGGTCAGAAAGTTGATGTCACATGTGGCTCCTGGTTCGAAGGGGGACTGTGTCAAAGATTGCAAGACAAAACTGAGACTCCAGGGTTCTGTGGGCTGCTTAAATGGAGGTCTTGAATGATAGATTCCTTTCTAAAAGTTCTTGCTCAGATGATGAGAGATTAAGGAGGAGTCACCGAAACCATTATTAAAATTCAAAATGGCAGCTAAATGGACACGAATGGTTGAAGCTGCAGTGCCCGCCTAGAAACAATTAGATAGTTACTGGAGTACAGCAGAGATGGGTGCAGAAAAAGGGTCTAAATCTCTCTGTCTAGACCAAATCGAAAACCTTTTCCATTTGTCAGCATACAGTTTCCTGGTGGATGGTTTATGGGAAGCCAGAACAATGTCACGTACTGGAGAGGAAAAATTACAATGCCTGGCAATCAATGGAAGTGGACAAGCCAAGCTGGAAAGTTTCGGGTGGATCAGTCCTTGAGGGTGAGATATCAGATCTAGAGTTGGATCCAGGATTCACGGTCTGCAAAGAAGATGAGGCCAGAGAAAGGGGAACCATACCTATTGAAGCCAAAAGGGGGCTATGAGGATCATCTTACTTTTCAACCGAAGGGCTTTCGTCAGAACTAGAGAGATCAGAGGATAAGCATAAAGAAGTCCTGTGGGTCAATCATGAGTAAGTGCATCCCTCAGGGACACCCCTGTGGGGGAATTAGGGCGAAATAGTTGCTGCACTTGTGTTTAGACTGGGCAAGGTTGGCCCAAGTGGCTGAAAATCTTCGCCGCTAACTTGGGGTTGAGGGATCACTTGTGAGGTAGGAGAATACACCTGCTCAATCTGTCTGCGATCACGCTGGAAATCCCTGGGATAAGTGTTGCTATCAGAAAGCAGTTGGAAGCTATCGCCCATTGCCAAACTCTCATGGCCTCTCAACATAGGGGATAGAACTTGATTCCTCCTTGTTTGTTGATGTACCAAACTACAGACATGTTGTCCGATTGGATAGGGCAGTCTGAAATGCTTGCAACGCTAAGAGCACTGCCCTCAGTTCTAGAACTTATATGCAGATTGGCCTCTACATTGGAAAATGTACCTTGGAAAGTCATTCCCAGGTAATGGCCTCCCCACTCTATCAGAGAAGCATCCGTGGTCACAATAGGGTTGGGCTGAGGGGGAAGGAATGGTTGGCTCCAAAGTGCTGAGTCTGGCTTCATCCACCAAGAAAGATCCAGTTTGCACTGATTCATAATACGGATCTTGGAAGACAACGGTTGATGATTTGGATACCATTGGGTTAACAGTAGTCACTGTAAGAGTCTCATGTGAAATCTTGCTAGAGCGTACTATAGCTATAGATGCTGCCATTGATCCTAGCAGCTGTAGGATCTGTCAGGCTGGGACCAAGTCATGACAGAGTATCACCCGGAGCTGTATCCTTATTCTTTGAAGCCTGTGATCCGGGAGACAGATCAAGCAGGAACAGGTATTGAATGTTACCCCTATAAACTCCAGGGTCTGGATTGGTGTTAGATTGGACTTTTCCCAGTTTATGGATATTCTCAGGTGATGCGCCAAAGAGAGGGTGTAATGCAAGGCTGTTAACAGTAGTTGCTTGGTGGGAGTTGTGAGGAGCCAATCGTCCAGATATGGAAACACCAGGAATCCTTGCAGTCTCATGTGAACTTTCACTGCTGCCGTACATTTGGTGAAGACTCTGGAGGCTGTAGAGAGTCTAAAGGGCAGGGCACAGAATTGGTAGTGATTGGCTCCCAGCCGGAAGCAGAGAAACCTTCTCGAGCATTTGTCCATCCTGATCTGATAATACGCATCCCGAAGATCTATCGAGTACATCCAATCACATTCCTCCAAAAAAGGGAGAATGGACTGAACCATGACCATCTGGAATTTTGTCTGGCTAACAGCTGAGGTCCAAAATTGGCCTCCAGTCCCCTGTCTTTTTTGGCACCAAAAAGAACCTTGAGTAAAATCCTAATCCTATCTGGTCTGGTGGGACATTTTGGATGACTCTTTTTAAGTACAGCTATTCTAGTTGAAGAGCTGCTTCGTCCCTTAGACTGGGTGGAACATCTGGGATTCACTTTGGAGGTTTTGGGTAGGAGTTGAAAGGGATTTTGTAACCTCTGGATAGTATCTTCTGCACCCAAAAGTCAGCGGTAATAGATAGCCAGGCATTGGGGTGCACAGAAAGACATCCCCGACTGCTTCCAGAGGAAAGCAATCAGACCGCTCTTCAGGAGCACTGATAGGGCTTATCCAGAGAAGGAATCTCTGGAACCCTGATTACGCGGACCCCCTCTGCCCCTATAAGGGTGCCCTCTGGAAGAGTTGCCCCCTCTGCCTCTGGAAGTAAACTCGACATGTGTGTCACGAAAAGAGCCCTGAGATTTTTTGTGCCACAATTTACCACTTCTCTGGTTCCTGGAAAAAGGATGCTGAGGAGTGGAGAAATGTACACCAACCGCAGACAGGGTCTTACCGTCCTGCTCACACCTGGCTAATGTGTCCTTCACTTTAGGGCCAAACAGGGAGGATGCTTCCACTGGAGCGTTAAGGAAGGAAGACTTGAAGGCATCTGTGAAGTCATGTAGGCACATCCAGGCGTGACGTCTCATAACTACACCTGAACCTGCAGCTCTGGCCGCCCCTTCGGTTGTATGTGAAATCAACTTTATGGACGAATTAGAAATCGATTTCAGAGTTGCTAGCTGTGAGGCTTCCTTGTCATTAATCTCGTCAGACTCCTTTCCTGACAGAGTACCAGAGAGTTTGTTGATGAGGTCTCTCTGCAGTCTGGTGAAATGTGCCAGGTAGTTCAAAGACCAAATAGCAAAAGGTCGATGAAGCAAAGGCTCGCTTCTCCAGTCTGTCTACTGCTCAGGACTCTCTGTTAGGTGGATGAACAGTGTGGATCTCCTCAACGAGCTCCTTCTTGGTGGCTGCCACCACCACCATAGCATCTACAGGTAGACCTTTTGACCAATGAGGATGTTCTTCAGGGGGAGAGAGGAACTTGTGCACAACAAGAAAAAAGGAAAAACCAACACATTACCACAACTAAGCAGACAACAATAGTTCAATGAAAGGCAAAGAGAAGATACCAAAGATGGTACAAAAGAATTACCACAGTGGGTAGAGAGAAGAGAGTGTACCAGCGATGGTACAAAGATTACCAACAGGTAATGACAGGAAAGTTGTAAAAGGACTTAGCGAAACACAGCTACAAGAAACACACCAGCTAAAAACACACTAAACAATTTTGAGTTATTAGAAATATCAAAAAAACTGAATATTCTGACAATATCAAGGACTTAGCTGAGAGCTGGCTTGAACGTGGCTTTACGGCAATGAGATCTGAGGCAACAGGGAGAAGGGGATTATGAGTAAAATCTTAGCTCGAGAGTTTTTGGCTGGTGTGAGCTTTGGTATATGCCTGACTCGATTCCGAGGGCTTGGAACCGAACCCATCAATGATGAATGGAATGAAGATTAACAACATCAGATCTACTTTTCTGTCCTGCCCATACCTTTATACTACTACGGACTGAATCCCTTCTACTTGTAATGGGTTGGCTGTGGAAGGTATTGAGTTATGAAACTTTTGCATTCACAATGAATAACTGCATTTTATTTGACTGATTGGCAATTATCTGACCCCTAAACATCTAAGACCTTCTGAGGCTGCTAGCCAAAACGCACAGAGTCTGAAATCACACAAACGTAGAGAACAGAAGAAAGCAAAGAAATCACAACACTCACCTTCTTGCTCTTCAGTATGAGGGATAAAATTGAGGAAATTGCAACATTAACCTTCTCACTCTTCTCCAAGTTTGGTCACCATAACAAGGTACCAGCAATCTTTTTGGTTTAACACTTTGAGAATCAGTCAACCATGTAGTGATAAATATTAAGACACTCAGATTTTTTCCCCTTTTGCTAGAAGCATCTTTATAGCTGAGATACTTTTTTTAAAAACACAGTTTTATTTATTCATATCAAAATCAGGCAAAATATACAAGAAAATATACAACATTTGAATGTAAAAATCCCACAGAGAAAATATAGGAGGTACAAATGCAACTAAACTAATATACAACGTGCCAAACTTTCGAGAGTCAGATAAATCATGTCCATAAAGAAACCAAATAAAAAGAAGAAAAAGTACTTGATATACTACAGATTCACCTACACTGTTCATAACTTCATATTTATGGGTATTGGGGGATAAAGTGAGTAATTAGTGCAGAGAGATTACTAGTCATCTGATAAGAGTAAAAAGATAAAGTCCCACAATTTCTGAAAGTAGATCCGCTTAATCCTCACAAGTGGAGATACTTAACATTGCTTCCTTAACCTCCTCTGATTCTTCCCTCTGCTCTACCTTTCCCAATTTTCCACTCTACATTCTACTTGCCTTATCCCCTCTTCAGATCCTACAGACTGCTGAGGTGACCTGTGTCTAGTATACAAGGCATCCTCCAACCCAATATTAATAGATTTACTGCACATCAGCAAGTCAAATAGCATCAGAAATACTCAATCTAGGAATCTAAATCTCTTCTATAACATTAACAGAACAATTTGGTGGGACCGGTATATCTCACAAAGGATATCATTGCTCTGGAACAGACTCCCCCATCCACATAAAACAGGGCTCATACCTATCCATAGTCAAACGCAACTTGGAACTGTGGAAACCTGAAAATTTACCCCAGGACTGACACCTATACTACTGATGGACAGAGGCAGCTCCTAAATGCTTTATCCTACGCATGGGTACCCTCAAATTATCTATGATATGATCCTAGTGTACATTATCGGTAACATATAATTATCAACAATGGGATGGATAAGGCTAGTCTAACACTAAATGATATAGGTTGCTATGAATATCCAAAGGGAAACTGGCTAGACTTAAAATGGTTCACAAGGGCAACTAGCCTAGTACATACCTAAGAACCTATAAATCTTCCCTCATGTATAATGCCACCCCATTCATTCTTAATATCACTGTCCTTACTAAACACACTATACCATGGGATGTCTATATTCTATCTCCTCCAGTCACTATTGTGGCCTCATTCCATCTCTGACATTTTCCTTCTTAGGCTTCTAGCACTTCTAAACACCACCTTGACTACTTTTCCCACCAAGACCCTAATCTGTTCACTTATTCTTTGTTTCATTCCTGTTATCTAAAGTGTTACTGAACTACTGGATTCCTATTAGTGGCCTTTTTTGTTTGCTTCCTCAATTAAGCTGATTCCATACCTCCAATAAGTGTTTTACATAACCCCCCAATAGCTTTTTGGGGGGTTTCAAGCATTATCCTGTCCAATCTGTGCACTTTTGCTACCTTCATACCCTAGTATCCTTGCCACTTAATTGGTCATCTCCCCATCTGATGATACTCTCCATACTCTTCTCTTGTCCTTCCTGATTAATATTCTTGCTTTTTCTTTCCAAAGATCTTTGGAGGATGTTCTGCTGAAAAGCCTCCTTTGGAAAGAAAAAGCAAGAATATTAATCAGGAAGGACAAGAGAAGACTATGGACAGTATCTTAACAATGACAAAACTATCAAACATCGTAACATCTAGTGCACATGTCCAGAAGTACTCAGAGGTTTTGAATGGAGATGACTCTATACTTAGAAAGACATCTTCTTCATTTAAACATAACATGTAAGAGAAAAATAGAGATGGAATGAATGGAGTTTGCGGTACAGTGAAGATCGGGAAAATTACTCTTTTTCCACTGTACTACAATCTCAGAGTTGGTATATACAATTTGCAGGGGATGTGGAGGGCAGGGGAGCTTGCCATCTTGCAAAAACGTTGAAAAAGGTATTTTTTAATTTATGTGTTTTAATGTTTGGGTTGTTTTTATGAGTTCAATTCAGTGTCCGTGTTACTTCCGGACATGCGCAATAGGTGTTTTGATGTTTGTTTCAGCTTTGTTAAGATTCATTGTTAATATGCCGTCTTTTCATCTCAGCTTTTTAAATTTCTTTCTTATGGTACTTTGATCAACTGAAGTGGATATATATATATATATATATATATATATATATATATATATATATATATTATCCACAAAACACTTGGTTGTAACTAACAAACCTAAGGAATAAAAACAGAAAAGGTGATGGCAAGAATGCACAACACTGAAAAGGTAATTTGGAGAAATAACAGATAACTTTCACAAACAGCGAAAAAGGGGGCTGAATCGAGACAGTACGAAATGTCAAAGATGTTTTTCAATGATGTGGAGCCCTTAGCTTTCACAGAGCTCTGAAATCTGCATTTAAATATTGTGGAGGCAAAGATCTGTGATATCTTCATAATCAAGGGCATTGTGGGAACTTTTTTCTTAAAGGGGCTTGAGGCTGGAGCACAAGTTTTGCCTTCTTGGATCCAAAAAGTGGCTAAAGGACCCATTACATCTGAGCAGACATGAATAGGATACAGATGTTATGTACTTACCATATTGCTGGATCATTCATTTATATCCATCTGATTTTTCTTCAAGAAGAAAATTTTTCTTAAACGGGTTCGAGGCTGGAGCACTCGTTTTGCTAGCTTGGATCAGACAAATGGCTTGAGGACCCATAAGTCAGATCAGATGGACAGAATGAATGAGCCAACAAGACAGAAGGTGACATTTAGGTTCTGCATGGACTTTTTTGTGTTTTCTCTGTTACTACAGACTGAAGTTCATTAGTTAATAACAATTTCTTTCCTGTTCTGTTTTGCTTTACTCCCTTTATCTTTCCTTATTTTCATTCTTACTTACTTTCTCCCTCAACCTGTATGCATATATTCATGTTAAATCTGACACAAGCTGAGATTCATGGAAATTACTGCTTGGCACATTGAGGTATACATGTAGTACACCTTACTGCATTATGCAACAGCCTGTGAGATGGAAGCTACTGAATTATAAAGCTCAATTTCTATTATTCCATAGGGAAATAAAAAGAAGTTATGTCCTTACCATAACATTCCATGTGAAGTGTTCATCTCGCCTTTGTTCTTACACACGGGTTTGGAGCCGATCCTCGGCTCCGAGTCAGCTGCATCGCAAAGCTCTGAATCTCAGAGAAGCTCGAGACCAGCCCATATCCCACAATCCTCCCTGCCATTACTCCGATCTAGTTTGCAAACAAACCAGACCAAAAAATCCAACACCTCCGGTGCAAGAACTATATACTCTCTCTCAGGCATTCAGACACACTCTCTCACCACAGCAATAACTAAGGGTAGAAACATATACTCCATGATACACGGGACCATATACCCCGGAAGGGGTTAAGACAAGTCATTCAGAATCTAATCCTACCAGTTCTTTCAAAACATGTGGGGAGGGGAAGGGAGGGAATGTAAGAACAAAGGCGAGATGAACACTCCACATGGAAAGTTATGGTAAGGACATAACTTCTTTATGTGAGTGTTCAATCTCGCTGTTTGTTCTTACACACGGGTAGCGTCCCTAGCTCCGTCACCCCGAGTGACTTATGGAAGAATGCTCCTAAGCACAGTGGAACCAAATGATGTCCTGTCTTTGGAGACTTTGTCCACTCTATAATGAGTGATGAAAGTATGTGGCTTAGACCACGTGGCTGCTGCACAAATAGTGTCCAAAGGCAAGCGAGCTGCATGAGCTAAGGAAGTGGAGACGGATCTGGTAGAATGGGCCTTAGGTTTGGTGGGTAAGGACTGATTTGATTTAGAGTATACAAAGGCTATACAATCAGCAAGCCATTTAGATAATGTACGTTTAGTAATTGCCATGCCCTTTTTATTGTCTGCAAATGCGACGAAGAGCTGATCTGTCTTCCTGTAAGCTTTGGTCCTATCCAAATAAAATCTTAATTGCCTGTGAACATCCAGCTTGTGCAGCATATACTCCAATTTGTTAGTATGGTTCTTGAAAAAGGTAGGGAGTTCTATAGACTGGTTAATATTCATAACTGAACATACCTTTGGAAGGAAAGATGGATTTGTACGCAAAGAGACTCTATCTGGATGGAATATCAAGTAAGGTGGTCTGACCGATAATGCTTGCAACTCTGACACTCTACGAGCTGAAGTCACAGCGATGAGGAACAGCGTCTTTCATGATAAGAACTTTAAGACGCAGGACGAAGCAGGTTCAAAGGGTGGCAACATGAGCTGCGACAGTAACAAATTCAAACTCCATGGAAAGAAAGGTTTTCTGACGGGCGGTCTAAGATGGAAAGTTCCTTTCATAAAGGCCTTACAAAGTCTGTGAGACATAATGGGAGAACCTTCCTCATCAATATGGAAGTTTGATATGGCCGCCAACTGTACTCTTAGTGCGGAAGTAGAAGCTCCTTCGTGAAAGAGGATAGATAAGAATTCCAAAACTTTATGTAGAGGAGCTATCAGGGGGTCTAAGTGTTGGCTAGACGCCCAGTACACAAAGCGTTTCCACTTACTCCTGTAGAGTTTAGTAGTGGAAGCTTTATGAGAAGCAACCAGAATGTGTTGAACTGCTGGGGAGAGTAGATCAGACCTGGCTAGGCAGGGAAACGGAGCAGCCAAGCTGCTAGTTTGAGGGACTGAAGAGACGGATGAGGAACTCCCGACAAATGGGTCAGTAGATCTGGTACTGGGTCCAGAATCCACGGTTCCTCAATTTGATAGGCTCGAAGAAAGGGTAACCATATCTGCCGAGGCCAGAATGGGGCTATGAGTATTATTGTCCTTTCCAGGCTCCTGGCTTTCTGTAGAAATCTGGGAATCAAGGGAGTAGGTGGAAATGCATATAGGAGACCCGAGGGCCAATCGTGTATCAGTACATCCCTGGGGACATCCCCCGGAGGGGGTAGAAGGGCAAAGTAGTTTCTGCATTTTGCATTCAATGGGGAAGCAAATAGATCGCAGCAAAGCTGGCCCCATTTGCAGAAGATCTTTTCCGCTGTCTGTGGATTGAGGGACCACTCGTGAGGTAACAGGATGGCTCTGCAACCTTTCCACAATGACGTTGGATGACCCCGGGATGTGTGTTGCTATCAGAAAGCAACCCATGGACTCTGCCCATTGCCAAATTCTCATGGCCTCTCTACATAACGGGTAAGACCTGGTTCCCCCTTGCTTGTTTATGTACCAGACCACAGACATGTTGTCTGTCTGAACTGCTACTGTTCCTAGAGGTAAGAGGGCTTGGAAGTGTTGCAATGCCAGGAACACCGCCCTCAGCTCCAGAACATTTATGTGTAGAGTGTACTCCATGTTGGACCATTCCCCTTGGACTGTTCTTCCCTGAAAAAGGCCCCCACACCCTATCAGGGAAGCGTCCGTGGTTATTGTGGCCGCTGAACTGGGTAGAACAAACGGACGACCCATAGTGAGGTTCTGATCGCACACCCACCATGAGAGGTCCCGTCTGCAAGAGTCTGTTATCAGAATCTCGTGCGCTAGGGGTAAGTTCATAGGTTCATACTAGGCTATCTGCCCTAGGGAATTTATAAGCCTAGCCAGAGTTGTGTGGCTTTCACCACACCTTAGGTTGAAGAATACTATACCCATTAGTTTGCCGTGCCTCTGTCCAGCAATGATACAGAGATGATCCCCGGGGTAAACCTACGATCTCCCATCCACTGGTCAAGATTCCTCTTGAACAGAGCCAGCGAGGTGCTCTGTCTCACATGGACCGGGATTCTGTTCCACAGCATAGGGAGTCTCTGGGTGATGAATCTGTCCCTCTAGCACGTCCTATTTATATCCGTGTTGAGGTTTAAGTCTCTTGCTCTTGTGGCTCTGGTGGATTTGGATTTTTTGAGGTGGAGCATGTCCATTAATTCCGGGTTGGACATGGCCTTGTATGTCAGGCACAGGTCACCTCTGAGCAGATGGTATGCGACTGAATAGAGCTGGAGTTTCTTCAGTCGGGCAGCATATGGCATATTTTTGAGCCCCTTTATCCTTTTGGTGAGGAACTTTTGGGGTCTTTCCAATTGCTGCAGGTGTCAGGTAAGATACATTCCGAATGGGGCATTGTACTCAATCATTGGTCTGATAAGTGAAGAGTACAGGGGAACAATGACCTCCCTTGATCTGGATGTGAATCCCTTCATAATCAGGTGGGCAATGTAGAAGGTCCTCCTAACCACTTTGACAATGTGAGTGTCAAAAGAAAGGTTACTGTCAACTTGGGTCCCCAGGTCCCTGATAACCTCTTCTGTGCTTAATGGATTGCCACCTATGTGGTAACTTGGGGTTACCTTGTTTTTACCAAAGGGTATGACTATACATTTTTTGGCGTTTAGCTTAAGGCCATGGCTCTGGCACCAGTTATCCATTTCTATGAGACTTCTCTGAAGGATATCTGTGTCTGATGGATTTTCAACTATGGTGTCCAGTTTGCAGTCATCTTCAAACTTTGTCAGCCACAATCCTCCTATGTTTGCCTGCACTTCTGAAAAGTAGATGCCGAACAAGAGGGGGCCCAGGACTGATCCCTGTGGGACACCGCTTGTGACCGGCTTGGAGTCTGACATGGCACCAGCAACTCTAACCCTGTGGGTTCTGTCCTTGAGCCAGTTTGCAACCCATCTTGTGACATATGGGTTTACATTTAAGCTGGTGAGCTTTTCTATGATACCCGAGTGGGGTATTGTGTCGAAAGCTTTTGCAAGGTCAAGGTAGGCTGTGTGAACTTCCTTACCCTCATCAATGGCCTTGGTGACTGTTTCAAAAAAGTTGACCAAGTTCAAAAGGCATGATCTGCCCTTGACAAAGCCGAATTGGGTAGGATCCAATGTCTGCAGGTCCCCTATGTCTTTATTTATGAGTTCCATTATGATCCTCTCCATAGCTTTGCAGACCAGGCTTGTTAAGCTTATGGGGCGGTAATTACCAGGGTCCGTAGAAGCACCGCCTTTGTGGAGTGGGACCACAGTTGCCGTACGCCACTCTTTGGGTACGTACCCTGTGGTAAGGCTAAGATTAAACAGCAGCCTTATGTGTGGGTTTAGTTCCTCACTGAGTTCGTGTAGCACACAGCCGGGGACACCATCCGGTCCCATTGATGCTGTGTTTTTAGCTTTAGAGAGCAGCTCTCACCTGGGCATTTGAGATGATTGGGACGCTACACTCTGCTGGGATAGATATTTCTCCTTTGGGGGAATTTTCACTGAACCTGTCTGCCAGTATGTTTGCAATGTCTGTGGGTTCAGTGATTTTTGTATCACTTTGGACTAATTCTGAGCATATCTGGGAGTTTCCACCCAGATTTCTAACATAGCTAAAGAAGGCCTTATGATTGTCTTTTGAGTCCTTGGCGATTTTTCTCTCAAAGTTGGCCTTGGATGATTTTATGAGTGATCGTAGTTTTTTACTAGTACTGATCAGAGATGTCTTCCCTTTTAGGGATTTTGCTCTATCTTGTAGTAGCTTTCTCCTCTTGTTGTAAAGTTTGTTTATGGCTGGGGTCCACCAGATCGGGCGCTTGCCTTTGGTGGAAAGGGTCTTGATTTTATTTGGGATTGCTTGATCCATGCAATCCTGGAGGTGCTCGTAGAAAGCATTTGTAAGGGATTCAGCAGCGTGGGTTGTAGTTTCCAATGGCTCAGGGGCCTTGAAGGATACCACACCAGTCTTAAGAAGTGTGAAATTGGCTTTTGAGAAGTTCTTCACTGTGGTCTTTTTTGTTGGGGGTGGGGGTGGGGGCGGGATGTGGATCTCCAGTGAGATTAGTTTATGGTCTGATCTCACCAATGAGGGATATACTTCCGGTGTGGAGCATTTTGTCCCCATGTTTGTGATGATCAGGTCTAGTATATTTTCACCTCTTGTGGGAATGGTGATAAGTTGTTCCATAGCATTTGAGTTTATGAATTCCAGGAACCTTTGGGCCAGGGTATTGGGGCTTGAGTAATGTTCCCAGTCTATGTTTGGGTAGTTGAAGTCACCCAATATGATGGTGTTTGGAGAGACATTTATACTCTCCAGTGTCTTCAGGAAGGCTGTGTGGGGTTCCTGAGTTTGAGAGGGTGGCCTGTAACATGCTACAAACTGTAGAGCAGTTTTGCCTATGGTTAATTGCACCTGAATGGTCTCTGATGCTTCGTGAGTTGCCACCAGCCTGGAGGTGTGGGTATCCTTGATGAATATGGATACACCCCCTCCTTTTGTGGTACGGTCGGGTTTTGGGGCCGGAACACATGATATGAGGTAAAACCTGACAGTGCCGGGGTGCTCTCAGGAGCCTTGAACCAGGTTTCAGTCACAGCACAGACATCGATGTTCTCCATACTGAGGAGGGCTTCGAGGGCATGCATCTTGAGATTTAGACTTCTGGCATTGAGCAGCATTACCCTTAGTTTTTTTCCATTATTGTTTTCTAGGGCGGTGGGTTTAGAATTTGAGCCTTGTCTAAAAAAGGCACTATGGGGGTGGCAAGAGCCTTTGCCAATATCCGAAACCCAGGGTGACAGGTGCAAGCCGTCCCTTGCAGCAGCGTGGCTTGTCAAGCATGTCATTCCAGGCAGACAGACATTGGATCCCCTTAGAATGACACCAGAAATTAAGCCAGTTATTAAAACTGATCATTTTGTCTCTGTATTGTGGCATCATTCTTGGTGAAGGTAGGATACTGCTCAGGGTCAGGGTCATACCAGCCTGGGCTACATAATCTGAGAGCTCCTTTATGTCTCTTTTCATGTAGTCCAGGGAGGTACGTCTCAGGTCATTCACACCGGCATGGACAATGACCGAGTCATACTTGTACTTGCTGTGGAGTGACCTGAGTGCTTGTGCTATGTGGCGGATTCTAGCCCGACAGGCAGCTTGCTGTGACGCCCTCCTTGTTGGGTCTGGTGAGTGGGACGTCAGTGTGTCTGACTATGGAGTCACCTATGACAAGTGTGTCTGGCATTGTGTTTGGCCTTAAGGGCTGTGACTGATTTGCACACTGACTTTGTGATCTATGTGTTGCTTGTGTTATGTCATGAGGTGGCAGTTGTTTGGGTGTCTGCTTTGGAGGCCTCTGCTGTTTTGGTAGATTTTGATCAGTGCCTCCGAGTATGTCTTTGTGTGTTTATGTGTTTGATTTGTAGTTGTGATAGTTCTATGTGAGACTGGGTTTATAGTGTGTGTGGTTACCTTCTCCTCCTGTCTGGTTTTGCCAGTCCTGAGTTGAGAGAGCTCAGCCTCCAGTTTGGCTATATAGTTGCATCTCTCGCATGTATTTGTGTTTTGTGGGAGGAGGAGAGGGTTGTTCAGTGTACATGAGGCAATTGTAACATTGCCTCAATATTCCCAGATTCACCAGCTGAGCAGGAGAGGACGCTAGAAACTGACCCTTTGACATGCTAGAAGAAATGAAAAAGTTTGCTGTGTAACCGAGTTAGAAAGGACCTATAGGGAAGTGGGTACTCAAGGGGGTTTTAAGCTAGTGAAGTACTTTGTATAATATAGAAGTGCTTTATCTGACTAAAAAATGCTTTAGGAATAAGTGCTGAGCTTTACAGATAGAGAATAGACTGTTTAGATTACAAGTAGAGCAGTTCTAAGGGAAAAAATGAAGAGCAGACTTTATGGAGCCAGAAATAGTTTAACCTTGTTTAACCGGCGCTGCCCGATGGTGCTCTACTGGCAACTCCGCGCTAAATGCAGAAAAGACAATAAGTCAGTAGTACAGGCTAGCACACTTTAGTGGGCAGCCAAACAATTAAATTAAACAGCAAACTAACACTTTTCGACTTGAATTAGACTAATTTCGACTAAAATGTACTTTTAAGTGCAGATAATAAAAATGCAGTAAATAACTATGAAAACAGTTAAAGCTTGCTCTAGGTAAGCAATAGAAGGTAAAACAAATATAAAAAACAGCAGGATACTTAATCAGGAAAGCAGTCGCTTTTTTCAGTTCTCTGTAGCCAGGAAGACTCAACAGGACCACGTGGAGCTGTGTCTGAGCAATATGGCTTCAAAAAAATGTCAGAGGCAGATTTTAACCAGTGAACTTCAAAAGAGCTAGAAATGGTCCAAAATGACCAATTACTGCAGCTTCTTGTGCTGAGGTCACTTCCCTCAAGGACAGGTAGGCTATTCAAGGCTCCCCACTCCCACTGGTGAGCTAAGAAACTTCCTTCTATCCAAGTAAGGCAATGGACAACACAGGAACTACAACACAGCCCAGGATACAGCAAAGCCTGTAAACTGGTCTAACTAGTTTAGGAGAGGCAGGAAAACAAGGAATATTGTTTTGTTTTTTTGTTTTTAAATAGAAACACACAGAAATGCAGAAAAGGCAATAAGTCAGTAGTACAGGCTAGCACACTTTAGTGGGCAGCCAAACAATTAAATTAAACAGCAAACTAACACTTTTCGACTTGAATTAGACTAATTTCGACTAAAATGTACTTTTAAGTGCAGATAATAAAAAATGCAGTAAATAACTATGAAAACAGTCAAAGCTTGCTCTGGGTAAGCAGTAGAAAGTAAAACAAATATAAAAAAAACAGCAGGATACTTAATCAGGAAAGCAGTCGCTTTTTTCAGTTCTCTGTAGCCAGGAAGACTCAACAGGACCACATGGAGCTGTGTCTGAGCAATATGGCTTCAAAAAAAATGCCAGAGGCAGATTTTAACCAGGGAACTTCAAAAGAGCTAGAAATGGTCCAAAATGACCAATTACTGCAGCTTCTTGTGCTGAGGTCACTTCCCTCAAGGACAGGTAGGCTATTCAAGGCTCCCCACTCCCACTGGTGAGCTAAGAAACTTCCTTCTATCCAAGTAAGGCAATGGACAACACAGGAACTACAACACAGCCCAGGATACAGCAAGGCCTGTAAACTGGTCTAACTAGTTTAGGAGAGGCAGGAAAACAAGGAATATTGTTTTGTTTTTTTTGTTTTTAAACAGAAACACACAGAAATGCAGAAAAGGCAATAAGTCAGTAGTACAGGCTAGCACACTTTAGTGGGCAGCCAAACAATTAAATTAAACAGCAAACAAAACACTTTTCGACTTGAATTAGACTAATTTCGACTAAAATGTACTTTTAAGTGCAGATAATAAAAAGTGCAGTAAATAACTATGGAAACAGTTAAAGCTTGCTCTAGGTAAGCAGTAGAAGGTAAAACAAATATAAAAAACAGCAGGATACTTAATCAGGAAAGCAGTCACTTTTTTTCAGTTCTCTGTAGCCAGGAAGACTCAACAGGACCACGTGGAGCTGTGTCTGAGCAATAGTGTTGGAACGACCACTGCACGAAGAGCAGCCATTGTAGGATCCTCATGTGTAATCTTCGCATAGGAACTGCGATTAGTGACGCTGCCATTAGTCCCAAAACTTTCAACACCAGTTTGGCCGGGGCTTTCCTGCTCTCTAGTAGAAGAAGAACCTGCTATTTGAGGGTTGACGCCCTTATTGGAGGGAGCTTTAGCAGTGTTGATCGTGTATCTAGGTCTGCTCCTATGAATGAAATATGCTGTGAGGGCGATAAGCAAGACTTTTCGAAGTTTATCGAAATCCCTAGGTGGGAACAAAGGTTGACTGTGTAGTCTCTGGCTTGCAAGAGGCGACGCTCGGAGGTGGCGGTGATGAGCCAGTCGTCCAGATAGGGAAACACCTGGAATCCTTGTCGTCTCAAGTGAGATGCAACTACTGCCATGCATTTGGTGAATACCCTGGGGGCTGAGGTGAGTCCAAAGGGCAGAGCTCGAAACTGAAAGTGACTGGCTCCCAGCCGGAAGCGCAGGTGATCTCTGGACAGTGTGGCCATTTTGATGTGGTAGTACGCGTCTTTGAGATCTATAGAGCACACCCAATCGTCCTTCTGTAAGAATGGAAGGATCGATTGAAGCGTGACCATCCGGAACTTTTCCTTCTTCACGAAGGTGTTGAGATTGCTGAGATCTAAGATCGGTTTCCAGTCCCCTGTCTTTTTCGGAACTAAAAAGAACCTTGAGTAAGTTCCGGATCCTCTTTGGTCCGCCGGGACTGGTTGGATGACTCTGTTTTCAAGCAGCTTTGAAATTTCTACAGCTGCTGGGCTTCGCAGACAGGGTGGCACATCTGGAAACCTTCTTTGTAGAGGTGGAGTTGATGTGAAAGGGATTTTGTATCCTCTGGTTATAATGCTTTTTACCCAGGAATCCGAAGTAATATTTAGCAGGCCAGTGGGTATAAAGTCAAGCGACCCCCGACTGCCTCCAGAGCAGGACAGCCGGGCCTCCCTTCAGGAGTGCTGGAAAGGCTTCCCAGGGACGGAATCCCTGTCGCCTTGGTTATGCGGACCCCCTCTGCCGCCGGGGCGGCGTCTTCCATTTCTACCCCCCCCCTCTGCCTCTGGAGAGGGTATCACTCTGTGTGGCTTGGAAAGATCCCTGATTCTTATGGAACCACATTTTCCCACCTCGTTGCCCTTTGGGGTACGGTCTAGTAGGAGCAGAAAAACAGACCCCAACGGCAGACAGGGTCTTTCCCTCTTGCTCACACTGAGTCAGAGTCTCCTTAACCTTGGGCCCGAAGAGTGTGGCACCATCAAAAAGGGCACTGGCAAAGGAAGACTTGAAGGCTTCCGCAAAGGAGCACAGCCGCATCCAAGATTGTCTTCGAAGAGCAATCGTTGAAGCTGCAGCTCTACTCGATCCTTCGGCTGCATACGAGATGAGCCTCATGGATGAGTTCACTATGGAGATAAGGTTGTTAAGCTGTGCTGTTACCTTATCTGAAACAGCAGCATCTGTGTTACCCTGGAGGGTATCTGTCAGCTCCTTGATGAGATCCCTCTGCAGACGTGTGAAATGAGTCAAATAGTTTAGCGAACGCATGGAAAAAGCCGCTGAACTAAAAACGCACTTCCCATATCTGTCTATAGTCCTAGAGTCCTTATTAGGAGGATGAACAGATGAGGAAGACTCAGACATCTCCTTTTTCGTGGCTGCCGCCACCACCATAGCGTCGACCGGAACTCCCTTGGTGAGAAAAGTTTTATCCTGGGGGGCGGTGATAAACTTGTTTGGTTTCCTAGGGACTGGTTCCACTGTGTCAGGTGCCTCCCACGCCCTTCGAGCAATCAGTTCCATTAATTCATCGAAGGGCGGAGTCACCCAGGAGGTAGAAGGTTGAGCCCCAAAAGCCTTCAGCAGCACCAACTCATCCTCAGTGGAGGCTAGGGATTGCCAATCACCCCTCTGTTTCAAGATCTCCAGGATGTCTGCAAATGACACATCCTCAGAGGGTGACTTGGGGGACCCCTCTGCCTCATCCAAGTCGGTGTCAGACGTTAGAGATTCCTGTGGGGAATCTATGTGCCTCCTCTTGCGCAACTGTTTCCTCGGAACCTCATCAGAGGGGGCTTCTGGTGAGGCCTCCAAGGAACAGGGGGAACCCTCTGGGGGTGGCTGAGGCAATGGGGCTCTACGCTTTGGATGGGTCGTGGGAGCAGAAACAGAAAGTGGCCCTTTTGGGGAAGGAGAAGATTCCCCTGATGAAGTGGTTGTCTGTGCAGACAACACTTTCCTCATAAGGTCAAAAGCCCCCGAACCCCGGGCCGAGGACTCCCCCGGTTCCAAAGAACACGGGAGCATCCCAGACCCAGGTGCCGTGGGCTCCGACCCCGAGGACAGAGCCGAGCCAGTCTGCGCAGAGGCCCCAAGAGGGAGAGTCAGCACCGACAGGTCAGTACGACTCTCGGTCCCGGAACCGAGGAGAGACCGTCGGCTCCGCGACTCCCCTACCAGTTCCGAAGGAGTCGAAGTCAATGGTGTCGATCGTGCAATGGATGGTTTCAGCACCGAGGGCTCCACTATCATCAGGTCATCTTCTCCCGGCTCCGAGATCTGGATGGGTTTCGAAGGAGGACCCGTTGGAGATATGGGGAGGCCTAGTTTCGACACCAACTGGGAGGAAACTGCAATCAACTTAGAAAGGGCCATGTTTTCCATGAGTTTCTGCATGACACGATCCACATCTGTCTCAGATAACGGTCTGGAAGAATGGGTTGAAGGAGCCGAAGATGGCACCGACCGAAGAATGGACGGTGGTGGCAGCTCCGACACCGGTTCCAAGATCTGGGGCTCAATGAAAGATAAACGTTCGACGCTTGGCCCCGAGGTCTGTGGAATCGGCGAACGAACCCTAGAAGATGAACTCGGAGCCGATGACATGGGCTCCGACATCTTTGACCCCTTCGAGGATTTAGAAGCCTGATCCGACTTGTCCAAAGCCTCTTGAAAGGCAGGCTTAAGTAATCCTCTGTCTATAAGCTTCCTGCGTCTATCTGTCATGACCCTCCCGCTAAAGGAATGACAAATAGAACAATCCTCTTGAAGGTGGAGAGGGCCAAGACAGTAAACGGAGGAAGCGTGATTGTCAGTAATGGACATTTTCTGCCCACACTGACATCTCTTAAAGCTGGATTTAGCTTTTTCCGACATGACTAAGTAACAAACACTTCACTAGGCAGATATAAGATAAAAACTACTATTAATCACTAAATCCTATATATATATATATATATATATATATATATCTAGAAAAACCTTATATAAGTATACAAAGACACTTGACAGACAAAAAAAGGGGATAGGCCACAAAAGGTGCCTGAAGAATAAAAGGGGATATATATGATAATAAACACACACATACAGCACTTCTGTATAATACTAAGGAATATAAACTTATTTCAGCAAAAAAATAAGCAGCTTATCTGGAAGTATCAAGTTTTTTTCTGGTCTGAGCTCTCCTCGATCCGATCTGTTGCAGCGGCAAACTAGATCTGAGTAATGGCAGGGAGGATTGTGGGATATGGGCTGGTCTCGAGCTTCTCTGAGATTCAGTGCTTTGCGATGTAGCCGACTCGGATCCGAGGATTGGCTCCGAACCCGTGTGTAAGAACAAACGGCGAGATTGAACACTCCCACATTATGTAATTTAATTTATTAAGGCAAGCAGTGTATCACGACTGCACACAGTCCATAAAGAAAACAAAGGTATAGTGCTACTACCTGCTCTACACCGTAATATTTTAGAGTACAGCAATCTCCTGTAGTCTGAAGTGCCAGACTGTTCCTTCCTTCTGTACAGCACAACATCCTACCTGTGACATAAGTAGACAGGAATAGCCACATACCTTTGCGTACTTATGTTGCACACCTATTACTCAGAATGATTTTCCATTTTGTCAGTAAAAATACTAGTAAATCCTGACTTTGAATTATGCAACTCTTGGGAAAACACAAGATTTTCATGGAAATTGCATTTTTAAAACAAAGTACTAATTCTCCCCAACTTGCATTACTTTTAATATTTACTACTAATAATTGCACCAGGAGGTGGAGTAAAGGGTTAAGGCTACAAGCTATAGTTACTGTGGTGCAGTTTGATCTCTTAGCCCTCATTTTTCTACTGTGTGACTGAGTTACTTACTTAACCAGACATTGCTTATGGGCAGCTAGATGTTTAGGCTGGGCTCATCAATGGTCCCCTAGACTGCAAGACTACTAACTAGCTATGAACTTACAATACAGTCAGCTTACTTTGTTGACTGTTTTGTAACTAGAATTTAGTTTACTTTTAAATCTGTATATATACACCAGTAAATTATAATGAAATCCTGGCAACTGCTGGAATTTACATTTAAAAATCACAGATATAATTCCTGGAGTTAATTTTTATGACAATGTAGTATAAATTTTTTGTTCCTATCCCTACCAAACTGTGCTGACCCCAGTTGCCCATCTCTGCCAGGTCTATGCATGCATGCATGACATTATTCTTTACATATGCCCCATGCAACCCCAGATAATTGTTAATTATATGTAAATGAGCCCAACAAGATGGCATGTTCACTGGTACACCATGAATTTGAATGCTTCACAGTACTACAAAAAGAGCTCTCCCATTGACAATAAATGCTGTATATTGATAACCACTGAGGAAAGGTACATTATGGATGATCCACCCTAGGCATAAACATGTGAAATACTATGCAGTTTGGAAATGACAAGCGAAATAGGGGCTAAAGAAAATGTGAAGACAAACATTTGTGCAGTTTGGATACAAGACACTTGACAGGGACTACCTTAGACATATGCACTTTATTACACAAATGAAAGGTGGGAAAAATCTGCCCTAGACATAAGGGTATTAGCCTTTTGCTAACAAGGGAGACCAGCTTTTATAAGGTAGGGGTGTGGTAGGGAGTTATAGCCCACACAAGTATAAATGCAGGTTACAAAAGGTTGCATGTTGGAGGAGAGCTAACCTGAACATAAGCATGTCATATAAATTTTACTGTGATGTACTACTGCACCTGGAGGAAAGGACAGGAGGTATGCGCATACTGTCTGTGTGAAACTACATGGTAGGTACATCACTACACATGCCAATCAGTGGAGCCTGCTAGAATGCATAGCAAATGCTTCCTTCAGGGACACATTATTGCATATTGCCCTTTAATGCGGCTTGCACTATCCTGTCAGGTCCATATCAGTACTACTCCATATTTTTTTAATTCATCCACTATCTCAGTAAAAATAAGTTACTGGTAGTCTGTATATCCAGTACCAAATTATGGACAGTGAACAGCAATTACATCTTGCAATACAAATATTTAAAATGTATGTGCAGTGTGGTAAGACTATCTGATACGGCTGGTAAAATGTCTTCATTAGTTTTGCCAGAAAAAAAATTGGTTTGGAAACAAACATGGATAAACACCATGCAAATGAACTAAAAGGTGCTACTGCTATGTCCACCCAGACTTCCATGGCTGTTCTGCTCTCTCTTACAAATGGGGATTCTGTCACCATCTGTCTCAGGTAAAGCTGCATCTCCCTGCTCCATCTCATATGGAAAGAAAGGTAAGCTGTAAATAAACATCACTTTACAACACAGGCACCATTCAAATACAAATGTAAACATGCCAACCGTACCTAAAATAAAAACATATCAAATGCAGGAAAAAAGAATATTTTACTTTATTTGATAAAACTGCAAACATGTGGTGCATTGTTTTCATGTGAATAAAGAAGCCCAAATATTCTTGTTTTAAAAGTTACGTTATTTTTAAAATTAAAAAGTTTTACTGAAATGATGGTGAAGCAATACACAGTACTAGTTTTGCAAGCATAGTTATCTGATATCCGATAGTGACAAGTAATAATCAAATTCAGATGCAAAGAGTACCTAACTTTATTTTACATGATTATAAATGTTACTTTTGTGCACTGTTGCTGTGGAAGCCAATACTGTGTGCAATACTTACAATGTCCCATGATGCTGTTCTTTGAATGGTTGAATGTTGTATATCTTCAACTGTACAAAGTAGAGCATTGAGAGCGACTGAAATGTAGCACCTGGAAGCTTCATTAATTCTACTGTGCAAATGCACTTGTGAAAAAAATGAAAATTTTAGCATTATTGTCTTGAGGTACTGTGGTCACTGTTCACTGATACCCGGTAATGAGAAGTAATAGCTAAATATAGGCAGTAGGAACATTTTCACTTTATTTTACATGTCTACAAATATCATTAGACACAAGTGTTTGCATGGGGTGATGGAGATGACAAATTCTTGCTTCATAGTTCATGGTTTAACAATAAAAAGTTTTCTTGCATAAAAACATCTGATCATGAGGAAGCAAAACATAACATCATTTTGAAGTGAGTAGTAATAGCCAAACAGTTGGAATTTCACTTTATGTTACAAGATATGCAGTTTTTGCATATGGATGTAGGAGCTTACAAATTTTTGCTCAGCATCACCTTTCAATAAACACAACAATAATAATAATAATAATTAAAGTTTCACTGCATCTAGTGGTCATAGCAGGCTGTGAGTGCAAGCGTGGTGATTTAGCTCCCCTAAACCCATTGCACTTGTGGGATATTCAGTCAAGCTACTCTGCTTTTGAGAGGCATATCAGATGTGTGAAGAGCTACATACGTGATCAACTAGCACTGGATTAAGTCTCAGGTCAAAAATACCCACAAGAAAGTAAAAAAAAAGTATATTTACTGTAACAATGGCAGAGGAGATAGAGTCCTAAAGACATAGGGATTTGCAGAAATTCATAACCAACGCCTGGAGGTTACCTGGTTCCTCTTCAACGACTCAGCAGTGCAGCCAACTTTGGAAAAAAATAAATTGTATTGAAATTAAGTTAGATAACTACATAAGGGCCACGAAGGAAAGAACGTTAGAAAGTGAAAAAGCTGTAATGGATCATTCTGAGGTAATAATGAAGTTATACATGTAGTCTGAAGAGATGAGTACTCATATTACTGATAATCAAGTGAAGAGTGACCCGCTTAAAACCTGGAAAATAAATCTTGAGGACAGTGGCCACAGAAAAAAAAATTTGCTTGGTGGGCATCCTTGAATAAGAAAATAAACTATCATGGTATTTTTGTCCAAGACTTAGAAGGCTTGCCCCAGGTACAGTACATATCCAGAAGAAAGCAAAACAATTTATTGTTGAGTTTGCACCAATCATCTTGAAAGAAATAACTTCCTAATTGTGGCAACCAAGGAAGACATGTATATGTGGAATTACTTAAATATTTTCTGATCAAGATTTGAGTGGTAAAACAAGTTGAAAGGAGGATTGTTTATTCTGGTTTTGCAGCTGTGTCACCAGAGAAGACTGGCATTTGTGGAACGAAAGTGCTCAGCCTTTTATTAATTAAAGTATCTGTTTGCTATGTTCACTTCACAGTTGTTTTTGTTTTTCAGTTTTCCTAGTTTATTTCATTTGAGTTTTCAAGACTGGCATTTCATTTGGTGAATCTGGTACCCTTTAATATGCTGTTTACTCAAGGTGTGCAAACTTTTTTTTTAACTTACAGATGTACTATAAGTAGAAAAAGAGAGGCCCAGCCCTACAACTGAGCTAATTCAATCAAATCACATCAAACATTGTGGAACTTGGATGGTGATTCCAGGAAATAACACCCCTTCCTTTTCACTTCCCCTAACTCTGCAATATCAAACTACCACACCCTAAAATTTTACCACTTCAATATGCACTTTTATGTATGCATCATACATATAACTGTCCAATTATGTTTCTATGGTAATTATGTTTTTAGTACTTCAAATTACTGTAAAATACTGTCTTCTTGGTTTAATTTTATTTATTTATTTATTGATTGATTGATTGCTTTCTGCTCTGGGTCATGCTTAGAAGGGATTTTCTGACCAACACACATACCCATATAACATAAATAAGCTCCCTGAGTCATTTGTACTTAAAGAAAAATGACACAGCAAGAGAGGGCCATATTAAAACGCTGAGATTTCTCTTTCCTGTTGATATCCTGGAAATATGTGAGCTAAATTGGGAGAGCATTCATGGAAAATGAACATTTAAGGTGCTCTGCATATTAGTATTTTGAACTCTATGCCTTTAACACATGTTCTATGCATTTAATAAGGGGATGCTTGGAGAGGAGGTGCTAAGCAGTGGACATTCTAAAATATCTGAGATTTCTCAATCAATGAAAAATGGGAGAGGAACCATCACAAATATGGTGGTAGCATTTGGGAGTGGCAATATGGACACTGTGTTGTTGCCATTTGTAGCCTGGGCCCTGTTTCATCAGTTGACTCAAACTCATGTAAGAGGACTTCTCAAAGATCTGGACAGTTTGTCATTTTTATTACCATTTCATATAATTGTGTTGTTGACAGAGAATGAAAAACAGGGGCTTTTATAAGGGAAATAATGCTCATAAATGTAAATGAGCACAGTCTAACTGTCTCTAAAAAGGTGACCTGTATAACGGTACAAGATTACAAGCATGTTCTTAGAAGTATTTTCTACAACCTGAAGTGCATCATACAGTTAAGGTCAATGTTTGTTGTGGTCTTCAGTATAAAGGATCACAGCCCATGGGTTTCCAATGGGGTGACATTTATAATGTTGGGAATTTATAAATATGTACCTACATTACACAGATATCGAAGCTTGATGATCTTTCATCACCAGGTTTCTAACAGTAAAGCAACCAGACATGACTTCTCTTAAAATGGGCATTTGGGAAGAAGGCATTAAGCAGTTTATTAAGGCAGATTTTGTTATTTGGTTAAACATGTTTAAGTTTTTATCATGGAACATCGGTGGGTTTGTGAAACAAACTACGAGGGCTTGAATGCTTTCCTACATTAAAAACATGCACCCCAAAAAGTTAGCTTCCAGGAGGCATACACTACAGAGGAGAAGTCTAATAAGCTAAGTAAGTGGGGTTAACATGCTATGGGACTATTGGTCTACAAAGGGCAGTGAAAAAGAGGAAAAACTGTATTGCCTCAAGTACAATTTGAATTTATTAGTAAGGAGAAATTAAAAGGATGATGAGGGTCATTGCGTGGTAGTAAAGGATATTTTGTCAATGTGTCAGTGTATAGCATTAACCATAGCTTCACTACATATCCCAGATGACATTTTGGACAAATCTAACGCAAATAAATTATACATTTTCAGAAAGGGTTTCTCTAATTAATGAGGGAAAAGAATAGGATTTAGTAATGCATGTCAAAAATGTTTGAACAGGATCTAGGGCATTCTTGGTCCCCAGTAAAGGAGGCAATTTTGAGTCTTTTCTTGCATAATGAATTTGGTAGATATTACTAAATTGGAACCAACTGGGACTTGGTATACTTGCTTCTTTGCAGTTTATAAGAAGTATTTGAAACTACACAGGGAGAAACTCTTGTGTGACCAATCTTATATTGCCAGTGTTTTGGAACAAATACAGTTTGGTTATCAGATTATGCACCCAGTTATGACAACTATGCATTCAGAAGTCCACAAAGGCATCTGAGATTTAAAATACCTCATTCTGTAACTTGTATTACTTTAGGCAATGGCTTAATAAGCAAGATGAGGAATGGGATGAAGTACCCCACCAGGACACTGGAAATCATAAATTAGTGGAATGAGTGAAATGACTATTTAAAACAGTATTGTGACATTATATGGCCAAGATTAGAGGCTGAAGGCTACTCCTACTTGGAAGGAATGTCAGAATTATTATTATTAGGGAAGCAGGAGATGCATGCCCATGGACCTTGGGGAATATTGGAAGATACAGAATTAGGAAAGTGCGAGATTTTTAAAATAACAGAAGCTAAAATGGATTATAAAATACTAGCTTCCTTAAACACAGGGGGTTTGAAATTTCCTCAAAAGAAGAAAAACAAAAATTGGCTTTGTGCTTGAGGTTGGAACATTCTGCTTACACAGAAGAAGAAAAAGTTATGTACTTATCATAACGTTCCATCTGTGTTGTCCATGTTCTTTCTTCCTCAACTGTTGGGTTTGGATCCAATCCTCAGATCTGACTCGGTTGTTACTTTAGCTCATGGCCACCAAAAAGCTCTCAAGCTCATCTTTTACTCGGAATGCACTAACCCCTAACATACTCCAGATCTTGTTTGCTGGTTTACATAAAGTAGGAAGTTCTAATATAATATTCCTGACAGAAGAAACCATATCTCAACATGTGGGACAACGGTGTCGTTATAAGCCCTTGTTCTCCCATAAATCAACTGTGAAAAAGGTTGGGGGTTGGTTGGTGGGAAGTTGAAGAATGAAAATTGACAACACAGCTGGAACGTTATGGTAAGTACATAACATTTTTATCTGATGCTGTCAATTTTCATTCTATCCTCAACTGCTGGGACAGAGTTCCCAGCTACCTAAAATCCTGGGTGGACTCTAAGGAAGGATATTCCTGAGCACAGTTGAGCCAAAGGCTGCTCTTCCCCTCAAGACCACATTCAGTTTGTAATGAGTAACTGTCCAAGCTGCAGCCCCACACGTCATCCATGGAAGCCCTAGAAAGAAACACTGAAGAAGTTGTCATGGATCTAGTTGAATGGGCTCTTCAAGGCTTTGGTAAGGATAGACCCAACTTGTTGTATACAAATGATATGCAACACGTCAGTCATTGGTCTAAAGTTACCTTTCCAACTGATTTGCCCAATTTAGAATCTGCAAAGGAGACAAATAATTGATCTGTCTTCCTAATTTCATTTGTTCTATCTAAGCAAAAATTTGTCTGTGGACATCCACTAAATGCAACATATATTCACCTTTTTTGCAAATTTAGGAAAGAAAATTGGCAGATTAATGGACTGGTTGATACTGGATTCTGAAGCCACCTTAGGAAGGAAAGAAGGGTTGATATGTAATGTTACTCCATCCCTATGAAAAAACAAGTAGGGAGGTTTAGAGGACAATGCTTGAAGTTCTGAAATATAGAGGTAATGGATACCAGAAAGATACTTCTCCAGGTAAGGAATTTAAGATCACATTTTGCTACTGGTTCAAAGGAAGAATGAATTATGGCCTGCAGTACCAAGTTTAAATCCCATGGTGGAATAGGATCTTTATAGGGAGGTCTCAGCAGGAAAAAGTCTTGCACAGCTTAGATGAAGACAAGTTAGAATTCTCAAATCCAACATGAAAGTTAAAGATTGTTAACTGAACTCTAACTGTTGAGGAGCTAGCTCCCTTGTTAAAAATCATTGCCAAAAATTCATGAAGACTTTGTACAGGAGCTAAGAAAGGGTCAATATATTTCTAATGTGCTCAAAATAAACCTTTTTCATTTACATCTATAAAGATTTCATGTAGAAGCATTATGGGAAGATAAAAGTATATGATAGACAGAGGAAGAAATCATTGGTTGTCTGGCTATTAAAGGAATTGGAAAAAGCACATTATTAGCTTGAGGTTTGAGATATCCGGATGAGTCATGCCTGCTAGGTGAAACAGGAGGTCTGGAATCAGATCCAGAATCCAAGGTGGGTAAAGTAGATAAGGTCAAAGGAAGGTGAACCAAATCTGCCGAGGGAAGTAAGGTGCAATGAGGATGACTTTGTTCATCAACTGGGCAGATTTATGCAGAAATTTAGGAATT
The DNA here is from genome assembly GCF_019279795.1 of Protopterus annectens. NCBI lineage: Eukaryota > Metazoa > Chordata > Ceratodontiformes > Protopteridae > Protopterus > Protopterus annectens. The sequence goes on along the minus strand of NC_056735.1, from coordinate 716,871,619 downwards.
AGGGGAGTGGGGGATAGGCATAGAGGACACTGGGGGCCAATCGTGGAGTAGAGCATCCCTCGGCAATTTCCTCGGAGGGGGGATCAGCGCAAAGAAGCTGCTGAACTTGTTGTTTAGGGTAGATGCAAAAAGATCACAAGGCTGGCCTCACTGATGGAAAATAATTTTTGCCACTTTCATGATGAGAGAATACTCATGAGGTAGCAGAATGGATATGCTCAATTTGTCTGCTATCACGTTTGACTTCCCTGGAATGTGCATTGCTACCAGAAAGTAGTTAGAAGAGATCACCCACTGCCATACTCTGAGAGCTTCTCAACACAAAGGGGTAAGACCTGGTGACCCTCATTTGTTGATGTACCAAACTACTGACATCTTGTCCATCTGAACTGCAATTGTCCTGAAAGGGAGAGAGTCTTGGAAGGCCTGAAACACTAAGAGCATCGCTCTCATTTCCAGAACATTGATATGCATACTGGCCTCTTCAGGGGATCAAGTACCTTGGACTGTTTTCCCCCAAGGAAGTGCACACCCCACCTAATCTGGGAAGCATCTATGGTCACTATTGCCTTAGGCTGAGGGAGAAAGGAAGGACAGCCTTGTAGAACCTGATCTGATCGAATCCACCACCAAAGGTATCCCTTGCATGCTTGAGTGATTTTTATTTGGGCTAACATGCAATGATAAAGAATTGATCATTATGTTGCTAGAATCCACTGAAGAATTCTCATATGAAATCTTGCTACAGGAACTAAAATTATGGCCACTGACATTGACCCCAAAGCTTGAAAAATCAACCAGGCTGAAATTGTTATATTGTGAATTATCTTCCTGACCTGGAATATGACAGTCTGCACTCCAGACAGAAGAACAGAAGCAGTCACTGATACCTTGTTGAAAACTGTTCCTATGAATTTCAATGTCTGAGACAGTTGTAAATGAGACTTGTTGTAATTTATGGTTATCCCCAGATGGGAGCAAATCTGGAGTACCTAATCTCTTGCTGTTATTAGCAGATGCCTGATTGTGGCAGTAATGAGCCAGTCATCTAAGTATGGAAGCGCTCGGAATCCCTGCAGTCTCAAGTGAGATGCTATCACTGCCATGCATTTAGTGAACACCCTAGGGGCTGTGGTGAGACCAGAGGGCAGTGCTCTGAAATGGTAATGACTAGCTGCCAGCTGGAAGCATAAGCATAAATACCTTCTGGCTTCTCTGTTCATTTTTATGTGACAGTACACATCCGGAAGGTCTATCCAGCACATCCTGTCGCCCTTGTCCAAAAAAAGGCAGAATGGACCGAACCGTCACCATCGAAACATGTGTCAAACTGTTCAAGTCACTGGCATCCAAGATTGGTCTCCAGTTCTCTTTGGCACAAAAAAAATTTTTAAGTATATGCCAGAATCTATCTGGTCTGGTAGAACCTCTTGGATGACTTTTTTTTCTAGCAGGTTTTGTATTTCTATTACTGCTGCTTTCCTCTGACCGGGAGGAAAGTTTGATACAGAAGGAGGTGGGAGAGAAAAAGGAATAATATAACGTCTGGATATGATCCTCTGCACATACAAATTTCTTGTGATGTTCAGCTCTCTGATGCAGGGATAATTGCCCTCCAACTGCCTCAAGAGAGAGGGACAACAGAGCCTCCTTTCAGGAGTGCTGGTAGGGTTCATCAGACAAGGAATCTCTGGACTCCCGGTACTGTGGGTCATTGAGTTCCTTCCCTCTGCCCCTGAGGGAGAACTATCTCCATGTTCATCTTGGAAAGGACCCTGGGACTTTATGAATTGCATTTTTGACCACCATGTTGATTCCTAGAAAAGGATCTTTGTGAGTTGAAAAACATGTGCCCACTGCAGAGAGGGTCTTTCCATCTTTCTCACACCACGAGAATGTGGCTTTAACTTTAGGGCCAAACAACAAACTGCTGTCAAAGGGTGGATTGACGAATGAAGGCTTGAAGATCTCTGCAAAATCACACAAGCGCATACAGACATACCTCCTGATGGAAGTGCCTGAAGCTGCCACCCTTGAGTCTCCTTCAGCTGCATTCGAGATAAGCCTCATGGACAAATTAGAAAAAGATTATAGGGTAGCCAACTGTGAGGCCATGGAAGTCTGAGTCTTGGCAGTAGTGGCCCCAGAAAAGGAATTTGATAGTTTCTTTATCAAGTCCCTTTGTAGTCTAGTAAAGTGTGCCAGGTAGTTCATCAACCGGAGGGCAATGGTAACTGAAGCATAGACATGCTTCCCAATTCTATCCAGTGTCCTTGTCTCCCTGTTGGGGGATGGGCAGAGGAACTTTGCTCAGCAAGTTCCTTCTTGGTGGCCGCCGGCATGACTACAGCATCTACGGACAATCCTTTCCTCCAGAATTTTCTACCTACAGGTGGAGCTAGAATCCAATCTGGTCTTTTGGAATTGGCTCAACTGAGTCAGGCTCCTTCCACGCCTGCCTAGAGATCAAGTCAATGAGCTCATAGGTGGATGGAGTAACCCAGGAGGTAGATGGGCCAGCTCCAAAGGCCTACAGGAATACCAATTCCTCTGGAGAAGGGTTATCGGAGGACCAACCACCCCTCTACTTAAGGATCTCAAGAATGTCTCCGAATGAGACACTTTCAGATGTTCCCTTCATCAAAATTAGTATCTTTGGTGACTGACTCCTGAGGGGAGGCCAAGTGCCGCCAATAGCACTTCCACTTCCTAGGGACTCCCTTGGTGGGATGCTCCAGTGACGTGTCAGAACAGCTAGAATACCCTGCTGGGTAGCCTGGAGACTTTCAGCTGGCTGTCCCTGTGGCACAGAATGATGTGGCTCAAGGTGCAGAGACATCTGGGATCCAAAGGGAAGATCCAAGTGGGGGGAGACTGTCCATCTTGTCGAAGCAGAGAAAACTCTCTTCACCACCTCAAAGGCAGAACGCCCCTGGGAGAAAGCAGCCAACAGAAATGAGAAGCCACACTTCCACCCCATTGGTTCCATCTGCCCCAAGAACAATCCACCCAAGATGGAGGTCAGAGCCAAGATGCTCCAACAACTTTGGCATTGACTCTAACACCTCAGACCTGACAGGAACAATACAGCTCCAAGAGTCATCCAGCTCCAAAATTGTCATAGCACTCAGAGTCTTCCTCAGACACAAAGGTACAAATATCTTCAGATCCGATCCAGACAATCATGGCATACTCAGATCCAGGGCTCCAAAATGGATGGAAGGATTGGAGAAGGAGCTGAGAGAGGTGTAGTGTGAACTAGGGCTTTCTGACCAAAGGGGTAGGAGCAGGGAGAACTCCCATCTGTATCTGCACTTAGAGAAATCTCATCATTTTGTCCAGATCAGCTTCAGTCAGACTTCTGGAAGAATGAGAGGAAGATAAGGATTGTGACACAGAGTGCTAGCGTTCCAAAAAAGGATAATGTACTCTGGAAGGTACAGGATCAGTTCTGGGTGCATATCTAGTTCTTGGTAAGGGCCTCAGATCTGAAGAGCTTGGAACTGAGGAGGCCGTTGTGTGATCCGACACTGATATAATAGTAGTAGTCTTTGGATCCAATTTGGGTTTTTTTTAGACAGCTCCATGGACGAAGGAGGTGAGGATCCTGAAGTTCTAGGAGACTTAGTGGAAGGCTCCTTAGTTTTAGACTTGGAGGGCTGAGCTCCAGCAATAGCATCAGAGAACCCTTTCAAAATAAGTTTATTTTTGCAATCCACATTGGCACAAAGATTAATGTTTTTACAGATCTGACATTCTACTTTAAGGTGATCTGGGCCCAAACAATAAATGCATATGAATGAGTGTTAGAAAAGGGCAACTTGTGCCTGCACTTTTGCCACTTCTTAAAGCCATAAGGGCCTTTTTCTGACATCCTAAACTATATAATACAAAAAGGAAATAAGAGGAAAAGTCTTTTTTTTTTATATAGGAAACTAGAAAGAAATACCAACAATAGCAAGAAGAATTAGACTAAATAGTGTAAACGGAGAAAAAAATGAACTACCAACAATGGTAAATAAGGACTACACTGCGTGCAAAAAGAGGGAGAATTTATAGAAAAGAACAGGATAAACTATTATATAAAAATAAAAAAATGAAAACACTTATCATTCCATCTAATTGCTCAACAGCCAAATGTGACCATGTCTAATCGCAAAAGCAGCAAATGAGATTTGGGGTATGATAGGGGTTCGTGCATTATGGGTAAGGGAGGAGCTCTGGATCTTTTTGGTGGGCAAGAGCTAAAGTAATGTCCGAGTTGGATCAGATCTGAACCCAACAGTTGAGAATAGAATGAAAATTGACATCAGATGTGATCTTCACTTTACTTTCAGATGAATTGCTTAGTAAGCTGTCCACTACCTTAACAGATTTTAGTAGTATAGTCTGAGCATAAGCAGGGATGTTTGTTTTTAGCAGAAACTGAACATTCTTGGGAAGGACTATTACTTCCAAGATTAGAAATGGGTGAAGTTAGGAGTTTCTTAGATCTGTTTTCTGAAGAGGGACTCATGATTTTGCTGCATAGGGCTCCTGAAGACTAAGTATGAATGTCTAGACAGTATTCATGGAGATTTACCAGAAAGGGTGACAGAGGCTCTGAGAGATACTAAGAAAAAACTATTAGGTACTGCTTTGAGATTTGTGGACTAAAGGAGACAAAGGAAGCTATGCTTCTAGTAGCCTACAGTCTCAAATGTGTTCTTAATCAAAACTGAAAGCTGTTAATGGGGGTTATTAACATGAAGGTCATCATCTAGTTTGTCTAAGCTGGTTCATATAGATCAGTGTGGTTTTAATCCTTAATGTTAAGCAAATGGCAATATATAAGACATTGATGCTTACTGATTAGGCAGGTCAGGACTGGTTTCCCTTTTAAGGTCATTAGCTTAGATATTGAAAAAGCTTTCAACAGGTAAATTGGGTCTTTTTATTTAGGACTCTGGAGAAGGATGTATTTCTGGAAAACTTTATACAACTTGATATCATATATAAGTACCCATTAGCCCAGGTGAATGTGAATGCTAAGTTCTCTGAGGAGGTCTTCTTCAGAGACAAACTAGACAAGGTTGTCCACTAGCCCATGCTATTTGCAGATCATATTATACCTCTAGTAGCAGCCACGAGGGCTTCAACATTGAAGGGCTACTGGGTAGGGGAGCCTGAAGAAAAGATGTCTGCTTTGCAGATAACTCTCCAGGTTTACTGTAGAGACACAGAGGAAGATGATATTCCTTTGTATCAGTTGTTGGAAAAGTTTGGCTCTCTTTCTGACTATAGGGATAATATTAGCAAAACTGAAGCCCTGGCCTAGAACTTCAACAATTTGAGGAGATTAAAGGTGAAATTCCAGTCTTTGTGAAGAAGCACTTAGTTTAGTAACCTAGAGTTTCACTATGTCTCTTCAGTACAATACATGGTGTGTTATACATATAAAATGGTGTTAAGAAAATGCCATAATTTCTTCACTAGGTAGAATACAGTCCCATCTGATTTTGGCCAGAGAAATTCAACTTTACAAATGCTTATACTCCTCCATGTGTTAAATATATTTTCAGCTTTTCCAACTGACCCTGGCTCATGATTTATTTAAGGGGATAAAGAGATGGCCCAATTGTTTTTATGGAAAAACAATAGGGACAGAATAGCATGGGGAAATGTGACTTATCAAGGGATGGTGGGGGACAAGTGATGCCATGTTTCTGGTTTTAATGGAGAGCAGCACCCCTAACAGTTTTCAGTTTATGGACTTCTCTGGAAAATGCTGTTTCTAGAAAACTATTGGGCAACTAAATTTGCATATCTTGGGAATCTCTGTTAATGCATGGTTGTAGGCAAAGGAGCATGGCAGCATGCAGCTAAAGTTAAAGAAGCAGAAGGACTTATTTGCTCCCCTTAATGCTATTTGAAGAAGTGACTTTGGCATCGTCACTTACTTTAGTGGATCTTAACGTACTAGAATCTGGTGTATTAGCATAAATTGCTTAATAGTCCCAAAATGATTTTGTATAATCAGACTCAAAACATTTAGGGTTTTAGGCACGGGGATTATCTACCAGTTAGAGTTTTACACAATTTACTGATAACGAATATTCGTCCATTACAAAGAGGTCATGTTCCAGCTAAATAATTTATTTTTCAAAGAGTATTACAATTGGAGGAATGGATTCCTAAATATAATGTTTGTAAAATCTATACAGAATTCCAGGTAATTAATTATCATTAAGATTAATAGCCAAATAGTCTAAGATCTTAGAAACCCCTAGATCAACTCAGGAGTGGAGAATTATATATAGAGCTCCCACACTGGCAACCTAATTAAGAAAATATTATACATTTGACTGGAAGTGTCTTTCGCAAGTATTTTTATACTCTAAAGAGCCTTAGTTTGCTGTACCCAGGAAGTAAGTGGAGGGTAACATAGGTAAATGTATGCCTATATTTTGGAGCTACCCTAACGTAGGTGATTTTAGACAACAGTTACATAATTTGTTAAGCATCTTGTGACCTAACAGAATTATGCTGTCACCCTTGATATATTTGCTACATATTATTCCACTGGCTAAGTGGACTAAGCATGTAAAAGCTTTAAGTTTAATTATGTTATTGGCAATCATGAGATGACGGTATGTCTCCCCATAAAATTGAAGATTTCCATATGCTATTACAGGATATTGCTAGAAGAGGATCCTGGGGTTACTAAGTTAAACATAGCTATATAAGTAAATGGTTACCCAGGAATCTGCAGTATAATGACTCCTACACAGTGCAAGAGAATTAATCCTTAGTGTTTAACTAAGCACTAATCATAAAATTAAAATTATTTTGCTTGTTTAAACTTTGTTATTTTATATGCTTATGGTCCTGTGCCATCTTGAGACAGGAGACTTAATCTTGTTTTCAAGTTGTTGGTCAAATAAAATGGAATGTTTAAAAATGTTTTGCTGTATTTTACTGCATAAAAATGATCATGGGAAGCAAAATACAACAGCACTGTCTTGACTTTACAAGCACATCTGTCTGACACAAAGCAGTAAAATGTAATAGCCAAATATATGCAACAGGAATGTTTAGCTTTATTTTACACAACCTATCCAATATTATTTTGTATATTACAATAGTGTGGTACATTTTGGCTCTCCAGAAATACCATTTTTTGACAAGCTAAATGCGGTCTTTGTCCAACCATGCAAAGTATACCATTAAGGACAGTAAAATACACCATCTTGAAGCTGTACTAATTCTGCTGCACAGATGTTATTATAAACACTGGTTGCATTGATATGTCAGAAATGTTGTTTACTGCATTAGAAATGTGTGTGTGTGTGTGCGTGGTATATACACACATAAGGGTAAGAATCTTGTAGCATAATATGGTTACATCGTGCGTAAATGGCCCAGAAAATGTAACTCACATGAGAAATACTGCTAAAAGAAAGGCTGCAAGCCCACAATGGTAGACATCTTTTTCTTTCATAAAAGAGGGATTCTGGGCTTAGAATGGAGACTCTAGGTGGGCCTTTACCAAAGGAACTGTGAAGCTATGTATATAAAAAAAAGAAAGTCCTGGTGACATATTTGAGGAGTAAAGGAAAATTACATTTGGTTCTTTTGACTGGAACTTGAGAAGGAGACCTGCTCTATTTCTATTGACAGATTTTGGCTTAAGAAAAGAAGTTATGTACTTACTATAACGTTCCATCTGTGTTGTGCATTTTCATTCTTCCACAACCTATGTGTTCGGATCAGATTCCTCAGATCTGACTCGGTCGTGCAAAAGCTTGTGGCAACCATAAAACTCTCGAGCTACTCCCTCACCCATAACGCACCAACCCAATTACCTCAGATCTTGTTTGCTAAGAACAGCAGAAAGACATAATGGAGTCACAGAAACAGGAGACTATATCTAGAGCAATATACCAAGGAAGTGGCATACATATACACTTGCTCTTCCAGGAATTTGAAGGACGGGGGGGGGGGGTTAGTGGGAGGGGGAGATGAGGAAGAATGAAAATGGAAAACACAGATGGAATATTATGGTAAGTACATAACTTCTTTATCTGATGTTCTCAATTTTCATTCTATCCTCAGCCTATGAGACAGTCCCTAGCTACCCAATTCCCCGGGTGGACTCAAGGAAGGATATTCCTGAGCACCATTGAGCCAAATGTTGCTCTGCCCCTGAAGACTACATCCAAATTGTAATGAGTGACAAATACATGGGGAGTAGCCCAAGTTGCTGCTGCAAAAATGTCGTCCACAGCGGCTTTAGATTGGAAGACTGGTGAAATAGCCATGGCTCTAGTGGAATGAGGTCATAATGGTTTTGATAAGGGAATGTCCAATGTGTTGTATATTTATATATATATATATATATATATATATATATATATATATATATATATATATATATATGAAATACAATCTGCAAGCCATCTGGCTAGAGTAATTTTGGAAACAGGTCTTCCTAGTTTCATGTCAGAAAGAGAGACAAAATAACTAGTCAGACTTTCTGAAATTTTCTGTTCTGTGAAGGTAAAAATATAATTGCTTGTGAACATCCAATAACTGTAACATGTATTCACCTTTGTTAGAAAATCTTGAGAAGAATACTGGCAAATTAATGGATTGATTTATATTAGCTTCTGAAACCACTTTAGGGAGAAAGGAAGCATTAGTTCATTACGAGGCCCTGTCTTTGTGAAAGATCAAGTAAGATGGCTTTGAAGATAATGCCTGAATCTCCAAATTTCTTCCGGCAGAAGTAATGGCTACTACAAAAATTGTTTTCCAAGAAATGTACTTGAAGTCACATTTAGCTTTAGGCTCAAAGAGGGGTTGAGTAAGTTGCTGCAGTACCAGGTTGAGGTCCCATGGGGGAGGAGTACTGTCCCTAAACAGGGGCCTAAGAAGAAGAGTACCTTGCAAGAAGGTTTTGCATAGTCTATGGGAGACAACAGAAACACCATCAAATCCTATGTGAAAAAATGAAATTGCTGCTAGCTGGACCTTTACCATGGAAGAGCTAGCTCCTTCTTTAAAAAGTAAAGCTAAAAATTCAAGGATACTATGCAAAGAAGCTGAAAAGGGACTGACATTATTTTGGTGGGCCCAGTAACAAAATCTTCTCCATTTACTGGAGTACAGTTTACAGGAAGATGAGTATCTGATGGACTGGAGAGGAGAGCATAGGTTGTCTAAGCTATTAATGGAACTGCAGAAGTCAGGCAGTCAGCCTGAGGTTCAATATGTCTGGATGAATCATGTCTGTTGGGTGAGGCAGGAGATCTGGAATCCAATCTAAAGTCCACGATGTGTGAAAAGTAAGTGAGGCCAAAGGAATGGGAATCAAATCTGTCAAAGCCAGAAAGGTGAAATGAGGATAACTTTGCTCTTCAGCCTAGCTGCTTTCTGTAAGAATTTGGCAATTAGTGGGATTGGTGGTTAGGCATAAGCAGACCACAGGGCCAATCATGAAGTAAAGCATCCCTCGGTGACTTCCCTTGTGGAGGGGCGTCAGGGCAAAGTAGCTGCTGCATCTACTGTTTAGGGGAAAAGCAAAAAGATTGCAGTAAGGCTGGCCCCACTGATGGAAAATCATATCTGTCACATTCTTGTTGAGGGACCATTTGTGAGTTAGAAGAATGCACCTACTCAGCTTGTCTGCTATCACACTGGACTTCCTCGGAATGTGCATTGCGATGAAAATGCAGTTGGATGAGATCGCCCATTGCCACACTGAGTGCTTCTTGACACAAGGGATAAGATCTTGTCCCTCCTTGTTTGTTGATGTTGTCCGTTTCAATTTCTATCATCCCCGAGGGGAGAGCTTTTTGAAAGGCCTGCAATGCTAAAAGCACTGCTCTCATCTCTACAACATTGATATACAAACTGGCCTCTTCAGTGGACCAACTGCCTTGGACTGTTTTCCCCAGGCAATGCCTCCCCACCCTAACTGGGAAATGTCTGTGGTCACTATGGCCTTGGGCTGAGGGGGAAATGAATGGACAGGCTTGTAGAACCTGGTCTGACTGGATCTACCATCTGAGATATCTCTCTTTTATAATGAGCAATACAAATCATGGTTGATATATGTTGATAAAGTACTGATCATTGAGTGGCTAGTATTCACTGTAGAATCTTCATGTAAAATCTGGCTAAAGGTACTAGAGCTATTGCCACTGCCACTGATCCAAGAGCCTGAAGAACCATGCGGGCTGAAACCTTGGTACTGCAGATTATTTTTCTGACCTGTGTTCTTAAGGTCTGAAGTCTTAGAGGAGGCATTGAAGCTATCATTGACTTTATGTTGAATACTGCTTCTATAAATTCCAAATTTTGAGTAGGTTCCAAATAAGACTTTTCGTAGTTTATGGTTATCTCTAGATAATAACATGTCTAAAGAAGCTGATCTCTTGCCTGCATTACTTGATGCCTGGTCGGAGTGGTAATGAGACAATCGTCTAAATATGAAAACACCCAGAATCCTTGCAGTCTCAAGTGAGCTGCCACTACTGCCATACATTTAATGAACACCCTGAGGGCTGTCGTGAGACCAAAGGGTAGAACTCTGAATTAGTAATGATTGGCTCCCAGCCGGAAGTGTAAGTACGTTCTGGACTACCTGTTCATTTGTATGTGATACTACACAACCTGAAGGTCTAAAGAGCACATCCAATCATCCTTTCCCAGAATTGGGAGAATGACTGAACTGCGCCCATCCAAAACTTGGTGAGTCAAATTGATTTAAGTTGCTGAGATCCAAGACTGGCCTCTAGTCTCCCATTTTCTTTAAATCTAAAAAGAATCTTGAGTAAGTTCCAGATTCCATCTGGTCTGGTGGGACCTCTTGGATGACTCTTTTTCTAACAGCTTCTGTACTTAAAGTGCTGCTTGTTCTCTCTGACTGGATGGAAACATTGGAGATATTTCTTAAGATTGGAGGTGAAAGGGAAAAGGGTATTATATAAACTCTTGAAATGATCCTCTGCACCCAAGTATCTGTTGTCATCTCTAGTCAGGCTCTCTGGTGCAGGGTTAAATCCAGAGGGGGAAAATCAGGCCTCCTTTCAGGAGCGCTGGAAGGGTCTATTGAAAAACAAATCACTGATCCCTTGGTTTTGCGGACCACCTCTGCCACAAGGGTGGCATCAACTATTGGAATCCTCCCCTCTACCCCTGGGGAACCTCCCCCACGTGCATCCTGGAAAAGACCCTGGGACTGTTTGAACCACATTTTTCCAGTACCTCATTTACCTCTAATTCCTGCAAAAGGATCTTTGAGATGTGGAAAAACATATGCCCAAGGCAGACAGGGTCTTTCCGTCCTTTTCACCACCGTAACAGGTACAAGCAAGCAAAATCTGAGGATAATGCTACTCAATGCTAGAAGTCTAAACCTCAAAATGCACTCACACGAGGCACTCCTTAAAACAGAGAACATCGACATCTGTGCAGTGACAGAGACCTGATTCAAGGCTCCAGATAGCACCCCTGCATTACCGGGCTATAATTCATACCACACCTTTTGGCCACCTAAACTGGACTGAAACACTAAAGGCGGAGACGTGTTCATATTCATTAAGGATATCCACACCTCCAGGCTAGTTGCTCAGCATAATGCATCCAAGATTATCCGAGTGCAACTAACTCTGGGCAAGACCGCAATCCAAACTGTAACTTGCTACAGATCCCCCACCATGCCCCAGGATTCCCACTCCTCATTTTCTTGATACACTGGAAAATATTAGGGTACAACCTAACACCCTAATAATGGGCAATTTCAACTACCCCACCATTAACTGGAAAAACTACTCATGTACCAACTCTTTTGCTCAACATTTTCTGGAATTCATAAATTCCAATGCCTTGGATCAACTTATCCACACCCCCACCAGGGGCAGCAATATCCTAGACCTGGTCATTACCAACGTGGGCAACCGGTGTTCCACACCAGAGGTCAATTCCTCATTGGTCAGATCCGACCACAAGCTAATCACCCTAGACATCCACATCCCGCCCCCATTAGGGAAACCACCGTAAAAAAATTCTCCAAAGCCAACTTCATGCTTCTTAAGACAGAAGTAGCAAACTTCATGACACCCATGCAGACGAACAATAGAGGCACAACTGCAGAATCCTATACAAATGCACTTTATAAGTACTTACACGAGTGCATGGATCATGCAATCCCTAAAAGAACCAAGATGCTATCCTCCAAAAAAAGGAAGCCAATCTGGTGGTCCCCTGCCATAAACAAACTACAACAGAAGAAAGTAACTGTTGCAAAAAAGAGTAAAATCCCATGATTGGAGAAACTCCCTGAACAGCCTCAGTAAGAAGCTGAGATCCCTCATAAAATCCTCCAAAGCTAGTTACGAAAACAAAATCATCACTGATTCTAAAGACAACCATTAAGCATTCTATAGCTATGTCAAGAATCTCAATGGCAACACTCAAGATCTGCTCTGAGTTACAGCACAATGGCACTAGATATACAGAACCAACTGATATTGCCAACATCCTGGCAGATAGGCTCAGTGCTAACTTTACCCCCCACTCACCCCCTAAAGGGCCCATCTCTATACCGGAAGAATGCAAAGTTCCCGTAATCACGACTGCGCAGGTAAAAACCACACTCTCCAAAGCCAAGAACACAGCATCCATGGGACTTGACAACATCCCAGGCTGCGTTCTACACGAACTACAGAACGAACTGGCACGCCACCTAAGTACCATGTTCAATCATAGCCTCACCTCAGGCTTTGTGCCCACTGAATGATACACAGCGATGGTTATCCCACTCCACAAAGGGGGAGCCACCATGGACCCCGGGAACTACCGCCCCCATTAGCCTGACGAGTCTGGTCTGCAAGGCTATGGGACGTATCATCATGGAACTTATAAACAATGACATTGGTAAACTCCAAATTCTGGACCCCACCCAGTTCAGGTTTGTAAAAGGCAGATCATGTCTCCTAAACCTGACAGACTTCTTTGAAGCTGTAACCAAAGCTGTAGATGAGAGTAAGGTGGTTCACACAGCCTATCTATATCTCGCCAAGGCTTTCAACACCATTTCCCACTCTGGAATTATAGACAAAACTCACTAAACTAGGTATAAATCCCTATGTCACAAGATGGGTTGCCAACTGGCTCACTGACCGAACCCACATTGTGAAAGTAGCAGACTCCAAATCCGACTTCAGACCAGTGACAAGTGGAGTACCACAGGGTTCAGTCCTGGGTCTTCTCCTATTTGGTATGTACTTCTCTGAACTACAGGCTAACAAAGTTCACAGATGACTGCAAACTAGGAGCCATAATCGAAACTCCTAACGATGTGGACATCTTACAAAAGAGCCTCACTGAGACAGATGCCTGGTGTCAAAGCCGTGGCCTCAAGCTCAATGCCAAAAAGTGCAATGTCACCCCTTTTGGTAAAAATTCTGTACCCATGAACTACCACATAGGCAGTAGTCTACTTAACACCAAAAGTGTGATAAGAGACCTTGGGACACAGGTGGACAGTAGTCTCTCCTTTGATAATCACATCACCACAGTAGTCAAGAAATCCTTCCACGTGGCACACCTCATCATAAAATGTTTCTCATCCAGGAAAAAAAGAGGTCATTGTTCCCCTCTACTCGTCATTCATTAGACCCATTATAGAATACAGCGCCCCTTTTGGTATGTACCTCACAAGACATCAACAACTGGAAAGGCTGCAAAAATACCTCACAAAGAGGATTACCGGTCTCAAACAGATGCCCTATGCAGACCGTCTCAAAAAACTCCAGCTTTATTCCGACGCATATCGCCTACTCAGAGGCGATCTCTGCCTAACATACTAGGGGCCTAAACCTTGTCATCACAATAAACAGAACATGCTGGAGGGATAGATTCTTGTCCCAGAGACTTCCCATACTCTGGAACAAACTACCTATCTATATCAAACAAAGCTCCTCATTAGCACTCTTCAAGAAAAATCTTGATGATTGGATGGAAGATAGGAAATTCACCCCGGGGATCACTTCTGTGGCTCTGCTCAACAGGGGCACAGGAAAATCATTTTCTTTGGTGGCAAAAGCCAGGGTACCTTTTTGGCTAGGCTTATACAGGCCCTAGGGCCAATAGCCTAGTACCTACCTATGAACCTACAAACATGTCTTTAACTTTGGTGCCAGACAAAAACATGCCATCAAAGTGAGCGTTGATGAACAAAGACTTGAAGGGCTCCACAAAATCTGTTACTACCTGTGCGACCGTCCTTTCTCGCTGAAAAGCGAGTTTACACTGCTGATTTAACTGTTATAAGCTTGTTTTTTTGTTTTTTGTTACCTGCACTTAGTTTAAAAGTTTGTTTGATATATTTAACTGTTGAGGCTGCACACTCAAGTGCGCTAGCCTGTGCATTGAATATACTGTAATTCTCCTGTTGTTTTCCTGAAAAAAAATCCTTGTTTCCTGCCTTTCCTAAACTAGAATAGTCCCTTAAACAGGCTTTGCTGTATTCTGGACTTTTGGTAGTTCCTGTGTTGCCCATTTCCTTACTTGGATAGAAGGAAGTTTCTTTGCTCACCAGTGGGAGTGGGGAACCTTGAGCAGCCTATCTGTCCCTGAAGGAGTGACCTCAGCACAAGAATCTTGTAGTAATTGGCTGTTTTGGGCCATTTCTAGCTCTTTGAAGTTCCCTGCATAAAACCCGCTTTGGCGTGTTTTTTTCGCTTATCCTACTCAGCAACAGCTCCTCGTGGTCCTGCAGAGTGGTGCTAGCAGCAGAGAAACGAAAAGAGTGACTGCTTTCAAGACATAAGTATATTTTTTCTGTTACTACCTGTGCGACCATCCTTTCTCGCCGAAAAGCGAGTTTACACTGCTGATTTAACTGTTATAAGCTTGTTTTTGTGTTTTTATTACCTGCGCTTAGTTTAAAAGTTTGTCATATTTAACTGTTGAGGCTGCCCACTCAAGTGTGCAAGCCTCTGCATTGAATATACTGTAATTCTCCTGTTTTTTTCCTGAAAAAAAAAAAAAAAAAAAAAAAAAAAAAACTTGTTTCCCGCCTTTCCTAAACTAGAATAGTCCCTTATACAGGCTTTGCTGTATTCTGGACTTTTGGGTAGTTCCTGTGTTGCCCATTTCCTTACTTGGATAGAAGGAAGTTTCTTTGCTCACAAGTGGGAGTGGGGAGCCTTGAGCAGCCTATCTGTCCCTGAAGGAGTGACCTCAGCACAAGAATCTTGTAGTAATTGGCCGTTTTGGGCCATTTCTAGCTTTTTGAAGTTCCCTGCATAAAAACCTGCTTTAGAGCGGCTTTGCACGATTGTCCGCATAGTGCAGCATCAGGCAGAGCTGCTTAATCGGGTTAAAACTATTCCCGGCTCCACAAAGTCTGATCTTCATTTTTTCCCTTAGAACTGCTCTATCTCTCAAATTAAACACCCTATTCTCACAGTCTAAGGCCCTGCACTTGCCCAAATAAGCAATCTTACAATCTAGCACTAATAAACTAAAAGCACTACATCCTCATATACTCTCCAAAATTACCTTGTCCCCTATTGGTCCTTTTTAATTAAGTGATAAAAGAGTTCCCTTTACTACTCTAGCATGTCCAAAGGTCAGTTAATGGTTTCCGCTCCAGTCCAGCTGGTGAATCTGGGAATCTTGAGGCAATGTTACAACTGCGTCATGAACACGGACAACCCTCTCCTCCTCCAAACAGGTTCAAACATATGTGAGAGATGCAACCATATAGCCAAACTGGAGGCTGAGCTCTCTCACCTCAGAACTGGTGTAACCAGTCAGGAGGAGAAGGTAACCTCACACAACACTAATCCAGTCTCACATAGTCTACCACAACAGCAACATAAACACACACAAACATACTCGGAGGCTCTAAATAAAAATCTACCTAAGCAGCAGAGACCTCCAAAGCAGACACCCAAGCAAACGCTACCCCACAGCAAAACACATGCAACACATAGCTCACAAAGTCAGTGTGCCAAACAGTCACAGCCTTTAAGGCTGAATAACACACCTGATACACTTGTAATAGGTGATTCTATAGTCAGACATACTGACGTCCCGCTCACCAGGCTGAACAAGGAGAAGGTCACAGTGAGTTGCCTGTCGGGCGCTAGGATCCGCCACATAACGCAAGCACTCAGGTCACTCCAAAGCAAGTACAAATATGATTCTGTCATAGTACATGCTGGTGTGAATGACCTGAGACATACCTCCCTCGACTACATGAAAAGAGACATAGAGGAGCTCTCCGATCATGTAGCCCAGGCCGGTATGACCCTGACCTTGAGCAGCATCTTACCCTCACCTAGAATGATGCCGCAGTATAAAGACAAAATGATCAATTTTAACAATTGGCTAAAATTTTTGTGTCATTCAAAGGGGATCCAGTGCCTGTCAGCCTGGGAATACATGCTCGACAAGCCACGTTGCTTTGCTAGGGACGGCTTGCACCTGTCACTCCTGGGCTTTCGGATACTGGCAAAGGCTCTTGCCACCCCCAGAGTGCCTTTTTTAGGCAAGGCTCAAAAGACAAACCCAGCTCCATAAAAAACACAAAGAATAAGAAACTAAGGGTGATGCTGCTAAACGCCAGAAGTCTGAACCTCAAAATGCACACACTCGAAGCTCTCCTCAGTATGGAGAACATTGATATCTGTGCAGTGACAGAAACCTGGTTCAAGGCTCCAGAGAACACCCCAGCACTACCAGGTTATACCTCATATCATGCTTTTCGACCCCAAAACTTGGACCGAACCACAAAAGGAGGGGGAGTATCCATATTTATCAAGGATACCCACACTTCCAGGTTAGTGGCGTTGCACGAAGCATCAGAAACCATCCATGTGCAACTAACAGTGGGCAAAACTGCCTTTCAGTTTATAGCATGCTACAGACCACAGTCTCAAAATCAGGAATCCCACTCAGATTTCCTGAAAACATTGGAGAACATGAAGATCTCTCCAAACACCATTATATTGGGTGACTTCAACTACCCAAATATAGACTGGGAGCATTACTCAAGCCCCAACACCTTAGCCCAAAGGTTCTTGGAATGTATAAACTCAAATGCCATGGAACAACTAGTCACAACTCCCACAAGAGGGGAAAACATACTTGACTTGATCATCACCAACATGGGGACCCTATGCTCCACACCAGAAGTATACCCCTCATTGGTAAGATCAGACCATAAATTAATTTCACTGGATATCCAAAACCCGACCCCACCCCCAGCCCAGAAAACCACAGTGAAAAACTTCTCAAAAGCGAACTTCACACTTCTCAAAACCAAGGTGGAATCCTTCAAGGCCCCCGGACCAGTGGAAACTACAGCCCAAATCACAGAATCCTATATAAAAGCATTCTATGGACACCTCCAGGAATGCATGGATCATGCTATCCCAAACAAAACCAAGACCCAATCGTCCAAAGGCAGGCGTTCAGTCTGGTGGACCCCAGCCATAAATAAGTTGTACAACAGAAGGAGGAAGCTACTACATGATAGAGCAAAATCCCTAAAAGAGAAGGCATCTCTGATCAGTACTAGCAAAAAATTATGATCCTTCATAAAATCCTCCAAGGCCAGCTTCGAGAGAAAAATTGCACAGGACACTAAAGACAATCACAAGGCTTTCCTTAGCTATGTTAGGAACCTGGGATGCAACTCCCAGATATGCTCAGAGTTGATTCTAAACGACAAAAAATACACTGAACCCACAGACATTGCCAACATCCTGGCAGACAGGTTCAGTGCAAACTTCTCTCCCCCACCAAAAGATCAAATATCTATCCCAGCAGAGTGCAGCCTCCTTAACATCTCAGATGCTCAGGTGAAAGCCGCTCTCTCCAAAGCAAAAAACACTGCTTCAATGGGACCAGACAGAGTCCCGGGTTGCGTCCTACATGAACTCCAAGAAGAACTAAACCCTCACGTAAAACTGCTGTACAATCTCAGCCTCACTACAGGATATGCACCCAAAGAATGGCGTACAGCAACAGTGGTCCCACTCCACAAAGGTGGTGCCTCAACGTACCCTGGTAACTATCGCCCCATAAGCCTGACTAGCCTTATCTGCAAGGCCATGGAGAGGATCATCATGGAACTCATAAACAAAGACATTGGGGACCTACAGACACTAGATCCTACCCAATTCGGCTTTGTCAAGGGTAGATCCTGCCTCTTGAACCTGGTCGACTTTTTCAAAACAGTCACCAAGGCCATAGATGAAGGGAAGGTAGTCCACACAGCCTATCTGGACCTCGCAAAGGCATTTGACACAATACCCCACTCGGGCATCATAGATAAGCTATCCAGCTTAAATATAAACCCTATGTCACAAGATGGGTTGCTACCTGGCTCAAAGACAGAACCCACAGTCAGAATTGCCGGAGCCATGTCAGACTCGAAACCAGTTACAAGTGGTGTCCCACAAGGCTCTGTTCTGGGACCTCTCTTGTTCGGCATATACTTTTCTGAGGTACAGGCCAACAAGGGAGGACTATGGCTGACCATGTTCGCAGATGACTGCAAACTCGGCGCCATAACTGAATCTCCAGCTGACATGAACATCCTCCAAAAAGGTCTCACAGAGACGGATAACTGGTGCCACAGCCATGGCCTAAAGCTAAATGCCAAAACGTGTATAGTCATACCCTTTGGCAAAAACAAAGTGGCTACAAATTACCACATAGGTGGTAACCCATTAAGTACGGAAGAAATAATTAGGGACATGGGGACCCAAGTTGATAGCAATCTCTCCTTTGACAACCACATCGCCAAAGTGGTTAGAAAGACCTTCTACATAGCCCACCTTATCACGAAAGGATTCACATCTAGATCAAGTGAGGTAATAGTGCCCCTTTATTCATCCCTCATCAGGCCCATCATAGAATACAATGCCACTTTTGGGATGTACCTTACCAGACACCTGCAGCAACTAGAAAGACCCCCAAAAGTACCTCACAAAGAGGATCAAGGGACTCCAACAGATCCCATATGCTGCCCGGTTAAAAAAACTCCAGCTCTACTCAGTTGCATACCGCCTACTTCGTGGCGATCTATGCCTGACATAAAAAGCTATGTCCAACCCAGAATTAATGGACATGCTCCACCTCAGAAAATCTAAATCCCTTAGAACCACGCACTCGAGAGACTTGAACCTCAGCACAGAAATAAATAGAACATGCTGGAGGGCCAGATTCATAACCCGGAGGCTCCCTTCACTCTGGAATAGAATCCCAGTCCATGTTAGGCAGAGCACCTCACTGACTCTCTTCAGGAGGAATCTTGATGAGTGGATGGGAGATCGTAGGTTTACCCCGGGGATTACTTCTGTGTCACTACTAGACAGAGGCACAGTAAACTAACCTTAAAAAGGGCACAGCAAACTCAAATCAAAGGGTGGCGAAAGCCAAACACACTCGGGCTAGGCTTATAAATGCCCCAGGGCAGATAGCCTAGTATGAACCTATGAACCTATAAGTGCATGCATCCAGGCGGGTCTCCTTATAGAAATGCCAGAACCCGCTGCCTTTGAGGTTCCTTTGGCCACATGCAAAACTAACTTCATAGAGGAATTGGTAACAGATTGCAAAACAGCCAACTGAGAAGTGACATATGCCTGTACCTCATTATTGACGGCTCCTGAAAAAGTATCAGAGAGCTCCTAACCTGGTGAAATGTGCCAAATAGTTCAGAGACCTCAAGGTGCAAGACAAAGAAGCATAGGCATGCTTCCCAAACCTGTCCATCATTCAAGACTCCTTGTTTGGTGGATGAACAGAGGAGCTCTCTTTCGATAGTTCCTCCTTAGTGGTCACTGTCATGCCATCATCAACAGGCACACCTCATGTCCAAAACTTTCTATCTTCTGGTGCTGTCAAAAATTTTTCTGGCCTCCTCGTGATTGGCTCAATGGTTTCCAGGGTGTTTCATGCCCACCCAGAAACCAAATCTATAAGGTCATTGGTGGGCGGAGTCACCCAGAAGGGAGACAGGCCGGTACCAAACACCTCCAGGAATACAGACTCTTCAGACAAATGGTTGCTGGGCTTTCAGCCACTTCTCTGTTTCAGGATTTCAAAGATGTCTCCAAACTGAACATCTTCCGGAGGTGACTGTTGGGACCCCCCCACCTTCATCAAAGTACATGTCTTCTGTGGCTGACTCCTTGGGGGAGTCTAAGTACTTCCTCTTGCACATTCATTTCTTAGGGACGTCTTCAGTGGGATGCTCTGGCGAAGTATCAGAAGAGGAGGGAATACCTTACTGGGAAGGCTGGGGTTTCAGTACCGGCTGCATCTGTGGAGAGGATAGATGAGACTCCAAGTGAACAGATGACAAGCCTGCAGACTGAGAATCTGAGGGGAAGGGAACCGTCTTCGTTGTGGAAGTTGACAAGGCTCTCTCCATGACCTCAAAATCTGCCCCCCCGAAATGAAGAGGACCTCAGATTCATAAGGACAAGACTTCAGACCATAGTTCCCCACTCTAAGGAGAACTCCCCCAAGGCTGAAATCGGAGTCAAACTTACACATGCTGAGACCCCCCAGGTGTATACACAGCTCAGATAACTTCAGATTTGACTGGTACATTCCAAACCCCACAGGGTAGCCCTGGCTCCGACAGCCCTCTGGATCTGAAGGGACCGATGAGCTCAGAGCGAGTGTCAGATCTGAGAAAAGAGTAGTTTTCGGATCCAATGCACATGGACCATGGCAACACAGATCTGAAAACTCCAAAACTGAGCAGGTAGTCAGAAGAGGAACTTGCAAAGTTGAGGTAGTTGAAAGTTGGATCTCCTGACCCAGAGGGTAAGGAGTCGACAAGGTGCTTGATGTACTCTGTAAAGAGAATTTTCCTCACTAACCTCTTCACGTCTTCTTCAGTAAGGCTCCTAGAACAGGGAGTGGACACAACAGATGGGTATCTTGGTTTCTACAAAAAAGAGAAAGGGACCCTAGAGGGGACAGGGTCCACTGATGGGGAGAATCTGGTCCTAGGATGAATGGAAATGTTGAGAATGAAATCCAAAGTCTTCTGTGTCAGATCTAAAATATTCTGGTCCTAAGTTTCTTTAGTCAGTTTTGTTTTTTCATCTGATAGTGGGGTTGGATCTAAGATGTCTTTTTTGGTTTAGGATCCAAGGTTGAAGTTGGATCAGAGGAACTACGTTTTTTTTTTATTTAGAATCGAAGAAAGTTGTCGGATCTGATAAAGGTCTCTTCTTTGACTTGTCAGAATGTTTATATGAAGTTGAAGTACTTGGTGATGGGAAAGCTCCATATAATGCCTCACTAAAAGAAGGAAGGAAGGAATCCCTTCAAAATAAGTTTATTTTTACATTCGACCAGAGCTCTCAGGTTGAATGCATGACAGCACAGTTTTCTTGCAAGTGGAGTGGACCCAAATAGTACACACAAAGTGTGTGGGCATCCGAAAACAGAATTTTGTTCCCATACTTCATGAATTTTTTAAACCCAGCTGGAATTTTACTTTTGTCAGCCACAGTTCAAAGCTATATTGAAAGATTTAGAACTAATGGGAGAAAAAAGTACAGTTGTGTACACTTACCATAAATGTAGATGTTCGAGTGTATTCACTGTTGCAGTCATTACAGTTGGGTTATCCTGCTGGCAGATTACCCTCAGTCGGCCTGAATTCCAAACTCTTGGGTCCTGCGTCGGTTGCTGTCGCCTCTTCCCTGACGTCAGGTCGTCAGAGGTATAAAAGATGCAGCCGACGCCATTTTATTCAGTTTTTCTTGCCCCAAATGTCAGGTGCCCCCAAAAGAGTAGGTTAAAATTATGCAAATAAAACATACATGCACCAAAATAAGCTTTACCTTCATCTATAAGCAAACACACCACTTAGGTTATATAGATTAGAGAAGTAAAGATAAGTTCCAGCAAAAATAAGGGGGATGGCGGGTGGGTAACCTGGGCTGCAACAGTGAATACACTTGAACATCTACATTTATGGTAAGTGTACACAACTGTACTATGTTCTTCGTGTTTTACTGTTGCAGTCATTACATTTGGGTTGAGTCCCAAAGCTATGGTTGGGGGGCTGGAGCTAAACAGCATTAGGAGCGGCTATGAGGCCCTGCAGAACTGCAGTGGCAAAGTCTGCCCTAGATTTAGAGTAAAGAGGCAGATTGTAATGTTTTGTAAAGGTATGCACTGAACTCCAAGTAGCAGCTTCTAAAATGTCTTTGGTTGGAACTCCCCTGAGAAAGGCTGCAGAAGTGGCTGCAGCTCTGGTTGAATGTGGCCTAATGCCCTTAGGCACCTGTTTGCCATGCTGTGAGTAGCAGAAACAAATGCAGTGACCTATCCATTTGAAATAGTCTGCTTGGAGATAGCCTTTCCTTGTGATGCTGTGGCATACGCCACTAGTAATTGTTCCATCTTTCTGAAAACTTTAGTTTTGTCCAAGTAGAATCTAAGTTGTCTGTGTACGTCCAAAGAATGCAGAATTTTCTCCTCCTTGTTTTGTGGATTTGGATAAAAAGTTGGCAAATGAATTGTTTGGTTAAGGGCTACACTAGATACCACCTTAAGCATAATTGAAGGGTTTGTTCTCAGAGAGACCCTGTCTGGATAAAAAATGATAAAGGGTTCCACAGCCATGACAGCCTGTAGCTCTGAAACCCGTCTTGCAGAAGTTATTGCTAGGAGCAGAGCTGTTTTCCAAGATAAGAACTTTATATCCGCAGTAGCAGCTGGCTCAAACGGAGGTAAGGTTAGTTTTTCCAAGACATAATTGACGTCCCATGTAGGTATTGGCGTTCTCCTTGGAGGCCTTAAGTCTTTGGCTCCTCTGAGGTACTACCTTAATAAAGGATGAGAAAAGAGTGGTGGCTCTGTATTGTAATGAGCCGAAATGGCAGAGGCATGGATTTTAATTGATGAAAAAGATAGGCCTTTGTCCAGCATCTCAGTTAAGTATTGCAAAATCTGAGGAATATTTGGGACAGCTGTATCAGTTCCTTGAGCTTGGTTCCAAGCGCAAAATCTCTTCCATTTCCCAGCATAGGATTTTCTAGTCCTAGGCCTTCTGGCTTCTAAAATGACATCCATCACAGCTTTACTGAGAGGTGTGGTTTGTATGGCTACATTATCTGCCATGCTGCTAGGTTTAGGGTCCTGAGTTGGCTGTGCAGAATCTGATTGTTTTGCTGGGACAGTAGATGAGGTTTTTGAGGTAAGGTCCAGGCTGGGCATTGGGACAAGTTTCTTAAGATTGGATACCAGTACTGGCATGGCCAGTCTGGGGCAATCAGAATCATGTTTGGTTTCTCCTGCCTGACATTTAGGAGTACCTTTGGGGAGGAGAGGCAGTGGAGGAAAGGCATATACTGATAGGTTTGTCCAATTGAAAGATAAGGCGTCCACTTTCCAAGCTTGTCTGTGATAAGTCCTTGTGCAGAATCTTTTTAGTTGATTGTTTTGAGGGGAGGCAAATAGATCTATGTCCGGGCGTCCCCATTTCTTTGTTATCATGCTGAAGACTTGTGGATCCAGGTGCCACTTGTGGGGATCCATGAGGTTTCTGCTTAGTTCGTCTGCCAGAGTATTTTCCTTACCTGGCAGGAATTGTGCCTGCAGATGAACTTGGTAAGTCAATGCTGTGTCCCATAAGGCCATGGCTTGTCTGCACAGGGGATAAGAATGAGTGCCCCCCTGCTTGTTTATGTACCACATGACCGTGGTGTTGTCTGTCTTTATCAGTAGTTGTCCTGGATGAAGTAGGTCCTTGAAGGCTGTCAGGGCATTTTGAACAGCTAGCATCTCTTTTTGATTGATATGTAGATGCTTTTGGTTTGTGGACCAGGTGCCCTGAATGCCGCTTCCCGCCATGTGTGCCCCGCAGGCATAATCTGAAGCATCCATCGTTAGGCTCTGCCTGGCTGGGGGTATTGAGAATGGCTGTCCCTTGTTTTGGTGACAAGCCTTTGTCCACCATCGAAACTCCTGTTGCAGGCAGGGAATTAGAGTAATCATTGTTTCCAGACTGTGGCAATGTTGTGTCCAGACACTTTTTAAGTACCACTGAATTTTCCTCATATGCAGTCTTGCATATGGAATTAGTAAGATGCAGGATACCATGAAGCCCAAAGCCTGCAGAATTTTTCTTGCAGATAACTGGGACTTTGTTGCTATTTCCTTGAAATAGGTAGTCAGTTGCCTTTGTTTGTCTGGAGTGAGATAAGCCATCTGGGCAATTGTATTTAAGCTTGCACCCAAGAATATTACCTCTTGAGAGGGTACTAGTTTTGATTTCTTTTTGTTGACTGTGTACCCTAGGCATGTTAAAAGTCTTGTCACAAACGTCAGATGCTGTAGTAGAATGTCCTTGTTCTCTGCTTGTATGAGGCAGTCGTCCAAGTAAGGATATATTTGTATTCCTCTTTCTCTGCAGTAAGCAATTACTGGTGTCAGGCACTTTGTGAAGACTTTAGGCGCAGTAGATAAGCCAAAGGGCAGTGCAGAGAATTGGAAATGCTTTGAGCCAGACTTGAATCTGAGGTATCTTCTGCATGATTGTCTGATTGGGACATGCAGGTATGCCTCTTTTAGGTCTAAAGTCACGAGCCAAGCCTTGCTGCCCAGCATGGGCAGAAGCTATTGTAAGGTCAACATCTTGAATTTTGGTATATCCAGGGAAGTGTTTAGAATAGATAGGTCCAGTATTGGTCTCCATGCTTTGTCCTTTCTGGGTACCAGGAACAGTCTTGAGTAAAATCCTTGTCCCTGCTCTTGCTGTGGCACTTGTTGAATAGCCCTCATGTTCATGAGAGCTGCGACTTGTTTTTGAGCCTCTGCCCATTGATTTTTTGGCAGGTCTGGCCAACCGTTTGCCCTTGGCAGGGTATGGAAATGAAACTTGTAGCCTTGTGACACTATGTCTAGAACCCATTTGTCCTGGGTTATAATGTGCCAATTTTGAGGAAAAAAGTGCTAGTTTTCCCCCTAAGGGCGCTGCCAGAAGATAAGTGCTTGGTGCAGGCAGGGGGAAGTCATTGGGACTGTTTCCTGTATGATTGTACTTTGTCTTCTCCACCTTTGGAGGTAGAAGCACTCCACTGCTTAGACCTGTAGGATCCTTGCGGCTGTGATCTGCCTCTAGGGCGTCTGTATCTGCCCCTTTGAGGTCTGTCTGAGACTGGAAAGGACCAATTTTTTGCAGGCCAGTGTCTGCTAAATCTAGGTGGCTGTATCTGTAAGAAATCCTTGACTGTTTGCATAGATTTAGCTTTGTCCTCCATTTCCTTTAACACCTCTTCTGTCTTAACACCAAACAAGGTATCATGTTGTAAAGGAGCATCTAATAATTTTGCTTTAACATGGTCAGGCAGATTTTGTTCCTTTAACCAAACATGCCTCCTAATGACAGAACCTGTAGCAGCGGCCCTGCAGGAAGCCTCCAAAGAATCAAACCCACATTGCAAAGTATGCTTTCCAACTTGTTCAGCTTCATGCAATAAATCCTGCATTTCTTTGTTTTCTGCACATTCATAACTTGCCATCATTTTCTGTTTAAGCAGTGTCATGATATATTGCTGATATTTGAGCATATGAAACTGGAAATTTAAGGCCCTTATAGTCAAAGTAGCAGATGTGTAAATCTTTTTTGCCCATCTATCCAGTGCCCTAGAATCCCTGTTAGAGTGGGTAGGGTTTTTTGCAGTAGAAGCCTTGACCCCTTTTGGACCCTGAGAAATAGTTTCTAGGTCTGCAGAAGGGTTTTTGAAAAGGAATTTATGAGAGTCAGGGACCCTGTAGTATCTGTCCGGCTTAGCAGGAGCTGGAGGTAAAGAGTCAGGGGTCAGACTAGACTCCAAGAACACATCATCTACAATGTCCAACACAGGCGGAATAGCTAGAGGCCTGTGTTGAGGAAGTAAAAGGAAGTCTCTGAGCCTTTTCTTAGATTCTGAAAAATCTTGGCTCTCCCAGTGGAAGTGCTCCCTCATGGTATGCAAGGTTTCCCCAAAACAGTAGTCCTCAGGAGGAGAAGCTGAAGGAATTGATTCCTCAGCATCAGAATCCTCATAGGGGGGAAGAGAATATTCCTGATCAGAAGAAACGGAAACCTGATCTGAAGATTCATAGTCTGTCTCTTGCCTAGGCCTCTTATCAGGAGGTGGATGGGAACCCCTGATCAAGGTAATTAAGTCTTCAGCCATTTTGAGCATCTGCTTTTGGGCATGGAGGCCTGTCCTTGTGGCTGGCGAACTTGTTTCTTTGCTTTTAAAGGTGTTTTAGTCTTCGTCTTTGAAGTTAGTTCAATATATAATTGTTTAGGTCTGAATACACCCTCAGAAGCCGATGTCTGCTCAGCGGCTCCGGACCCATCTGAGGGATTAACCTCCGAGGCTGCAATACCTTGAGTTTCCAGCGGCCTTGGCGACTCCACGTGGGAGTCAGTAGCAGCCTACGACTCTAAAGTAGTGGTCGTCAGGGGCTGCGAAAGCACCTCACTGAGAACCGGCGACTTGCTTATGAGAAGTATCGTCTTCGGTTTTGGACCTCAGTTGCCTGTCTTTTTCTTTGCGTTTTTTTCTGAACTCCGGTAGTCGGATGGCTATCCGACGACATTGTATAATTAAATCTTCACCCAAAATAGCTTAATGCAAAATCGTACCGACGCTTAATAGTGCGTTGGTTAAATCTAGCACAAAACTGACAACTAGCAATGTCGTGGTCAGGGCCTAGGCAAGGAATACAGTAAGAATGAAAGTCCTTATGAGGTATTTGCTTCCCACAAGAAATACACATTAACTTTTTCTGACACAGATCTGGAGGAAGAAAAAAGTTTCCCCAACGAGGTACTTAGCTTTTAATGAAGACTTTGGATCTGAAATTCGAACATGAAAATCTCAGGAGGTGGCTGACCGGCACTTGCGAACTGCTTCTGCTTCGGGCACCGCGCGGCAAGAAAGACTGAATAAAATGTCATCGACTGCATCTTTTATACCCCTGACGACCTGACGTCAGGGAAGAGGTGACAGCAACCAACGCAGGACCCAAGACTTTGGAATTCAGGCCTACTGAGGGCAACCTGCCAGCAGGATAACCCAAATGTAATGACTGCAACAGTGAAACACGAAGAACATCAGCACTCTACCAAAAAATTAAATATTAAACTATTTTTTTTTGTTAAAGGGAATAGCAGAAAAAGAAGAAATACCAACAACAGTATGCAAGTACTACAGTAAATGTAGTCAACAGAAAGCTATACTAACTATAGTACAAAGTACACAAGTATGATCAGGAAAAGGTAAGGAAGTACTATCGAAAGTGAAAAAAATCATCTAGATTTAAGATAAATCAGACAGAGACTTAGAGGAAAAGTTTTGAAGAAAAGGTATGAAGAAATGAAAAAAAAACCCACTTAGCAGCTCGACAGAAGTTGGCACCACGTCTTTCTCTTTCAAGAGGCAAACGAGGTCTGAGGTAACAGGGGTTGGTGCATTATGCTAAGGGAGTACAGGAGTTTTCTGGTTGCTACAAGATTTTGTAATAGCTTTGTTGTATCCAAGGGATTGGATCCGAACCCATAGGTTGAGGATAGAAAGAAAATTGACAACATCAGATCAAATTTGAGCTTGTAAGTGCAACACTTTGAACTGAAAGTTACTTAAAACTGCATTGTGCAAAAGTGTGTTAATTATTTTATATTTGTCTTTAGAAATGAAAAATAATTTTGCATCTCAGTTTGAATAAACTGTAAATAAACTGCACTTAAAATAAATAAATAGTTTTCAGTGTGTTAAACCGGCTATACTAACAGCTGCAGCAGCATAAAATGATCTACACATATATCAACATACACTGCTTTCCCATTTCTGCACTGCACCCTGCAAATACAAGTGCATTTGAGATAATTATCCTGTCTCAAAAAAAGAGAGAATTATTGCTGTCCTCTGTATGGAATTGACCTAAAGTGCTATACATAACCTCAAAAGACAGAGAGAGAGAGAGAGCAACCTTTTTTGTGACTGAACCATTATATGTTGCTGAAAATGAAGAAACTCAAGAGTCCTTAGTGCAGACCAGCATAAATCTGGGTCAACACATGGTGGCTCTTCAGGAAGAGAGTGAGGCTATTAACAAATATTTAACTTGTCTCCAGAAAGAGATGACTTCAATAGCCACTGCACTCACCTCCAAAAAGACAAAGTACAGTTGTGTACACTTACTATAAATGTAGATGTTCGAGTGTATTAACTGCTGAAGTCATCACATTTGGGTTATCCGCTTGCAGTTGCTCTCAGTCGGCCTGATTATCAAAGTCTTGTGTCCTGCGTCAGTTGCTGTCTCATCTTCCGTGACGTCAGTTAGTCTGGGGTATAAAGCATGCAGCCGACACCATTACATCAGTTTTTCTTGCCCCAGATGTCAGGTGCTCCCCTTAATGGGAAGCAATTATATATATATATATATATATATATATATATATATATATATACATATATACACACAAGGTTATACTTCCAACAAAAAAGCAAATACACCAAAAACCTTTTAAGTATAGTAGAAGAGAATAGAGGTATAGTCAAAAGAAGTCAGGGGGCTGGAGGGAGGGTAACCAGGACTTCAACAGTGAATACACTCGAACATCTACATTTATGGTAAGTGTACACAACTGTACTATGTTCTTTGTGTTTCACTGTTGCAGTCATCACATTTGGGTAGATTCCCAAAGCTAAGGATGGGAGGAGGAATTTAGATAGCATTAGGACCAGCTATAAGGCCCTGCAAGACTGCAGTGGCAACGCCAGTTCTGGATTTAGAGAAAATTGGCAAATGGTAATGCTTGGTGAAAGTATGTACAGAACTCCAGGTAGCAGCTTCTAGGATGTCTCTGATAGGGACACCTCTGAGGAAGGCTGTAGAGGTAGATGCAGCCCTGGTTGAATGGGGTCTAATCCCCTGTGGGATAGGTTTTCCATGGTGCTTACAGCAGAAATTAATGCAATGGCCTATCCATTTAGAAATGGTTTGCTTTGAAATAGCCTTCCCCTCTGCCCCTGCAGCAAATGCCACCAGCAGTTGATCAGATTTCCTTTGAGGTTTAGTCCTGTCCAAGTAAAATCTAAGTTGTCTGTGCACATCTAAGGAGTGCAGTATCCATTCCCCTTTGTTCTGTGGGTTAGAAAAGAAGGTTGGCAAATCAATGGACTGATTAAGAGCCACACTGGATACCACCTTGGGCATGAAAGAGGGATTGGTCCTGAGGGACACCCTGTCCGCATGCAATATGATGAAAGGCTCCACTGCCATAAGGGCCTGTAATTCGGACATCCTTCTTGCTGAAGTGATTGTTAAAAGGAAAGTTGTTTTCCAAGAAAGGAATTTTAACTCTGCATTTGCAGCTGGCTCAAAGGGAGGAAGATTGAGTTTTTCCAATACAAAATTAAGGTCCTAGGCTGGAGTTGGGGTTCTCCTGGGTGGTCTTAAGTATTTGGCCCCTCTGAGGAATGGCTTGCGCAGTGGGTGAGAAAAGAGGGGTGGTTCTGTGTTGTAAGGAGCTGAAATGGCTGAGGCATGAATTTTGATGGAGGAAAAGGAAAGGCCCTTGTGAAGCATCTCAGTTAAGTATTGAAGAATCTGAGGTAAATTGGGGACTGCTGTGGCCATCCCTTGAGTTTGGTCCCAGGCACAGAATCTTTTCCATTTTTCAGCACAAGATTTTCTAGTACTAGGCCTCCTTGCCTCCAGAATGACATCCAGCACTTGTTTACTGAGGGATGGTAATGGAGAGATTAGGTAATTAGCCAGGCTGCCAGGCTGGGGGTGCAGAATCTGGTTCTCCTGCTGAGACAGCAGGGTAGGGGTCAGAGGTAGGTGCCATGGGGCCAGCTGTGACACACTGCGTAAGAGGGGGTACCAGTGTTGGTGTGGCCAGTCTGGTGCAATCAGTATCATCCTCGGTTTGTCCTGTTTGATCTTTAGTAGTACTTTGGAGAGGAGAGGCAGAGGAGGAAAGGCATAAACTGATAGATTATTACAGATGAAGGACAGAGCATCCACTTTCCAAGCTTGTTTGTAGGGAGTCCTTGTGCAGAATTTGTCCAATTGGTAGTTCTGGGGGGAGGCAAACAGGTCTATATCTGGGATCCCCCATTTGTTGGTCAACATGTTGAAAAACTTTGTGGAATGGATGTCTACAAAGTATTTAATGTAGACAGCAGCAACCAAGTAAAACAATAAACACAATAATGTAAAACTCTGTCCACTGGTTAACCCAGGTTTCATCCTTACGATAAGGACTTCTTCAGAACAATGAAGAAACCAACATTTTCATTTATATATCCTACTAATACATCACTAATTGACTCAATTATTTAATTAATTTATTAAAACCTAGAATTTCCTTTTAAAATATAATTTAATTAGTTAATAAAAAGCTCTAAAAGGAGCCACAATATAATGTCACAATGTAATACAATACTCTACTTTCCTCCATTTAATTGCTATCCATATAGTGTTTGTATAAATTGTGTAAATACTTGTACAAACTTGTTACTACTTTAATTAATTTGAAAATTCATTAATGTGATGACAATAACCCTGACACTTGTATAAAATGCATAAAATACTTTTAATACATAACCTCTGTATAAATAAACATAATAAATTATCCTAATATACGTTTTAAGTTTAGAATAGGTGCTATACTAATACTTTCATTGATGCCTGGATATTTTTGGGCATCTAAACGTAATTGTCATCTTAACTCACTTATGTCACGGTGAATGTCTAAATTTTTTCCTTGTGTGTCTTTTCTGATATGCTTTATCACACAAAATTTAAAGTCATGATCAGAGTTAGCCATTAAATGTCTGGCTAAAGCATTAATGACTTTACTGTGTTTTATATTCAATGTGTGTTCCCTTACTCTTTCTCTAAAATGTCTAGATGTCTTGCCCACGTAAAATATGGGGCATTTTTGACATTGTGCAATATAAACAACGTTTTGTGTGTCACAGTCAAAATGTCCTACAATGGGAATAATGTTGTGGTTAACCCTAATATAATCCCGTTACCATAATGAATTTACATGTGGAACATCTACCACATTTGTAGTTTCCAAACTTCCTTTCCATTGTAACTGTATTTGAGTAAACATCCTTCTGTAAAAGTTCTTTAAGGGATTGGTCTTTCCGAAATACATACTTAGGGACTCCCCCTATTTTTGTATTTACTTGCTTGTCTAGTTGTAGGAAGCCCCAATTTTTCTTGACCATCCCTGTATACCATTCCACATCCTGATTATAGGTGGTTATATATATATTAAATTCATATCTTTATTCATTCTACTAACATCTTGGTTTCTTCTCAAAACGTTACTTGCATCATTGCTTACATTCATCTTTATTATGGCTTGATAAAAACCTATTTCTCTTTTATGCACCACTTCTTTCTTTATATTATTACATAAATCATAAAATTAGACATATACAGAAAAAGTACATTTTCCAATTCCTATTTGGATTTTAATAGCTGGCATCCTTACCATCAAAAAAGAGCAATAATAAAAGGTCAAATGGTAAGAGCTGCAAGAATGGTGAGTGACAGTGATGCAGTCATACAGGAATTGGATTTTATGATAACCATGTTTAAAGGAAGGGGTTACCCTGATGATTTATGTAACAATGTAAAGAAAGAAGTGGTGCATAAAAGAGAAATAGGTTTTTATCAAGCCATAATAAGAAGTTATGTACCTACCATAACGTTCCATGTTAGTTGTCTTCATCTCGCCTTCTTTCTTGCTGGATGGGTTTGAGCCGATCCTCTGCTCCGACTCGGCCTTTTACTAAAGCTCGAGAGCTATTTACCGGCTCAAGGCCTCCCCTTATCCCACAGTGCTAGGCATCAGATATCCAGATCTCGTTTGGAAAAGCTAACACCACGGAAAAAAACACACTAGTTCCCACCAAAGGTTACCTACAGTGCTACAAACAGAGGAGAACGTAACCTAAAAACAAGGTCAACCGTAGGAAGAAGGCCTCAAAAGGGATTCTTCTCAGTCTTAAGCAGGCTAGGGGGATGGAGGGTGGGACGCAAGAAAGAAGGCGAGATGAAGACAACTAACATGGAACGTTATGGTAGGTACATAACTTCTTAATGTTAAGTTGTCTATCTCGCCTTCATTCTTGCTGGATGGGACAGCGTCACTAGCACCTTAGTCCTGGGTAGCTCATCGAAACAGACTCTTGAGCACAAGAACCAAAATCAGCTCGACTCCTGGAGGCCATATCCAACTTGTAATGTGAAATGAAAGTATGAGGAGTGGCCCATGTTGCTGCAGCACAAATAGATTCCATTGGAAGTCTAGCCTGAAAAGCTACCGATGTAGCCAATGCCCTGGTGGAATGAGCTTTTGGTTTTGAAGGAAGTTCTTTATGTCTCAGTTGGTAGATCAAGGCAATAATAGAGGCCAGCCAACTAGACAAGGTAACCTTAGAAAAGTACAGTTTTATACCTACCATAAATGTAGATGTTCGAGTGCTAATACAGCTGCAGTCATAACAGATGGGTTCTCCTGCCGTCAGGCGGGTCCTTGGTCAGCCGAATTCCAAATTCTAGGTCCAGCGTCGGTTGTCATCGCTTCTTCCCTGACGTCAGTGCGACAGGGGTATAAAAGAACCAGCCAACGCCATTTTCTTCAGTTTTTCTTGCCCCAGATGTCAGGTGCCCCCAGAAGGAAGGCAAAACATAAATTTATGTAGTAAAGCAAATGCAATATAATCAAAAAACAGTAGTTGCAAGCAAATACACCATAAAAGAATACCCCAATGAGGTTGTATAAGGAGGTGTTAGCCATAAGGCCTGTCCCAAGAGGGGAAGGAGTGAGGGAAACCTGAACTGCAGCTGTATTAGCACTCTGACATCTACATTTATGGTAGGTACAAAACTGTACTATGTTCATCGTGCATACAGCTGCAGTCATAACAGATGGGTAGAATCCCAAAGCTAATAAAAGGGTGGTAGGCACTAAGTGGAACTAGGTGGAGCCAGGATGCCCTGCAAGACTGCAGTGGCAAAGCCCGCTCTAGTTTTGGAGTATAATGGTAGGTGATAGTGCTTGGAGAAAGTATGTACAGAACTCCAAGTGGCTGCTTCCAAAATATCTTTGCTATGAACCCCCCTGAGGAAGGCAGCAGAGGTAGCTGTGGCCCTTGTGGAGTGAGATCTGATGCCTGTAGGTACAGTTTTACCATGAAAAGAGTAACAAAAGTGTATGCAGTGGGCTATCCATTTTGAGATTGTCTGTTTGGAAATAGGCTTCCCTTGAGTACCTATAGCATAGGACACAAAGAGTTGCTCTGATTTTCTGAAAGGCTTTGTTCTGTCCAAATAATAACGGAGCTGTCTGTGAATGTCCAAGGAATGTAGTAGCCTCTCCCCTTTGTTTTGTGGATTAGGGTAAAACGTAGGTAAGTGGATAGCCTGATTCAAGGCTACCCTGGATACTACCTTTGGCATAAATGAAGGATTGGTTCGTAAGGAAACTCTGTCTTGATGGAAAATGATGAAAGGCTGCACAGCCATGAGGGCTTGTAGTTCCGAAACCCTGCGTGCTGAGGTGATAGCTAGAAGGAAGGCTGTTTTTCATGACAAATATTGCATATCTGTTGAAGCAGCTGGCTCAAAAGGAGGCAGGGTAGTTTTTCTAGAATGAAATCGAGGTCCCAAGCCGGTACTGGTTGCTTCCTTGGGGGTGTTATATTCTTAGCCCCTCTGAGGAACTGTCTTAAGAGAGGGTGAGAGAATAAAGGAGGATCAGTGTTGTACTCTGCAGAAATGGCTGAGGCATGGATTTTGATGGAGGAGAATGAAAGTCCACTGCTTAGCAGCTCGGCTAGGTACTGTAGTATTTGAGGTAAATTCAGTATTTCAAGATTCTGACCCTTTTTCTGATTCCAGACACAAAACCGTTTCTATTTTGCGGAGTAGGCTTTTCTAGTAGAAGGCCTTCTGGCCTCCAAAATGACATCCTGCACCTCCTTGGAGAGTAGGGTCTGCTGTGAATTTAAGGAATTCTCCATGCGGCTAGACTGAGTGTTTTCAGCTGACTGTGAAGAGTTTTGAAGTTGTGCTGAGTCAGTAGAAGAGTCATTAGAGGCAGGATCCATGGTGGGGAATGCGTCAGGCTCCTCAGGAGTGGGTACCAGTGTTGTCTTGGCCAGTCTGGAGCAATGAGAATCATCTTTGGTCCGTCTGCTCTGGCTTTTAATAGAACTTTGGCCAGCAGTGGAAGAGGTGGAAAGGCATAAACCGTCATTGTTGTCCAACTGAAAGAGAGTGCGTCCACTTTCCAGGCCTGTGGATGAAAGGTCCTTGAGCAGAATTTTGTCAATTGGTAATTTCTGTGGGTGGCAAAGAGATCTATGTCTGGCCTTCCCCATGCTTGAATTATCATTGTAAAACTTGAGGATGCAACTTCCATTCGTGTGGATCTGTCATATTTCTGCTCAGGTTGTCTGCCAGTGTGTTTTCCTTCCCTGGCAGGAATTGTGCTTGAAGTTGGATTTGCAATTCCAGAGCCGTGTTCCAAAGGGACATGGCTAGTCTGCACAGGGGATATGAATGAGTTCCTCCCTGTTTGTTTATGTACCACATCACTGTGGTGTTGTCTGTTCTTATCAATAGCTGCCCTGGATGCAGTACGTCTTTGAAAGCCATAATAGCATTTATTACTGCTAGCATTTCCTTTTGATTGATGTGTAGGTGCTTTTCTTTTTGGGACCATTTGCCCTGAATGCACAGATCTGTCATGTGCGCCCCCAGGCGTAGTCCGAGGCGTCTGTTGTGATGACTTGATTTGTTTGAGGCTTGCAGAATGGGAGACCTATGTTTCTTTGGCATGCTTGAGCCCACCACAGAAATTCCTTTTGAGGACATGGAATCAGTGGTATGATTGTTTCCAAACTGAGGCTGTGTTGAGACCATAAGTTTTTTAGGTACCATTGAAGTTTCCTCATATGCAGCTTTGCACATGGGATTAGCAGGATGCAAGATGCCATGAATCCCAGAGCCTGCAGGATTTTCCTTGCAGTCAGCCTGGTGAAGGTTGCCAGTTTTCTGAAGTATTGAGTTAATTGCCCTTGTTTCTCTGGCGTGAGGTAGGCCATCTGGGTGTTTGTATCCAAGCTGGCACCCAGGAAAATTATTGTTTGAGAGGGTATTAGTCTTGACTTCTTTTGTTGACTGTGTATCCCAGAGATTTCAACAACATTATTACAAACGCCGGGTGTTTCAGAAGAGTGTGTTTGCTGTCCGCTTGGATCAGGCAGTCGTCCAGATATGGGTATATTTGTATCCCTTGAAGTCTGCAGAAGGCAATTACTGATGCCAGGCATTTCGTGAACACTCTGGGCGCAGTAGATAAGCCAAAGGGCAATGCAGATAATTGATAATGGGATGAACCTGCAAGAAATCTGAGGTATCTTCTGCAATCTTGTCTGATTGGGACATGCAGGTATGCCTCCTTGAGGTCCAATGTCTGCAGCCAAGACTCCTTGCCCAGCGTGGGAAGAAGCTGCTGTAATGTGAGCATCTTGAACTTTGGTACAAGTAAATATGTGTTTAGGATGGATAGGTCCAAAATAGGTCTCCAATCTTTGCCCTTCCTTGGTACCAGGAATAGTCTGGAATAAAAACCTTGACCCTGTTCTTGTGCAGGTACCTCATGAATAGCTTTCATGTCCATGAGATCTGAAATTTGTTTTTGTGCCTCTGCCCTTTGATTGTGTGGCAGGTTTGGCATGCCTCTCATTTTTGGAAGGGTGTGAAAGTGGAATCTGTAGCCTCTGTCTATAATGTCCATGATCCATTTGTCTTTTGTGACAATATGCCAATTTTTCGAAAATAATGCCAGTTTTCCGCCTAAAGGTGCTGCCATTTGAGCCTTGCTTGGCATGCAAAGGGGAAAGTCATTGGGTCTGCTTTCTGAATGGCTGTGAACTATCCTCACCCCCTCTTGGTGTAGGTGTTTGCCATTGTCTGCCTCTAAATGATCCTTGAGATTGCCCTCTACCTCTCAGGTGCCTGTATCTACCTCTTTGAGGTCTGTCTGTGGCTGGAAAGGACCAATTTTTTAAGGCCAATTTCTACTGAAACGTGGCGGTTGTACCTGTAGGAAATCTTTCACTGTTTGCATTGATTTTGCCTTTTCCTCCATTTCCTTTAATACCTCCTCAGCTTTAACACCAAACAATACATCTTTTTGAAGAGGTGCATCTAGTAATTTAGCTTTGACATGGTCTGGTAAGGTTTGCTCTTTGAGCCAAGCATGTCTACGTATGACTGATCCTGTAACAGCAGCTCTACAAGAGGCCTCTAAAGCATCAAAACCACATTGCAAGGTATGTTTACCCACTTGCTCTGCACTATGCAACAAATCCTGCAACTCCTTCAAGTCTGGTTGTTCAAGTTGTGACATTTTGCTTTTCAACTGAGATAACAAAAACTGTTGATACTTTAACATATGGAACTGACAGTTTAATACCCTCATGGCTAAAGTGGCCGAGGTGTATACCTTTTTCCCCCACCTTTCTAAAGCTCTGGAATCTCTCTCTGAAGGTAATGGATTTTTGGCAGTGGAGGCCTTAATTCCCTTGGGACCCTGTGAAATAGTTTCTGGGTCAGCCGCATGGCTTTTGTATAGGAATTGGTGTGAATCAGGCACCCGGTAA
Organism: Protopterus annectens; assembly: GCF_019279795.1. NCBI lineage: Eukaryota > Metazoa > Chordata > Ceratodontiformes > Protopteridae > Protopterus > Protopterus annectens. Next base: position 716,834,876 of record NC_056735.1, on the reverse strand, counting down.
TACCTGTCAGGCTTGACTGGGGCTGGAGGTAAAGAATCTGGGTTAAGGCTGGCCTCTGAATACACATCTAATATGTCTAAGACAGGAGGTATAGCCAGAGGCCTGCGCTGAGGGAGCAAGAGGAAATCCCTGAGCCTTTTCTTGGAGTCTGAGTACTCTTGGCCTTCCCAGTGGAAGTGTTCTCTCAAGGTATGCAAGGTTTCCCCAAAAGAGTAATCCTCAGGGGGGGAGACAGAGGGAATGGACTCCTCTGCATCAGAATCTTCGAAAGGGGAGTAAGAATGTTCCTGGTCCTCAGAATGCTCTGAAGTAATGGAGGCCTGGTCCGAGGAAAGGTATTCTTCCTCCACTCTGGGCCTTTTGTCCGAGGGGGGTTGAGAACCCCTGATAAATGAGAGGGGCCCTGTGGAGCTTGTCTTTTAGAATGCATGGCTGCTTTAGATTTAGTGTAAGCCTTAATGGAAAAAGAAGAAGAAGGCCTGAAGACACCTTGAGAGGTGGCAGGCCTGTCTGAACTCTGAGTTTCCCTGCCAAGAGTGACTTCGGTATCTGTAGTTGGGGTGTGGGCCGAAGAGCCTGCGACCTCGGGCACAGAAGACACTGCTAATGAAGTGTCATCGGTAGTCAGGGGCTGCGTAGGCGCCTCGCTGAGAACCGGAGCACATGTAGTCGGCTTTAGCGTGGTGTCAGTAGAAGTCGCGGACCTCGTAAGTCGGTCTTTATCTTTACGTCGTTTACTCAAAATTGGAGTCGGAGTATCTGACGACATGTTGTAGTTAAACTTTTTGCCAAAATAGTGTTGGGCGAACTCCGCCCGACGGTTAATGGTGCATCTGTTGAATGTAGCACAAACACGACAGGCCGAGACGTCGTGGTCTGGGCCTAAGCAAGGTATACAGAGGGAATGGAAATCCTTATGCGGTATTTGCTTCCCACATGAAATGCAATTATTAACTTTGTCTGACATCGGTCTGAGGCAAGAAAAGTTTCCCCAATGGGGTACTTAGCTTTCTAGAAGTCTTCGGTTGAAAAATATTCGTAATCTCAGGAGGTGGCCAACCGGCACTTGCGAACTGCTTCTGCTTCGGGCACCGCGCGGCAAGAAAGACTGAAGAAAATGGCGTCGGCTGGTTCTTTTATACCCCTGTCGCACTGACATCAGGGAAGAAGCGACGACAACTGACGCCGGACCTAGACTTTGGAATTCGGCCGACTGAGGACCCGCCTGACGGCAGGAGAACCCATCTGTTATGACTGCAGCTGTATGCACGATGAACATCTGGCAGGCCCTGCTTCCCTTCAGCATAGGACAGGAAGAGTTTATCTGATTTTCTTGACTGTTTGGTCCTATCCAAATAAAAACATAGCTGCCTGTGAACATCCAAACAATGTAACTTTTGTTCAGCTCTGTTTGAATAATTAGGAAAGAATACATGGAGATCAATGGCCTGATTGAGATTTGTCTCCGAGGGTATTTTGGGCAAAAAGGAAGGATTAGTCCCGAGTGAAACTCTATCTTTGTGAAAAATAAGATATGGAGGGCGAACGCAAAGGGCTTGAAGTTCCGATACTCTTCTGGCCGAGGTGATGGCTACCAAGAAGAGAGTCTTCCAGGACAGTAATTTTAAGGAACAAGACGCTGCAGGTTCGAAAGGAGGGAGAATCAATGAAGTTAATATCAAGTTCAAATCCCACGGAGAGGGGGGGATCTTTAACCGGGGGTCTAAGTAACATAGTCCCTTTAAGAAAAGCTTTACAAAGTTTGTGGGACATGACACTGGACTCTGATAGGCTATCGTGAAAATTTGCAATAGCAGCCAATTGTACCCTAATGGTGGCAGCTGAGGAGTCTGCTCGAAAAAGTTCCGCCAAAAAATCTAAAATATTATGGATGGAGCTGTAAATGGGTTAATCTTTCTAGCTGCTGTCCAGAAGGAAAAGCGTTTCCACTTACTAGCATAAGTCTTTCTAGTAGAAGGTTTGTGCGAAGAAAGTATGATTTCGTGCACTGGCTGAGAAACATGTGGAAGCCTGGCTGAGGTTGGAAGTGAAGTAAACAAGCTGTGAGGTTGAGAGAGTGAAGGGATTGGTGCAGCCCGCCCGACTAATGGATCAAGAGGTCTAGCACTGGGTCCAAATTCCAGGGCTACTCCAGCAGGTGACGATGCAGGAATGGGAACCAAATTTGTCGAGGCCAGTAAGGAGCAATGAGGATCATCCTGGATCCCAAAGCGGTTGCTTTCTGAATCAGTTTTGGAATTAAGGGAAAAGGAGGGAATGCATAAAGCAGATCCCGGGGCCAATCGTGAAATAGAGCGTCTCTGGGGGTGGAACCAAAATCAGCTCGACTCCTGGAGGCCATATCCAACTTGTAATGCAAAATGAAAGTATGCTACCCTGATTCTGTGGACCCCCTCTGCCCCTCGGGCAGCGTCTGTTGTTGTTCCCTCCTCTGCCCCTGGAGGGAAACTCTCCACATGTGTCAGGCATGACTCCTTGGGGTTTGCAAAACCATATTTTCCCACCCTTCTGGGGGTTTGGCCTGGGAGAGGGAAGAGAGTGAAAAAGTGGGGTTGCAAAAAGGTCGCAGCAAGGTTGACCCCATCTGCAGAAAATTTTGTCTGCTACTAACTGATTGAGAGATCACTCATGAGGCATAAGGATTGCTCTGCTTAGCCTGTCTGCTATGACGCTGGACTTCCCGGGGATGTGCATTGTTATCAGAAAACGTTAAGAGGAGATCGCCCACTGCCAGAGCCTGAGTGCTTCTCGACATAAGGGATAGGACCTGGTTCCGCCCTGCTTGTTGATGTACCACACTACCGACATATTGTCCGTCTGAACTGCAATAGTCCCGGTAGGTAGAGAGTCCTGAAGAGCTTGCCACGCTAAAAGTACCGCTCTCATCTCCAAGATGTTTATGTGCAGATGGTACTCTAGAGGTTGCCAAGTGCCCTGGACAGTCCTGCCCTGAAAATGCCCCCCGCACCCGATCAGGGAGGCATCCGTTGTCACCGTGGCAACCGGAGGATGAAGTACAAACGGTCTGCCCTGAAAAACTTGAGGGGAGACCATCCACCAAGAAAGGTGGTCTTTGCATGATTGGGTGATTATTATGTTGTGAGACATCGGTAGCTGATGAAAAGACCATTGGGTAAAAAGCATCCATTGAAGAATCTGCATGTGAAAACAAGCCAGGGGAAGTAATGTGATTGTTGCTGCCATGAGACCCAAGGTTTTCAGCACAAATCTGGCCTGGATTCTCTTGCATTGTAGTAACATTTGAACATGTCGGCGAATGACTAATACTCTTTCTCATGGAAGTTTTGCCGACAGTTCCTTTGTGTTTAATATGGCGCCTATAAAGTTTATAGATTGACAAGGCGACAACGCAGACTTTTCGAAGTTTATGTAGATACCTAGCTCTGTGTAAGTTTGGATGGTATAATCCCTGGCTCAGATTAGCTGATGCCTGGTGGAAGCAGTTAGGAGCCAGTCGTCTAGATATGGAAACACCTGGAATCCTCGCCATCTCAGGTGAGCCGTAAACACTGCCATACATTTGGTGAACACCCTGGGGGCTGTGGTGAGACCAAAGGGCAGGGCTCTGAATTGATAGTACGATAAAAGACAATATGCTAGGGCACAATTTTAGGCAGAATCCAATGTTAGTCAAACAGCCTTATATGCGAAAAACCTTTCGGTCGGAAGTAATACCAAAAGTGCAACACAGTTACTCAGTACATCTCAATCAAGCACAAGCACTTAGGTACTAACAATGTGTTGCATTAATCTTATAGTTCACCAAATCTTGTAATTAACCTTGTGGTTCACCAAACATCATTCACACTAGGTCTTCTCCACGAAACAATAGCTTGCAGCCAAAATCCAGCATTAATAATCAAGCGTTTCGTGGGGATGTATAAAACCTTTATTAAATCCAAACGGCAAGCGCTTTCAACATTGGTCCTCTTCAGGCCTGCAACACATTGTTAGTACCTAAGTGCTTGTGCTTGATTGAGATGTACTGAGTAACTGTGTTGCACTTTTGGTATTACTTCCGACCAAAAGGTTTTTCGCATATAAGGCTGTTTGACTAACATTGGATTCTGCCTAAAACTGTGCCCTAGCATATTGTCTTTTATCGTTTTATTTATCTATTGTCTTTTGGGCACGAAGTGTGTATTGTGAGCTAAATTTTGTGAGTATCTGAATTGATAGTGACTGGCTCCCAGCTGGAAGCGGAGAAACCTCCTGGAGCGTCTGTTCATTCTGATATGGTAGTACGCATCCTGAAGGTCTATGGAGCACATCCAAATGTCCGGACCCAAAAAGGGTAGAATGGACTGAAGCGTGACCATCTGGAACTTCGTTCTTTAAACAGATTTGTTTAACGTGCTGAGATCCAAAATGGGTCTCCAGTCCCCTGTCTTCTTTGGTACCAAAAAGAACTTGGATTAAATCCCGGATCCTTGCTGGTCTGCTGGGACTGGCTGGATAGCTCTTTTTCTTAGCAGTTTTGAGATTTCTAGTACTGCTTGTTCCCTTAGACTGGGTGGAACATCTGGAAGGGATCTGTTTGTTTGAATGGCGGTGTGGACAAAGGGGATTTTGTAGCCCTCAGATATGATAGCCTGTACCCATTTGTCTTGTGTGAGGAGTCGCCAGGCTTCTGGGTACAGTGATAATCTTCCCCCGACTGCCTCCCAGAGTGGACAGTTGGGCGGCCCCTCAGGGGTGCTGAAAGGGTTTGTCGGAAAAAGTTTCCCTGCTACCCTGATTCTGTGGACCCCCTCTGCCCCTCGGGCGGCGTCTGTTGTTGTTCCCTCCTCTGCCCCTGGAGGGAAACTCTCTACGTGTGTCAGGCACGACTCCTTGGGGTTTGCAAAACCACATTTTCCCACCCTTCTGACCCTTAGTGTATGGTCTAGAAGGAGTAGAAAAACGGACTCCCACGGCAGAGAGAGTCTTGCCTTCCTGCTCACACCTGGTAAGGGTATCTTTCACCTGTGGTCTGAACAAAGCTGAACCATCGAAGGGGGTATTTGGTGGGGGTATTTGGTGAAGGACGCCTTAAAGGGTTCAGCAAAATTGCATAACCACATCCAGGCATGTCTTCTCAAAAACCACGCCTGTGCCTGTGGCCCTACTCGCCCCATCGGCTGCATAAGAAATGAGCCGCATGGAGTAGTTAACTACAGAATTAAGGGTCGCCAGCTGGGAGTTAATCTTTTCCTGAGACCCTGCAGCAGATGGATCCTGAAGGGTATCACCCAGTTCCTTAAGGAGATCTCTCTGAAGGCGGGTGAAATGGCACAGATAGTTCAGCGACCGCATAGAAAAGGTCGCTGAAGAGAACATCCGCTTGCTGTACCTATCCATCATCCTGGATTCTTTATTAGGTGGATGGACAGGCACTGAAGGGTCAGCCAACTCCTTCTTAGTGGCTGCTGCAACCACCATGGCATCAACAGGGACACCCTTAGTGAGAAACTGTTTGTCTGACGGGGCTGTGATGAATCTTGTGGGCCTGCGGGGAGTTGGTTCCACTGTGTCAGGGGCCGTCCACGCCTTCCGAGCCACTACTTCCATGAGTGGGTCGAAAGGCGAGAGACACCAAGGAGGTGGAAGGACGAGAACCAAATGCGTCCAGATACACCGACTCATCCTCGGAAGGGTTGAGGGCAGTCCAGTTCTCCCTCTGCTTAAGGATCTCAAGGATGTCTGAAAAGGACACATCCTCAGAGGGGGACCTTGGGGACCCTTCCGAATCCTCCAAGTCGGTGTCAGAGGTGACTGACTCGGGGGAGTCAACATGATTCCTCTTACATTTTCTCTTCCAAGGAGGCTCCTCCGAATGATCAGGGGAGGCCTCGGAAGAGGAAGATGCACCCAATGGGAATACCTGGAGTGCTTGTTCTCCACACTTGGGGTCAGGAGGGTGGACAGAGACTGACACAGGCACCATGGGGGGAGGAGCCGAAGGGGTCAATCGCGGAGCCGACCCAGGTGTCAGAACGCTTCTCATGACCTCAAAGGCACCCTTATCAGGCAGAGAGAAGAGGGCCCCTGCTCCGAAGAGATGTGAACCCCTCCCGGCACCAAGAGGGACGGCTCCGAGGCTGATGTCGGGGCTGAGCTCACCTGCGCCGAGGCCCCAAGAGGGAGAACGGGGTCAGACAAGGGTCCGATGCCACTCGCCCCCTTGGAGCCAAGGGAGTCTCGACGCCCGGATCCCTCCAAGGACGGAACCAATGAAGAGATCGGAGCCGACGAAGGAGCCAAAGGGTGGGGTATCGGCTCTGACGTTCCGACGATTCGAGCCCCAACAAGCTCCGGCTCCGAAGACGGTAGTAGAGTCGGAGGAGGAATAGTTGAAGAAACAGGGATAGCCACAGTCTGCTGAGAAGGGCTAGTAGACATATTGGCCAGTGCCTGCGACTTAAGGCACCTACTGACCACCCTCTCTAAGTCATGGTCAGATAACCTGGAGGACTGAGAGGAATGGGACCTATAACTCTGCTCCGACTGCAGTAATGGGGACCTAGGAGCCGAGCGAACGGACTCTAAAGAGGGGGATCTCAAACGCTTCTGGCTCAGAGAAGGCACCGATGACAAAGTCGGGGCCGACTGAGGTTTCAAAGTGTCCGTTCCGGCCGGAACCCACAAGGAAGTAGAAGCTCCGCTCGGCGTCAGCTCCAAACAGGGAGCCGACGGTTTGGCGGGCTTTAAGGATTTCCCTGACAAGGCTTAGCCGGGGATCCTTCAGGCTTTAACAAGCCTCTCAATATAAGTTTATTCCTACGTTCCTGAAGGACTCTCGGACTGAAAGCATGACAGACTGAACAAGAGTCCTGCAGGTGTAGGGGGCCCAAACAATAAACACAAGAAGTGTGACCGTCTATCAGAGACATCTTCTGACAGCACGAGTCACACTTCTTGAAACCTGAAACCTTGGTATCTTTGGACATAGTAGAAGAGATACCAAGGAAAGTTAAACTAGTGCTTAACCACTAAACACAGACACACACGCACTAGAACAGACAATACAACCTCTGCAACTATAACAGTTATAATTAACCAAAAACTATAAAACTATAAATATATAACCACACTGTAAAGAGATAGGCCTAATCACTACCCCACAGGGGGATGGGGAGGGGAAGGGAGGAAGGGAATAAAACTCTGTAATCGACAGAAAGAAGGGGATTATAAGTGGGTCTAAAGGGTTTACAATTTAACAACTCTAATAGAAAAGAAAAACTGAAATAACAACAACCCTGACTATGAAAAGTTATACAAAGAACTATACGACCTCAAGCCGGTAAAAAACGCAACCTCGTAGCTGAAGCGGCAAACGAGATCTGGGTATCTGACGCCTAGCATTGTGGGATAAGGGGAGGCCTCGAGCCGGTAAATAGCTCTCGAGCTTTAGTAAAAGGCCGAGTCGGAGCCGAGTATCGGCTCCGAACCCATCCAGCAAGAATGAAGGCGAGATAGACAACTTAACATTAATCATTATGGTAACAGGGGATTATATTAGGGTTAACCACAACATTATTCCCATTGTAGGACATTTTGACTGTGACACACAAAACGTTGTTTATATTGCACAATGTCAAAAATGCCCCATATTTTACGTGGGCAAGACATCTAGACATTTTAGAGAAAGAGTAAGGGAACACACATTGGATATAAAACACAGTAAAGTCATTAATGCTTTAGCCAGACATTTAATGGCTAACTCTGATCATGACTTTAAATTTTGTGTGATGCAGCATATCAGAAAAGACACACAAGGAAAAAATTTAGACATTCACCCTGACATAAGTGAGTTAAGATGGCAATTACGTTTAGATGCCCAAAAATATCCAGGCATCAATGAAAGTATTAGTATAGCACCTATTCCAAAGTTAAAACATATATTAGGATAATTTATTACGTTCATTTATTTATACAGAAGTTATGTATTGAATGTATTTTATGCATTTTATTAAAGTGTCAGGGTTATTGACATCACATTAATGAATTTTCAAATTAATTAAAGTAGTAACAAGTTTGTACAAGTCTATACACAGTTTATACAAACACTATATGGACAACAATTAAATGGAGGAAAGTAGAGTATTGTATTACATTGTGACATTATATTGTAGCTCCCTTTAGAGGTTTTTATTAACTAATTTTATTAACTAATTAAATTATGTTTTAAAAGGAAATTATAGGTTTTAATGAATTAATTAAATAATTGAGTCAATTAGTGATGTATTAGTAGGATATATAAATGAAAATGTTGGTTTGTTCATTGTTCTGAAGACTGGGTTAACCAGTGGACAGAGTTTTACATTATTGTGTTTATTGTTTTACTTGGTTGCTGCTATCTACATTAAATACTTTTTGGGCATCCATTCCACCTTGTTTTTTACTTTGTTTGTGGAACGGTTAACAGTTTGTTTGTTTGATGTTGAAAAATCAGAAGTTATGTACTTACCATAACGTTCCATCTGAGTAGGTGGATTCATTTGTCTGCAACCTGTGGGTTATGGATCCGATATCGGATCCAAACCGGCATGATTATCCAGCAATGGATCCGAGCTCCTAGCTCCGCCTCCCCTCACCCATAATGCCCTGCTCTCCCTACATGACCTCAGATCGAGTTTGCCCTGAATAAAAATACCCTGGAAAGGGTAACAAGTAATATGCAGGAAACTGACAAGGCCAGGGGGATAGGAGGGCGACCCTCACCCATAATGCCCTGCTCTCCCTACATGACCTCAGATCGAGTTTGCCCTGAATAAAAATACCCTGGAAAGGGTAACAAGTAATATGCAGGAAACTGACAAGGCCAGGGGGATAGGAGGGCGGGATGGTTGCAGACAAATGAATCCACCTACTCAGATGGAACGTTATGGTAAGTACATAACTTCTAAATCTGAAGTAGGAGATTCATTTGTCTGCAACCTGTGGGACAGAGTCCCCAGCTACCTGAATCTTGGGCGGCCGTCATGGAAGGATATTCCTGAGCACCGCGGAGCCAAAGGATGCTCTACCTCTAGATGTGATATCCAGCTTGTAATGAGAAATAAAGGTATGAGATGAAGCCCAAGTGGCTGCTGAACAAATGTCATCCAGAGGAATCCTAGCCTTAAAGGCCGCTGAGGTAGAAACTGACCGGGTCGAATGGGCGTGGACTCCCTCCGGTGCGGGCCTCCCAGAAGCCTGATAAGCTAAAAGGATACATTGCGAAATCCAGCGTGACAAGGAGACTTTGGAAATTGGCTTACCCAGATTGAATTTGGCAAAGGAAATGAACAACTGGTCGGATTGCCTATGACCAGCTGTCCTGTTAAGATAAAAACGAAGCTGCCTGTGAACATCCAAGGAATGCAGCTTGTATTCACCCTTGTTTTGATATTTAGGAAAGAAAACAGGGAGGTTAATGGACTGATTAATGTTTGTTTCTGAAGCTACCTTAGGAAGAAAGGAGGGATTGGTCCTGAGGTATATGCGGTCTGGATGGAAGACTAAGTAAGGAGGCTTCATGGATAAGGCTTGAAGTTCCGAAACTCTTTTGGCCGAGGTAATGGCTACTAAAAAGGCAGTCTTGAGGGATAACAATTTAAGATCTACTGTGGCCGCAGGTTCAAAGGGGGGAGCGGTCAAGGCCTGGAGAACCAAAGAAAGATCCCATGGAGGAACCGCTTGCTTGATAGGGGGTCGAAGGAGAAAGGTGCCTTTTAGGAAGATTTTACACAATTTGGCAGACATAAGAGGTCCAGAGTCATGACCAACATGATAATGAGAAATGGCCGCGAGCTGCACTTTGACCGTGGAACTACTGGCACCATCATTAAAAAGAGTAGTTAGGAAGTCTAGCACCAGAGGAAGGGGAACGTAAGGGATCTAGACCTTGCCGCTCCGCCCAAATGGAGAATCGTTTCCATTTACTGTGTAAACTTTCCTGGTAGATGGTTTATGAGCCGCTACCAGGATGGCCTTAACGGCGGACGAGATACCGGGAGTCCTAATTAGGAGTGGAACTGGAGCAGCCAAGCAGTCAGCTTCAGGTTGTCCAGATTCGGAGTTGGTAGGTTCGATGGGTGCGATATCAGATCCGGAATGGGATCTAGAATCCAAGGTGGATTCACAGAGTGAGACCTTAGGTAAGGGAACCAGATCTGTCGAGGCCAGAATGGGGCAATGAGGATCATTCTGCACCCCAACCGAGAGGCTTTCTGAAGAACTTGGAGCATCAGAGGCAAAGGGGGGTAAGCATAAAGAAGACCGGGAGGCCAAGCATGCACCAGAGCGTCTCTTGGGGAATCCCCTGGAGGAGGGATTAGAGTGAAAAAACTGTCGCACTTGGTGTTTGAGGGAGACGCAAAAATATCGCAACAAGGAACTCCCCACCGTGCGAAGATACATTTCGCTACTTGAGCATTGAGAGACCACTCGTACGGGGAGAGAATGGTGCGACTGAGCTTGTCCGCAAGGATGTTGGACCGACCCGGAATATGCGTTGCGATGAGAAAGCGGTTGGTGGAGATCGCCCATTCCCACACTCTCATGGCTTCTCGACATAAGGGATAAGACCTGGTTTCCCCCCTGTTTGTTGATGTACCAGACTACCGACATGTTGTCTGACTGAATCGCAATTGTTCCCAGGGGAAGAAAGGCCTGAAGTGCTCGCAACGTCAAGAGCACTGCTCTCATCTCCAAAACACTGATATGCAGGGAGGTCTCTGAGTCGCTCCACGTGCCTTGGACCGTCCTGCCTGCAAAATGCCCCCCCCCCACCCGAGGCGGAAGGCTCCGTGGTCACCGTGGCGAGAGGGGGAGAAGCACAAAAGGGGCGGCCTCCGTGGAGATCCTGTGAGTGGAGCCACCACAAGAGGGACTGCTTGCAAGCCTTGCTGATCGCGATGGGATGATGCATAGGTAGAGCAAGGTAAGACCACTGAACTTGAAGTGTCCACTGAAGGACCCGCATGTTGAATCTGGCGAGTGGAAGAAGAGATATTGCTGCCGCCATGGACCCTAGAGCCCTCAAGAACAATTCCGCTGGAACAGAGCTGGAGTGGAGGATGACCCGCACCTGGAGTCGCAGATTCTGAACTCTGTCGGCTGTGAGGAAGGCTCTTGACTCCCTCGTGCCTAACCTGGCACCTATAAAATCTAACAACTGAGAAGGGGCCAGGTTGGATTTTTCTACATTTATCGTGATGCCCAGGCGGGGAGCTAGATGAAGAAAGGAGTCTCGCGCCAATGACAGTAGATGCCTTGTTGGGGCGGTAAGAAGCCAGTCGTCCAGGTACGGGAAGACCTGCACCCCCTGAAGCCTCAGGTGGGCCGCAACCACTGCTAATACTTTGGTGAACACCCTGGGGGCTGTGGTGAGACCAAAGGGAAGGACCCTGAACTGGTAGTGACTGGCTCCCAGCCGGAAGCGAAGAAACCTCCTGGAGCGTCTGTCCATTAGTATGTGGTAGTACACATCCTTGAGGTCTATAGAGCACATCCAGTGATTCTCTCCCAGAAGGGGGAGGATGGATTGCAAGGTGACCATCCGGAACTTCTCTTTGGGAACTGCCAGGTTTAACAGGGACAGGTCTAAAATAGGTCTTAAGTCCCCCATCTTTTTTGGCACTAAAAAGAACCTGGAGTAGAACCCTGATCCGATCTGGTCTGGGGACGGGCTGGATGGCTCTTTTCCCCAGCAGATGGCCAATTTCTGCGGCGGCCTCCCACTGACCGGGTGGAACGCGGGAGGGATTTTAATTTTGGAATGTGATGAAAGGGGATCTTGTATCCTCTGGATATAATGCGGAGGACCCAGCGGTCTGATGTTATGGACTCCCATGCCGCTAGGTGCTCAACGTCCCCGACTGCCTCCAGAGTGGAGCAGTTGGGCAACCTCAGTGCTGCTGGGCCGTTCAGAGAAAGGTTCTCTGGACCAGAAATTCCTGGGAGCCCCTCTGCCCCTGGGGCGGCGTCCTCCCTGTCCTCCTCTGCCACGGAAGGACTGGTTGTCCGGAGCGGGTTGGGATTGCTGCGACTTCCGGAACCACATCTTCTTCTGGCCCTTTTGGTTCCTAGAGTAGGACCTCTGGGGCACAGAGAAGTGGATTCGACGGCAGACAGCGTCTTCCGTCCTTTCGCTCTGGGTCAAGGTGTCGCGAACCGTTTTGCCAAAAAGGGCAGAACCATCAAAGGGGGCGTTCGCGAAGGATGCCTTGAAGGGCTCCGTGAAATCGCAATGACGGAGCCAGGCCTGGCGTCTAGTGACTAGGCCTACTCCTGCAGCTCTAGCGGCTCCCTCAGTAGCATGGGACAGCAACCGCATAGAGGTATTTGTCACGGATCGAAGAGTGACCATACGGGTGGAGTGCAAAAGCTTGTCCTCCTCCGACATGGACTCTGGGGGGGATGCAGCGTATTCTTTAATAAGATCGCGCTGCATCCTGGTAACATGTGCCAAGTAGTTGAGCGCCTTCACTGAGAAGGTTGCAGAACTAAACATTCGCTTCCCCAAGTGGTCCATCATCCGAGACTCCTTGCTCGGAGGATGGACTGAAGGACTCTCCTGTGCGAGTTCCTTCTTGGTTGCTGCTGCCGTCAACATGGCATCTACCGGAGGCCCCTTACTCCAATGGGCACGGTCTGCAGGGGGGCTAAGGATTCTGTCTGGCCTTTTGGGGATTGGCTCCACGGTGTCCGGTTCCTTCCACGCCCTGGTGGTAATAAGGTCCACCAGGGGGTCGGGCAGGAGGGGACACCCAAGAGGTAGAAGGGCCCGCTTCGAATGCCTCCAAGAACATGGACTCGTCCGAGGAAGACTTGGGGGCAGACCACCCCCCCCTTATGCGAAGCATTTCCATGATGTCTCCAAAGGAGACATCCTCGGGGGGTGATCTTGGGGAGCCTCCCCTTCCTCCAAATCCGTGTCTTCAGTTAAAGACTTGGGGGAGTCTATGTTCCTCCTTTTACACGTATGCTTGCGAGGGGCTTCCTCGGGGGGGGGCTGTCCGAGGAGCCCTCGCAAGCAGTGTCTTGTTCCAAAGGAACAGCTTGGGGCACTGAAGCGGGCTGTCCCAGTGGCCGGATGGTGGAAGCCTGGCCCAGTGCAGATGGAGTGCGGGACGGAGCCGAAGCAAGTGCCGGGGGTCCGGAAGCCCTCAACAGAGCTCCACTACATCAAAAGCCGAGGGGGAGCCAGCCCCGACCAAAGGATCCGAATGTCGGCTCCCCCTCGGATCCGAAGAGTGGATCGGAGCCGGCCCCGAGACACTCGGATCCGAGGGACCAGTGCGCTCCGACACAGACGGCGCCGAAGGCACACTGAATCCCCCGGATCCGAAGCTCGGAGCCAGGCTCCAAGAGGTCGGATCCGAAACACTCGAGGGCAGGGTCGGATGTACTATCGGCTCCGACCTACCCCCGGCACCGAAGCTGCCCGGCTCCGAACGCTCCGAACCCGGGTAGCGGGTCGGAGAAGGAGCTATAGGCTTGAAAAAGGGGGTCGAGCTCCCCCCAGAGGGGGGGGGGGGGAGGCAGGAGCACTCCCATCTGCATCTGGGCCTGGATGAACCTTCTCATCATCCGGTCCAGATCGGCGTCAGAAAGGCTATATGTGGATCTCGAAGAGGCTACCGAGGTAGGCCTTGAATGCCTCCTCGATAGCCTCGACGGAGATCGGGTCTCCTCCTCCTCAGGCCCCGGTGAAAAACAAACCGGAGACCAGAGCCGAGGGGAGGGGGGGGAGAGCCAGCAGCCAAGGAGGCCGGAGGAGAAGCCCGCTTAGCTGGCGGGGGCGAAATGGAGGTCTCGGCCCGCCGCTTGTGGTGCTTCTCTCCCCGGTCCTTTTTTCTTGCCTCTCTCTCCTCCAACCTAGCAGCGGGAGGTTGAGTCCCAGGTGGAGGAGGGGGAGCAAGTGAGGAGGGAACCATGGCCACGGTACCCACCACAGGAGCGGGAGCCGAAGCCGAGTCCGGGGGTAGAAGTCCCGCCAGGACCAGCTTCGACCTCCGCTCCTTCCATGCCCTGGGGTTGAACCCTGCACAAATGGAACATCCAGAAGTGAGGTGTTCAACCCCAAGGCATCGAACAGCAGGGGAAAGCTTATGGCCACACTCGGAGCACTTGGAAAATATTGCCTTAGGGGCTTCAGACATAATAAAGTCTTTTTTTTTTTTTTTTTTAACTCAAAAAAACCAAAAGACAGAAAGTAGTGCTACACAAGCACACAAACAAGGCCCCAAACAATACACACACACAGAAACTCCGACCAGCGAGGGGAGGGGATAAACTTAAAGTTTAAAAATTAAAAATTTTAAACTGAAACTATCAAAAGATAAAAGGGAACCTAACACAATCACTCAACTCTGACAACAATTTAAGAAAATAAAGCTTTTTTTATATGTTTAAACAACACTTAGCTGAAGAGCTCAAGATCCAAGACCTGGTCACCAGCGCGGCAAACTAGATCTGAGGTCATGTAGCGAGAGCAGGGCATTATGGGTGAGGGGAGGAGCTAGGAGCTCGGATCCATAGCTGGATAATCATGCCGGTTCGGATCCGATATCGGATCCATAACCCACAGGTTGCAGACAAATGAATCTCCTACTTCAGATCTTTAGTTCCAGTTTCCACTCGTGTGGGTCCATGAGATTTCTGCTTAGTTCGTCTGCCAGTGTATTTAGTTTTCCTGGCATGAACTGAGCCTGTAGATGTACTTGGTAGCTCAAGGCTGTGTTCCACAGAGCCATGGCTAGTCTGCAGAGAGGGTATGAATGGGTACCCCCCTGCTTGTTTATGTACCACATAACAGTGGTGTTGTCCGTCTTTACCATTAATTGTCCTGGAAGAATGTGGTCCATGAAGGCTGTCAGAGCATTCTGTACAGCTAACATTTCTTTTTGATTGATATGCAGGTGCATTTGACGTGGGTTCCACTTGCCCTGAATGCACTTCCCTGCCAGGTGAGCCCCCCCATGCATAGTCTGTGCATCTGTTGTTAGGGTTTGGGCGGTAGGGGGTAGAGTGAATGGTAGTCCCTTGTTTTGGTGGCAGGCCTCTGCCCACCAAAGGAATTCTAACCGTAGGCAAGGTATGATAGGAATCATTGCTTCTAGATCCCGAGAATGTTGACACCATAGGCTTTTTAAGTACCATTGTAGTTTCCTCACATGCAGTCTTGCATATGGAATTAGTAGAATGCACAAGGCCATGAACCCCAAGGCTTGCAGTATTTGCCTTGCAGATAGCAGGGTTTTTGTGGCCATTAGTTTGAAGTAAGTTGTCAAATGAATTTGTTTCTCTGGCATGAAGAAAGCCATCTGGGAAGTTGTGTTCAAGCTTGTTCCTAGGAATATAATTTGTTGACAGGGTACCAGATGTGACTTCTTTTCGTTTATGGTGTACCCCAGACAAGTTAACACCTTCTGTACAAATGCCAGATGATTCAGAAGTATGTCCTAGCTTTCTGCCTGAATTAGACAATCGTCCAGGTATGGGTATATTTGAATATTTCTTTGCCTGCAAAATGCAATGACTGGAGCTAGGCACTTTGTGAATACCCTGGGTGCAGTAGATAAACCAAATGGCAGTGCAGAGAACTGATAGTGCATGCAACCTGCTTTGAAGCGGAGGTATTTTCTGCAAGATTCCCTGATTGGGATGTGCAGGTAGGCTTCCTTTAAATCCAGTGTTGCCAACGAGGCATCTCTGCCTATCATGGGAAGCAACTGGTGAAGAGTTAGCAACTTGAATTTTGGAATCACCATAATGGTGTTTAGGATACACAGGTCCAGGATAGGACGCCATGAGCTGTGTTTTCTGGGTACCAGGAAAAGTCTTGAGTAGAAACCCTGTCTCTTTTCCTCTTCGGTTACAGTCTGAATAGCCTTTAATCTTAGGAGAGAGACTACTTGCTTTTGAGCCTCTGCCCACTGATTTGGGGGTAGATCTGGCCAGCCATTTGGGGTTGGTAATGTGTGGAAGTGAAATCTGTATCCTTGGGAAACTATGTTTAAAACCCATTTGTCCTGGGTAATGAGTTCCCAGTTTTTTGCTTGCAGAGCAATGTTCCCCCCCAAAGGGGAAGTCAGTTGAGAAGAGCTTGGAAGTTTTAAAGTTAAGTCACTGAGACAGCTTACCATGGGGGGCATCTTACTACTACCTGATTTGGAAGTGGGTGCCCTCCACTGCTTAGTCCTGTGCGTACCCTAGGACTGAAGCCTGGGTGTTCTGCTGGTTCCGGGTTTGAACTGAGAAGGCCTGGAATAGGCTGGAAAGGACCAATTTTTTGAGGGCCAATGCCTACTAAATCTACGAGGCTGCACTTGTAAGAAATCTTAAACAGTTTGCATAGATTTAGCTTTTTCCTCCATCTTTTTAAGAATTTCTTCTGCTTTGTCGCCAAACAGACAGTCGCGATTTAAGGGAGCATCCAGCAATTTACTTTTAACATGATCTGGCAAAGATTGCTCCTTAAGCCAAGCATGCCTTCTACGTACAGACCCAGTGACAGCAGCCCTGCAAGATGCCTCTAGGGAATCAAAACCACATTGCAAAGTATGTTTTCCAACCTGTTCAGCAGAAAGCATTAAATCCTGTAAATCCTTATTTTCAACACAATCAGGAATCAACATAATTTTCTGTTTAAGCAATCCAATAATATGCTGCTGATACTTTAACATATGAAACTGGCAATTTAAGGCCCTGATGGCCAAGGTTGCAGAGGTGTATACCTTCATACCCTATCTATCCAGGGCCCTGGAATCTCTATCAGAGGGGGTAGGATTTTTGGCAGTAGTAGCCTTAATGCCCTTGGGTCCCTGTGAAATGGTCTCAGGATCCAAAGTTGGATTTTTAAAAAGGAACTTGTGAGAATCAGGAACCCTGTAATATCTATCAGGCTTCCTGGGAGCAGGCGGTAAAGAGTCAAGGGCCAAGCTAGAGTCTGAAAAGGCATTGTCAACAATGTCCAGCACAGGAGGGATAGCTAAAGGCCTGTGTTGGGGCAGGAGTAAGAAATCTCAAAGCCTCTTTTTAGAATCAGAGTAATCCTGGCTTTCCCAGTGAAAATGCTCCCTAAGAGTATGCAAGGTTCCACCAAAAGAAAAATCCTCTGGGGGAGAAGCAGAGGGAATAGAGTCCTCCACATCAGAATCCTCATAGGTAGATAAGGATAAATCCTGGTCATCAGAGGAAACAGAAATTTCAGAATCCTGGTCAGAAGTATCATAAGCAAATTCAGTCCTAGGTCTCTAAGAGGGGGAAGGTTGGCTTCCCATGATTAAAGTAATAAGGTCTTCAGCCATTCTTATCATTTGTTTTTTAGGCATAGAGGCCTGACCATGTGGTCTGAGCATCTGTTTCCTAGGCACAGTTCGAGTTTTAGGCTGGAAGAAGAAGATGGCGTTGGTTTAATATGCAAGACAGTAGGCCTGAATACACCCTCAGAAGCCGGTGCCTGCACAGCGGATCCAGACCCATCCAAGGTAGAGACATCCGCAGGTTCCACAGTTGAAACATCTCGCGGCATACCGGACTCCGAATGGGTCTCAGTAGAGGCCTGTGAATCTGAAGTAGCGGGTATCAAGGGCTATGAAAGCACCTCACTGAGTACCGGCGAACTGGCGACTAGCTTAGGAGAAGCGTCGTCGGCAGCTTTGGACCTAGGTGGCCTGTCTCTGTCTTTATCTTTGTGTTTTTTTGGAATGTTGGTAGTCGGGTGGTTTACCAAAGACATACCTGGATAATTGAACTGAGCATCAAAATATTTAGAAGCGAGAATGTACCGACGACGAATAGTTTGTGGTTTAAATAAGGCACAAAACCTACAGCGAGGTACTTCGTGGTCAGGGCCTAGGCAAGGAATACAGTAGGAATAAAAATCTTTATGAGGTTATTTGCTTTTCACAAGAAATACAATTACTGAATTTTACTGACATCGGTTTAGAGCAATTAAAAGTTTCCCCAATGGGGTACTTAGCTTTAGTTGAAGACTTCAGTTCTGAAACTCGAAAATGAAAATTTCAGGAGTTGGCCGACCGGCACTTGCGAACTGCTTCTGCTTTGTGCACTGCATGGCAAGAAAGACTGATGTAATGGCGTCGGCTGCATGCTTTATACTCCTGACTACCTGATGTCACGGAAGATGAGATAGCAACCGACGCAGGACCCAAACTTTTGATAATCAGGCAGACTGAGGGCTACTGCAAGCAGATAACCCAAATGTGATGACTGCAACAGTGAAACACGAAGAACATCCCCACTTCTACAAAAATAAGCAAAGATGATGATCAGGGCAAGCCTTTTTGCTTTTGAAAGCTATACTACCCTGGAAAAATGGGATCAGTCTAGGCTAAAATGTTGTTTTCACAACTTACAAGGCATGCATAGACATGAAAGGTACTGATCACATAGACATTTTAACAGCTGAAACATTCAAAAGGGCTCTCCCAATTAATTTACATTAATGGACTTTTTCACAGTAACATACGAGTACTAATTAATTAGTTGCACCAAATGAAAGTTTATTAGCTAATGAAGAACTGTTTAAAACTAAACAACTTAAGATTATAACTAAGAATGTGCACATGTATGTGAATGTACACAAATGTCAGCAACTGAAACTAATGGCGTCGGTTGCATGTTTTATATCCCTGACGACCTGACGTCATGGAAGGGACAGCAACTGACGCAGGACCCAAGACTTTGTTAATCAGGCCAACTGAGGGCAACCTGCAAGCAGATTACCCAAATGTAATGACTGCAACAGTGAAACACGAAGAACATCTGTTTAAAATTAAACAACTTAAGATTATAACTAAGAATGTGCACATGTATGTGAATGTACACAAATGTCAGCAACTGAAACTATGTTTTAGATGTGGAAAGAGGTAGTGCATTACTAAAAAAAATGTTTAGCTAGCAATAGCAATGGTGTAACTAACACAAATGTGATTTTTAACTAGCACACTGATAAGACTGTACCACTGGAATGGGATAGCGTTAACCGTCAGAATAGTAAATTAACAAAGTGTTGTCGTGTCACTAACAAGTCAGCCAGATGTACAGTGTTGATGAAAAGGAACAAACTGAACAGGCTACTAGATTCTAGGAATGTGGTCATGAACACTACAGAAACTAATGTTTGTAGGCATAAAACAAATGACAAGGAGAAAGTGGAAATTAAATGTAGCCTCGGAGACAGGAAGCAGAATCCTATAACATAAGTAAAATTTTAAATTCTGTGAGTGAAGTGGCACATTCTGCAACTTGGCTACATAATTTAACATACAGTGTCAAACCTAAACAAGACTTCCCTTGTTTCAAGGCACTGTAGATGGGGAGGGAACACAGACAGATGTAATGTGATCTGAATGTACAGCTAGTAAAAAGGAGAAGCAATAGTTCCCTTTCACACTGTAATAAACATACAGTCCTGATTAGAAAAAAGGCATAGTAGTTGAAACTTCAAAGGCAATTTATCTATATCTGGCTAGAAGGCATAGGAGAACCTATAAATTATCAGAGTCCTGTTACTAGATCTTACCAGAAAACCCCTGTTAAGCTGGTGAAAGATGACAGTGAAGAAACAGAAGGGAAAGAAACCTCAGTACATAGTATGGAATGTTGTCAATAAATTCCAGACATTAAAGTACTGAAGGCTGTCTGTGTGAAGACAGAGAGGGACAGACAGATAGCATTAAATCCAGTGAAAGAAAAAGGGAACCTGAACAAAGTCTTAAGTTTTCCCTCTATAATGTCAAAACAGAAAACTAGTCAGAAACAGAACTCTCAGAAGCAGTTACTTAAAGAAACAGAAGTTACTTGAGGTAAAACTACAGGAGCTGTCAAAAGCAAAAGCAGAAGGAAATCACTGTCATGAATTAGCTTTTACAGAGGAAGAAGAATACCTGAATTCAGTGACTGATAAAGGTGGCCCCGACAAGGCAGATGTGCAGATAAGCAATGCAAAACTTTAACAAAGCACACAGAAGGATGATACATTAAGTTGGGCCAGAGAAAATACAGCCATAATTGAAGGAGAAACATAAGAACAGACCACATTTTGATTTCAGGAAAGACTTGCTGTACAGGGTAAAGACAAAGAAGGAATACTGCACTAACTTTTAAATCCCAAACCTTTTAGAACACTTGTTATAAAACTGGCACATTGGACACTTAGGGATGTACAAAACCAATGGTAGAAATGTAGATAGATGTTATTAGCTTGTTTAAATGAAATACACTGAGAAATTCTGTTCAGCTTGACCATAAAATCAAAAGAAGATACTATATCATGAGATGAGAAGTCCACTGATAAAGTCTCATTTTGAGCAGATAGTCTTGGATTTTGTAGGTACATTGTCAAACTCTAGCAGTGGCATTTAAGACATTACATTAGCCACTAAGTTTCTTGAAGCAGTAGTCCAGTAAAAAGCCAGTGCTAAGTCAAATGCCTAGTGATACTAGTATTACTTTTCTTCTTGGTAGGGATTCCCAAAGGAATAGTCATGGACCTGAGAACTCCAATAATAACCAGAGCAATGCACCAGCTTTGCCAGTGTTTTAAAGTAAAACAATCAAGAACTTCAATGCACCACCCTCAAATAGATGGATTAGTGAAGCACTTTAATAACATTTCTGAGGTCTGTGCTAAAGAAGACCACAGAACAGGATGGTAAAAACTGGAATCAGGTACTTCCTCACCTTTTAAGAGAAGTGTGACACACCTCACTGGAATTTATCCCATCTAGCTTACTATATGGTAGAAATCCTCAAGGTTTGCTGGACATAGCAATGAAGACTTTATAGGAGGAAAAACATGTAAAAGTGTGACAGCATACCTTACAAACTTCCAAAATAAGTTAAATGTTGTTATACCAATAATTAAGGAACATGAGCAAAGGCCACACAAGGAAAAATGTCAGATTTTAAGCTTAAAACGGGACAAAGTGCAATACAGTAGTTCCTTCTGAAGAAAATAACTTTTTGCAAGAAAGCAGAGACCCTGCTACCCTGTGGTGGTCGTACAAGCAGTAAGATGTAAATCACAAATGGTGCAGGTGGGCTTTGTCGCTACAACCCTTTCCTTTCAACATTGGGCATTTGTCTGGCAACAACTGCAAGAATGCAGATAGGTTATCCCAGTCCCATAATCCATTCCATTCTGAATAGAAATGGGGGTTCTTCTCTGTAGGGCTCATTCAAAATTTATGCTTATTGCATTACAAAAGCTGTATATATACCATATGCTACAGTAAAAACCTTGTAGCACTTTGTATGCCTAGTATAATGTGGTAATGCTTCATGCAGGCGACCAAGTAAAAGTGAATCACCTTAGAAATGTTATCAATCAAAGGTCTGGAAGTCCATGATGGCATAGTCACCTGCCTCTCATACAAAAGGGATGTAAGGCCAAAAGTGCAGACTTTAGGTGGGCAGTGGTCAGAAGAAGCTAAAAAGCTGTGGAATACTATAGCAATAACCCACGCCTGGGTGTGGGTAATGCTAAATTTACCCACGGTTGGCGTGGTTTGGTCCCGAGGCGAGCCCGAGGACCAAACAAAGCCAACCGTGGGTAAATTTAGCATTACCCACACCCAGAAGTGGGTTATTGCTATTATACCATGACATTATTTAAGAAAAGAAACTATTACTTTTCTTAAATAATGGCATAGTATAATGCCTGTTTACTGCCCTTCCGCAGATGTCTGGCATCCGCGGCAGTTCTGATGTACTGCGCACCTGCGCAGTACATCAGAGCTGTGGGCAAAAGCAACGGAGAAAGCAAGAGGTGATTGTGCGATAGTGAAGGACCTTAGGGTTAGGGTTTGGGTTAAGGTAAGTGGATAGTTAGTGGTGTATGTATAAGTTTAGTGTAGGGTTAGGTGTAAGAGTTTAGGTGTATGTGTGTGGATTGCTGTTTGTTTGGTGTGCTTGTGTTGTGCGTATGTGTTTTGGAACAGCAAATTTTTTCCCTAGGAAAAAAATTCGCTGCTCTGTATGTTCAATGTTTTAAATTTTCGATTAATAGGTTTCGATATTAGAATACTTGAAATTTTGAAAGTTCGGTGTTCTAATATAGACCCCAAAAGAACTGGAGTTCATAAATTCTAAAATCTCATCTGTGAGTTACATAAAACTGCATTGCATAAAAGTGAACTTAATTTCAAATTTGTTTTGGGAAGTGGGCTTTTATTTTCATTTCACTGTAAATAAACTTCACTTGCACTGAAGAAATGTCTTCATTGGTTTTATAGCTGCTACAAACATTACTATCTTGATACTTTGACAGGTGATGCTCTCTAATACCAGGTGGTAAGAAATAACAGTGAAACAGGAAAGAAAAAAACAATCCATGTTTTAATAACTCAATCTGTATTGCTGGTCTTGATGGTATGGCATGCACTGCTCTCTGATAGTGAGAAATAATGGCTGGACGCTAACTATATGTATTTCACTTTATTTTACACAATGCAAATATTATTTGGTGCAGTGCTTGCATGTAGATGTAGGTGTTTACATGTTCTTGATTATTTTTTTTGAATAGAAAAATACTAATGCTGAAATAAAAGGATCATGGGGAAGCTACATATAGTACTATGGTGTTGATCCTTTTACAAGTGTAATTTTCTGATACCTGACAGGAGTAACAGACAAATTTAAACAAGAAGAATATCTAACTTTATTTTACATAATTAAAGTGGTGGTGGTGCTGCAGTAGCATTGCCGCCTCACAGTAAGACATTGTCCTGTTCGATTCTCAGTTAGAGGTCTTGTGTGTGGAGACATGCGTGAATGGGCGTACCTTCGTTGAAGGTTGTGCATCAGGGCCGGCAACTCGGCACATAAAAATCTACTGCCAATCATTAGCGGACCGGAGTTCCACTGTGGCGACCCCTAACCGGGAAAAGCCGAAAGACAACAATTTTACATGACTACAAAAATAAATAAATAAATAAATGTAATTTTGTGTGCTTAGTGCATGTGGATATTTCAGCATTGTGGAACCCTCCCTACCCCATCCACACAATCTGCACAATGGCTCCTATACCTCAAACAAACTGATGTAGTCCTTTCCTAAACTGGTGAGAGCCAGGCCTATTCATCCCCCAGGCAAGCATCAGCACTACAGCCCTTTCATGACCTGATTAGGTCAGAAGTTTATTCAGCCTGTTTAGAGGTAAGAGTCTGGTGTTAGGGAATAGGCCAGCCTACAGTCATGTGGACAAACAATCTAAATCCTTCTCTCGTGGCTTTTGTAAGGTTTTGCTACTGGATGCACACGCTGATACTACCACACAGGTATTGCTCCTGTTAAAAAGGGAAACTGCTAAAAAGTGGAGTTGTCCAGCCTGACTATGGGAACCAGCTACAACCTATCCTCTGGTACAGGCACACATATCCTACTCACACCAGATTCAACAGAATTCTGAGCCACTAACTGAACACTGGTCACCTAGACCACAGCATTTTATTCCTCTATAGTACTGCAGCTAGCGGTACTGCAAGACATCTTAACTGTCCTGGGATGCTGGGCTTTGCAAGGCTGAATGCTGCATTCAACCAGCCATGCAAAATACAGCACTGTGACCGTAAAAACATTTGGAGGCTGCATTAATTCTATCACTCAAATTAATTTATAAAGAAAAAAGATGATCATGGAGAAGCTGCACACATCATTCTTGTTTCTGGCATCAGATAGTGAGAATAGCCAAATATAGATAAGTAAAATATTTCACGTTATTTTACATTGCTGCCAATATTTTTTTGGTGTTCGTACTGTATGTGGATGTAGATGCTCACCCAGTATTGCTTTTCAGTTTGCATGTTTAATAGTAAAAAATGGTCTCACAACAGAAAAATTTAATGGGGAAGCAACATGCTGCTTGATGGTCTTGATGCAGTAGCAAGACATAGATCAGAGTGATATTTCACTTTATTATAAATGACCACAGATAATATTTGCCACACTATTTGCATGTGGATGTTACTGTCCTGTGGAACATCTCAACTGTTCCATGATGCTGGTCTCTGCATGGCTGAGAGCTTTATTAACTCAAGTGCAAAAACTATAGCTCCAGAGCCTACACAATTCAGCACCTGGAGGCTGTACTAATTTTGCAGCACAAAAAGACTCGCAAAAAAGACTGGACGCATATTATTTATACAACTCCTTAATTCACTTCACATTGACATATCAATTATCATTATTATTATTATTCAATTTAACCCAGTATTAATCTTGTTCGATTCCTGTACAAAAACCTTACTACTAAACAGATATTCTATCTAACCAGTATAACTTCTCTTTGTTGATATCAATATTAACATTGTAATACCCCAAAAGGAGAAAAGAGAGAGAGAGACAGAAAGTAAACAAGTTAATAGCCTTTCATCTTAATAGCTAACATCACCATTCTAAAGTCTGCATCATCAGTCACACACAAAGGGCTTTCCTTCATTACAAATTACCACATACTATAAAGTTCTATCCACAATATTTATACACACAATGAAATTATCCACTTGTAAGTTTGTAGTAAGTACTTCCACTAACTCCGTTGTCAAGCATAATTCATAAACACAAACTTAAAAAAAATCTTAAAAATACATTAATTTGTGAAATATTACCTCTGAATATTCCACATAAATTATAAATAATTTTCACAGTTGCCACAAACACAAAACCTGCTCCTTTTTATAACATGACAAAAAGTGGATCAAACTTTCCGCTTTCCATGTTTCAAAGTTTCATTTCATTTCAGTTTGCACCACCTTATCAGTCCTTACTGAGATTTTCATTCAGTCTACTGTACCATCTTTGCTTCCTTTAATCCATTAAATCAATGCCTTCACCTCCAACACTTCAACCAATCTCATACTTTTCTTTGAACTTTATGGTTCACGACAACTAACTGCTACCATACGTATTCTACCCTCCCTGGTATTTTGTTTACTTCATCACAAATCTTTACAATATATTGGTTAGCTAAATCATGGTGACTTATTAATTCTGCAGTAGCTCAACACTGTCAACTCTTCTTTTCTCCAGTCACCATATGAAATGAGTCAAAAGTTCTGTCATATGCTAACCCCATTGTAATATTTTCCATGTTAAGTCAAATTAGGTTCATCGTATCATGTGCTTTCACTTTGGATTGCACAATTCAATCTGTATAAACACCCTTATGTTTAAAAAAATTGTTTTAAATCATACTTCCACATATTATCCTTATTTTCCATAACTGCTTGCTAGACAACACTTTTGCAGACTACTTTCAAGAATTCTGCCTCAAACAACTTAATTCAAAAAAGACTACTTCTATACTAGACGCACAGAGTGACTCACAGAGACACCAGCTTAATGAAGCACTGTAAAACATCAGCATCATTATATAAAGATAGCTTGAAAAATGATGTTCTCAGCCAGTGAGAAGTAATTGCCAAAGCCATGTAACAGGACTCACTTGTTTTACATGATTACAAGCACCATTTGGTAAGGCATTTTCAAGTGGGTGTTGCAGTGTTGGAACACCTCACTGTTCACTGATGTTGGTTATTGTGCAGTTGAATGGTATATTAGTTTTTCCCCCAGTTCTTCAACGTTACAACTATCATTTATGCAAGTACTTCAGAGTTATTTATCAGTAAATCCTTAATGTCAAATGGCATCGCACATGCTCAGTTCTTTTTCATGTAGGTCAAATGAGGAGATAAGAAAGCAGGGTAGCAAGTCCAATCCTTTCTTTTATTTATTTGCATTTGTTTATTGGAAAGTCCAACCTGGTTTAATTAGAAACTCCTTTTTATTAGAGGTCCAGGAAGAAAAGCTTCATGTTTTTACATACATTTTGCAGTCACTCAGTAATACATAAAAAAACATTAATAACATATGCTCAGGTATACAGTATTAAGATTACACTCATATGAGTTAAGTGCATTTTTACAGAGGAAATATACTATGTTAGCTGATACTTAAAAAGTTAATTGAAGAGTAATGTTAGTAGAAATATA
The DNA here is from genome assembly GCF_019279795.1 of Protopterus annectens. Classification (NCBI taxonomy): domain Eukaryota; kingdom Metazoa; phylum Chordata; order Ceratodontiformes; family Protopteridae; genus Protopterus; species Protopterus annectens. Next base: position 716,808,845 of record NC_056735.1, on the reverse strand, counting down.
TAAATGTACTAGTTTTATTGGTGTGTGTGTTAGTACAAAGTCATGTGTTACTTAGCAATGGAAGAAGTAGAAATAGAAATGTGTAAGAGTTGATTAATAGGTCATAAGTTAGGACAGGGCATAGGTATTGAGACTGGAAAAGGACAGAAGAGGAATTGGATATGTAGAATATTTAACCTGGGGTTATTGATGGCTGGTTACTTAGGAAGTACTAGGGGTAGCAGTCCTAGAAATGTTGCTTTTGGTAGCTTTGAGATTGATGAGGCTTTATTTATAAAAAAGATGAGCAGTAGCATGTCCAGTTAGAATAGAGGTATGTTCTTAATTTAGTTTTAAATAGTCTACAGTTAATAGATTCATGGAGAAATAGGTGTAGAGAATTCCAGTTTTGACACACTAGAAGAGCAAAGGGCCTTACTATTTGAGTTTTTGATAAGGGAGATAAAGATAATTTTTTTGGAGGATCTATGGGGCCGAGAAGAATACCAGGGCATAGGAGAGCTAATTGCAATATATGTGTCCAAATCACAGAGGATTTAATGCACTTGTTTCAACTGAATTTGATTAAGGAAGATGTAGAACTCAAGCCAATGCAGCTGATTGAATGATTCACGGTGAATTCAAGGGGAAGACTTGGTGTCAAAATCTGTCAGTTTTGTTACACGTTAGATCTAGTTTTGAGTAGTGGGTTAAGTGTAGGTTAATAAGAACAGATGCTCCCCATGAAAGAACTGGGAGCAGGTAGACTGAGGCAATACTCTTTCTGGTATAATTAAAGTATTCCTTAGCCCAGTATAGCACACTCAGTTTATGATGTGTTTTCTTCATCACGCCTAAGGCGTGAGTATCAAATTTCAGCTTGCATTCAATAATTATACCTAATAACTTGGTTTGATAAACTACATCTATTGGAGTGCTGATAGCTGAGATGAGTGAGACATTATTTTTATTAGGGTACAGTGATTTTAGGAAGGAAAATCATTACATTTTTTTCTTAGCATTGAGCACTAAGTTACAGTCTTTAAGCTAAGATTCTACTGCAGTAAAGCCTTGTTGGATTAGATTTTCAAGTTTGGGGATTGATTTAGCTTGGTAGAGGATACCAACATCATCTGCATACTAGATCCTAGAGGAGTGATTGGAATGTAGAGGCATATCACTGATGAAGATGTTAAGGGCCCAAGAACAGAGTCCTGTGGGACACTCACTTAAGTGGGGGAGAAAATAGAATGTGTCAAGATTCCATTTTTACACTTTGACTCCTGTTGGAAAGGTAGAAGTGAAACCATTTGTGAGAGCTACAAGATCGCCCTGGCAAGCTTAATGAGTAGCTTATAACGAGAGCCAGTGTCCAAAGCTTTTCAGAGATCCACAAAGATGGAAGATACTATATTGTTACTGTTTCTTTGGTGGTGTATGGTGTTAGTAAAGGCTAGGAGAAGTGTGTCTGTACCATGATGTCGGTGGAAATCATGTTATGCTGCAGAGAGAAGTTTATTAATTAGAACATATTGAAATAGTTGGGAATGGATACACCTTTCTTATAGACTGTGAGCACAAGACAGCAATAGGTCTAACGTTGTTCAGGTTATTGGGAAAACCCCTTTCATGTAACAAAATCATAAAAGATTATTTCCAAATAAGGGGAATGTGTGCTTCTTGTATATGTCTGTTAATGAGAATAGATACTGGGTATGCTATTATTTTAGACACAGTATTTTGTACTTTATAAACCAGCAAAATTGAGCTCTGTAGAGTGTAGACCTTAAAAATTGTCAGAGTCACAGTTGACTGAAGAATGCAAACTGAAAGGACACCAAACTACCAGAATGACCAAGGATGAGATGATACCTTCCTTTGGTGCAGCTAATATTCAGTTTATTGAATGTGAAAACAACTTGATAGTAACTACTTACCAACCTACCAGTATGACCAAGGATGAGACGATAACTTCTTGGAAGCCACTAAGATTCAGCTCATTGAACCTAGAAACAACTTGGTAATAGCTCTGAGGACAGAGTATGCAGCAAAGCAACTCATTCTATTCCCAGATAACCTCAAAATGCAGCTTGAACTGAGAAAAATGGACCTAGAACTGGTGAAGAGGCACAAGTAGTTGACAGAAACAGTATGAGGTGTACGAGAGAAACAGAGGGGCAAGAAAAAAAAAGAAAAACGACACCAACATGAAGACAGTTGATTATTCTCTGCCACAGGTGAGTAGCAGGGTTGAAAACCAAGTCCTGAATACCGAGGTTATTACTAAACTGCTTCCTCAGTTATAATAAGGGGGTATTACTTTGATAGTTTTATTCAGACATTCAAATATGAAAGCAAACAGCACTGCATTTACCAGGGCAATGGTGAAGTTTTTAACAACACTGTACATATTTTAAATAAACCATATGATTATATTGTGTAGATGATTTAAGTGTTAAATTTGTTTACCCAACTGTTTTAAAACTTACTCCAGAAGCTTACAGAAAGAAAAAATTATAGAACACAAGATAAAGGTGGGGGATAGTGCTGATTCATTCACTGCAAAAATAAGCACTTACTTTAGTAGATGTGTGAGTGAATGTCAAGTTAATATTTTTGAAATGTTGATCTTATGAAATGGTAACAAGTACTCAGTACTTTGCCTGAGGACATGTGATCATAGTTAAAACAGGACTTTATCACTATGGAGGAAATGGGCAAAATGCAGAACCACTACCTGGCTAGTAAAGCACAACTACACACGAGAGGTTTATCTAGCATTAGCATTAAACCTGAATATATGGAAACCAATGGAGTCAGTCTAAACATTCATAGCAGACTTCACAGGCAAAGTGGGGAACCACTGTTTCTAGTTCTTGGCTTCAGATGCAAGTTTCAATTAATGCCTGTATTTGATCTCCCTGTCTTAAGTCTGTAGCTGTTCCGGATTATCACAATGATCTATACACTATCCAGCATAATAAAAATGAAGCATTTATTTTACATGGAAGCATTAGTTGTCTACACAGTCCACTCCAGTTAAGATCAACGGGGGGGGGGGGGGGGGTTACCTTTTAAGCTACCACTGGCTAGGGTTCAGTTGGATGAGGAAGGGGGCATGAAGGCAAACAGCTGGTAGTGTTTGATGATAGCCAACCAGATGTCTAGTAAAGATAGTTAATGCTTTGATAATGCAATAACCTTTGTATATGCAACTACATGCAGCCAAGTCTGGAGACAATGAAATACAGAAGGTAGAAGGTGAGACCCAACTGATGCTCTCATCCCCAACAGAGGTTGCTGATGTGACTGCTTCAAGGAAGGAACTAGGCCAGTGATGGCAAACCTTTTCGGCTCTACGTGTCAAAATTTCAGAAGATGCCTAACTTGACTCTGTTGGCATGCCCCCCCCCCACCCACCCAACAAATATAAATAAATAAAATAAATAAATAATAAAACAACATTCCTCTCAATACATCAGGGATAAATCTCAACAGAATCATTGACAATCTAGAAATAAGAGACATGGACACTTTGAAACTACTAGTACCATTAATTTGAGACACTGACAGAAAAAATGAACGCGAATCAATATACATTTTCTGAAGTAAAATAAGTCTATAAATCTAATTGTTGTCATTATTAAGTGTTAAAAGTCGCTAGTTTTAGGAGGGATTAAGAAGGACAGTTGAGAGGAATGTAAAACAGCACATGCTTAGAAATTGCAGACTACTTGCCCTTTGTAGAAGTGTAACCACGAAGAGAAAACAATGTCAGCACTGCCCTTTGCAGATTCTCTCGACACAGTTAATAACTTCCTTACCTCTGCAGCAGTGCTGCTTAACTGGTTTCTAGCACAAAATAATTCAATGTACTTCACATGAGCAACAAATGCAAAAGCAGTTTCTTTGGTAATTCGGGTGCTGGTGAACGTTGGTTTGTCACCCAAAACGTCATGGCGTGCCACCTTTTACATGTGTGTCATAGGTTCACCATCACTGAAATAGGCAGAGGCAGGAAGCTGAATCTGAGTCACAGATATCTTAAGGTAATGGCTGTCCTTTGGCAAGGTCTATGTCAAGGGAAGACATGGTTGGTGACAGTATGTCGAAATCTGCCTCCCCCTGGTTGGTGGCAGTATGTCTAAATCTGCATTCCCCCCGAAAGGTTAACTGAGAAAAGATAACAAAAAGAGGGCTTAGACAGGTATAGCTCTCATAACCCACCTTACAGACCTTAAGACAAGTAGCCAAACAGGGTCCTGATTCTCAAGGACAAGAATAAGAAGTTATGTACCTACCATAACGTTCCATGTTAGTTGTCTTCTTCTCGCCTTCTTTCTTGCTGGTTGGGTTCGGAGCTGATCCTCGGCTCCGACTCGGCCATCTTCAAAAGCTCGAGAGCTGCTTACTGGCTCGAGGCCCCCTATATCCCATGATGCCTGGCGCTAGATACCCAGATCTCGTTTGGTAAGTCTAACTGCAGACATAATAATATAGGAATCCTATCCTAGAATGCATAAATCCTACTGGAGAGACTACTAGTCAGAAAGGAATAGCCAGAGAAGACTCAGCCAGTGAAAGAAATACATAAGGAACTCTTCTCAGTCTACTAGGATAGGGGGATGGAGGGTGGCATGCAAGAAAGAAGGCGAGAAGAAGACAACTAACATGGAACATTATGGTAGGTACATAACTTCTTAATGTTAAGTTGTCTATCTCACCTTCATTCTTGCTGGTTGGGACAGCGTCCCTAGCACCTCAATCCTGGGTGGCTCATCGGAACAGACTCTTCAGAACAGTGGAACCAAAATCAGCTCTGCTCCTGGAGGCCATGTCCAGCTTATAATGTGAAATGAAGGTATGAGGATTGGCCCATGCAGCTGCCGCACAAATAGTTTCCATTGGCAATCTTGCCTGAAAGGCCACTGAACTGGCTAGAGCTCTAGTGGAGTGACCTTTTGGTTTAGCAGGAAGCACTTTATTCCTTAGCTGATATATCAATGTAATAATAGATGTCAACCACCTAGATAAAGTTACTTTCGACACTGGTAGACCTTGTTTACCCTCAGCATAGGACAGGAACAGCTGGTCTGATTTTCTGATTTGCTTAGTTCTATGCAAGTAAAAACGTAACTGTTTATGAACAGCCAACTGATGCAACTTGTACTCCGCCTTGTTGGAATAATTTGGAAAAAACACAGGGAGATCAATAGACTGATTCAAATTATTCTCAGAAGAAACCTTTAGAAGGAAGGAAGGATTAGTCCTGAGAGAAACTCTGTCCTTGTGGAAAACTAGAAAAGGAGAACAAACACAAAGAGCTTGAAGTTCAGAAACTCTTCTGGCTGAAGTAATTGCATCCAGAAGAAGGGTCTTCCAAGAAAGAAACTTCAAAGAACAAGAAGCTGCAGTTTCAAAGGGGGGCAATATCAGGGAAGTTAAAATCAAATTTAGATCCCACGGAGGCGGGGGATCTCTCACTGGGGGTCTGATTAAAGTAGTCCCTTTGAGAAAAGCTTTACAAAGCTTATGGGACATAATACTAGTATATGATAGGCCTGTATGAAAGTTTGAAATTGCAGCTAATTGAACTCTGATCGTGGCAGAAGAAGATCCAGCATGAAAAAGTTACACTAAAAAATCCAAAATATGGTGCACAGGGGCTGAAAAGGGATCTATATTTCTAGCCTCTGCCCAGAAAGAGAAACGTTTCCACTTACTAGCATAAGTCTTTCTAGTGGTAGACTTATGTGATGATAAGATGATTTCACGCACCGAGTGGGAGATGTTTGGAAGCCTGGCTAAGGTCGGAAGTGGGGCAACCAAGCAGTGAGCTGGAGAGATTGAAGGGATTGGTGCAGCCCACCCGATTGATGGATCAGGAGGTCTGGAACTGGGTCCAGGGCTGCTCCAGAAGGTGATGATGCAGGAACAGGAACCAAATTTGTCGAGGCCAGTAAGGGGCAATGAGGATCATCTTGCATCCCAAGATTGTAGCTTTCTGTATTAGTTTGGGAATCAGGGGAAATGGAGGGAATGCATAAAGAAGTTCCTGAGGCCAATCGTGAACTAGAGCATCTCTGGGGGAGTGTCCAGGAAGAGGGAGGAGAGAGAAGAAATTGTTGCACTTGCTGTTGAAGGGGGTGGCAAAAAGGTTGCAGCAAGGCTGACCCCATTTGCGGAAGATTTGGTCCGCCACTGATTGAGAGACCACTCGTGAGGCATGAGAATTGCTCTGCTCAGCCTGTCTGCTATAACGTTGGACTTCCCAGGGATGTGCGCTGCTATCAGAAACCGTTGGGAAGGGATCGCCCACTGCCAGAGTCTGAGTGCTTCTTGACATAGGGGGTAGGACTTGGTTCCGCCCTGCTTGTTGATGTACCACACTACCGACATAATGTCTGTTTGAATTGCAATGGTCCCGGTGGGAAGAGAGTTGTGAAGAGCTTGCAACGCCAAAAGCACGGCCCTCATCTCCAAGACATTAATATGCAGATGGTACTCGTGGCGCTGCCAGGTGCCTTGGACTGTTCTGCCCTGAAAATGCCCCCCCCCACCCGATAAGGGAGGCATCCATGGTCACCGTAGCCACTGGAGGAGGAAGAGCAAATGGTCTGCCCTGGGGTACTGATGGGGAAACCATCCACCAAGCAAGTTGGTTTTTGCATGTCTGTGTGATCATTACCTTGTGAGACATTGGAAGTTACTGGAAAGACCATTGGGTGAACAGCATCCACTGAAGAATCCTCATATGAAAATGAGAAAGGGGAACTAGTATGATAGCCGCTGCCATGAGACCCAAGGTTTTTAGGACGAATCTGGCCTGAATTTTTTTGCATCCTAATAAGACCTGCACATGTCAGCGAATGTCTAACACTCTGTCTAATGGCAGTCTCGCTGACATGTCCTTTGTATTTAAGTTTGCGCCTATAAAGGTAATAGATTGACAAGGTGACAATGCAGACTTTTCAAAATTTATTGTGATACCTAGTTTGGAGCAAGTTTGGATGGTGTAGTCTCTAGCTCGCAGCAGGTGATGTCTGGTGGTAGCAGTAAGGAGCCAGTCGTCTAGATATGGAAACACCTGGAATCCTTGCCATCTCAGGTGAGCGGTAACTACTGCCAAATATTTGGTGAACACCCTGGGGGCTGTGGTGAGAACAAAGGGCAGAGCTCTGAACTGATAATGACTGGCTCCCAGCCGGAAGCGGAGGAATCTTCTGGAGCGTCTGTCCATTTTGATATGGTAGTATGCATCCCGAAGAGTTATTGAGCACATCCAATTGTCCTGACCCAGAAAGGGTATAATGGACTGTAGCGTGACCATCTGGAACTTCGTTCTTTGAACAGGCCTGTTTAGTCTGCTGAGATCCAGAATGGGTCTCCAGTCCCCTGTCTTTTCTGGTACCAAAAAGAACCTTGAGTAAATTCTGGATCCTTGCTGGTCTGCAGGGACTGGCTGGATGGCTCTTTTTCCTAGCAGTTTTGATATTTCTTGAACTGCTTGATCCCTTAGATTGAGTGGAACATCTGGAAGGGATTTGCTGGGAATGTAGGGAGTGCAAAGGAAGGGGATTTTGTAGCCTTCAGATATGATAGACAGTACCCATTTGTCTTGTGTTATACTTTGCCAGGCTTTTGAGTACAGCGATAATCTTCCACCGGCTGCCTCCGAAGGTGGACAGCCGGGCAGCACCTCAGGGATGCTGGAAGGGCTCGTCAGAGAAAGATTCTCTGTTGCCCTGATTTTGCGGACCCCCCTCTGCCCTGAGGGTGGCGTCTATTGTTGTTCCCTCCTCTGCCCCTGGAGGGGAACTCTCCACGTGTATCAGGCATGGCTCCCTGGGGTTTCTGGAACCACATCTTCCCACTCTTCTGACCCTTGGGATACGGTCTAGAAGGAGTGGAAAAACGGACTCCCACAGCAGAGAGAGTCTTGCCTTCCTGCTCACACCTGGTAAGGGTATCCTTCACCTGTGGTTCAAAAAGAGCAGAACCATCAAAGGGGGTGTTGGTGAAAGATGCCCTGAAGGGTTCCGCAAAGTTACATAACCACATCCAAGCATGCCTCCTCAAGGCCACGCCTGTGCCTGTGGCCCGACTCGCACCATCGGCTGCATAAGAGTTGAGCCGCATGGAGGAGTTTACTACCAAATTAAGAGTTGCCAGCTGGGAGGCAACCTTAGCCTGGGCCCCCGCAGCTGATGGATCTTGAAGGGTATCTCCTAGCTCTTTAAGGAGATCCCTTTGAAGGCAGGTAAAGTGGCACAAGTAGTTCAGCGACCTCATGGAGACGGTCGCTGAGAAAAACATCCGCTTCCCATATCTGTCCAATGTTCTAGATTCCTTATTAGGAGGATGGACAGATGAAGAAGTTTCAGCCAACTCCTTTTTTGTGGCCACTGCTACCACCATGGTATCAATGGGAACACCCTTCATCAGAAATTGCTTGTCCTGTGGCGCAGTAATAAATTTTGTGGGTCTTCGGGGGGTTGGTTCCACTGTGTCTGGAGCTCACCACGCCTTCCGTGCCACTACCAACATCAGTGGATCGAAAGGCGGAGACACCCAGGAGGTGGAGGGTTGGGAACCAAACTCGTCCAGGAATACCGACTCATCCTCTGAAGGGTTAAGGGTGGTCCAGTTCCCCCTCTGCCCAAGTATCTCAAGGATGTCTAAGAAAGAGACGTCCTCAGAGGGGGATCTCGGGGACCCTTCCGAATCCTCTAAGTCGGTATCTGATGTGACAGACTCAGGGGAGTCAACATGCTTCCTCTTGCATTTTCTCTTTCGAGGGGGCTCCTCTGAATGATCAGGGGAGGCTTCGGAAGAGGAAGATACACCCAATGGGGTGCCCTGGAGCACTTGTTCCCCACGCTTGGGGTCTGCAGGAGGGGCTCAGGCAGAGGCAGATGCAGGCACCATGGGGGAAGGAGCCGATGAGGCTGATCGTGGGGCTGACTCAGAGGCCAGCACACTCCTCATGACCTCGAAGGTGCCCCTTCCCGATAGCGGAGAAGGCTCCAGCTCCGAAGAGACCGGAATCCTTCCCGGCACCAAGAGAGATGGCTCCGAAGCCGATGTAGGAGCCAAACTCACCTGCACTGAAGCTCCGAGAGGGAGAACGGGGTCGGACAAGGGTCCGATGCCACTCGCCCCCTCGGAGCCGATGAGGGAGTCCTGGCACCCAGATCCCTCCAAGGTCGGCACCATGGAGGTGATCGGAGCCGACGACGGAAACGAAAGGGTAGGTATCGGCGCCGACGGTTCCACGATCTGAGCCCCAACAAGCTCCGGCTCCGAACTCAAGGGGTGAGTTGAAGAAGGAACTACTGCAGGGACAGGCAGAGCCGAACCCTGATGAGGGGGGGCTGGATAACATTTTAGCCAGGGCCTGCGATTTTAGAAGCCTGCTTACCACTCTCTCTAAATCGTGGTCAGATAGTCTAGAAGACCGAGAAGAGTGGGATCGGTGACTTCGACTGTAACAGAGGTGACCCCGGAGCAGAGTGCATCGACTCTAGGGATGGAGATCTAGAGTGTTTTCGGCACCCTGATGGTTCCGACACTAGAGTCGGGGCTGACTGGGAGACAGGTACTTCGGTTCCAGCCGGAACCGAAGTTGAAGCAGACGCCACACCTGACAACTCCGAACTGGGAGCCAATGGCTTCGTTGGCTTAGAGGGTTTCATTGGCTGGGCCTTAGCCGGTGACCCTTCAGGTTTGAGCAAACCCCTAAGGATTAACTTATTCCTACACTCCTGCAGGACTCTTGGACTAAAGGCATGGCACACTGAACAAGAGTCCTGCAGGTGTAGGGTGCCCAAACAGTAGACACAAGAAGTGTGACCATCTGTCAGTGACATCTTCTGACAGCATGAGTCACACTTCTTGAATCCAGATACTTTCGCATCTTTAGACATTCCTGTAAAAAGGAAATATCAATCACAGAGAAAAAGCAACACAAGGGAAGTAGGTAACTAGTAAAACGCATGCACTCAACACAAGTTACCACACCCTAACAGCACACACACTCTATTATCCAAGAAAAAGGTAAATAAACCTACTGATCTACAACAATTTCTAATAAAAAAACTACTACATAAAAATTTAAGAACAAGGATTAGCCTCTAACTAAAAACGGCTACCTTGAAGAAAACAAAAGGGGGAGGGGGGAGGGGAAAACTCTCTAAAAAGAAAACGAGTTTCCAAGAGACGGAGACTAAATTACAAAGAGATAACTATAACTACTATAACTATTCTAAATACCAACTATAATATCATTTTTAATATATGCTAACAATAAAATCGAAAAATATGACCCGAGCCAGCAAAAGCAACCTCGCAACAGAAGCGGCAAATGAGATCTGGGTATCTAGCGCCAGGCATCATGGGATATAGGGGGGCCTCGAGCCAGTAAGCAGCTCTCAAGCTTTTGAAGATGACCGAGTCAGAGCCGAGGATCAGCTCCGAACCCAACCAGCAAGAAAGAAGGCGAGATAGACAACTTAACATTAATCTGTATACTGGGACACGGTGTTACTGTACAGAGAATTGACTCTAGGGGAAGAGGAATACAAATATAAGTGATACAGCAGCTAGTAGTCCCAAAGGTTTGCCATGAAGCACTTCTGGTCAAAGACCATGATATTACCTTTTTAAGCCATTTGGGCATAAAGTTTACAAAAAAAGAAGGCTTATGATGACACTTTTTATTGGCCAGGCATTCTAAAACACATACAATAGTACTGCATGAAGTTGAAACAGTGTGATTGGTCCATCAAGCCCAGAGACAAGCAGTGAGAGGAGCTCTGAGCTTTGGTAGACTGCAAGAAGAAGGGCAGCACGTCATTACAACTTGTATGACAGTAAGGCAGTATTGTTGGTTTAACCTCTAATGTTAATGAAGTCAGATAGGTTAATAGGTTAATATTAGGCTAACTGCCTTTGTAGGCCATTTTAAGCCTAGCTAATTACCCCATGTGAGAATCACACCCTGCACCTTGTGTCCGTAAGGTTAACTATTATGCCAACCTCCTACCTAAGTCAGAAAAAGAAATAAAAAGGGAGGTACAAGTGGACTTGAATCAACTACTTATGTGGACAAACAAAAATAAATTTTTAGTGAACTCAAATAATGATGCCCTTCCCCTGGGAAAAAATGACTAGACATACTCCTGAGGACACACTACGCGACATCACTCCCATGGTGACTCAACAAAAATATACAAAATGTGCTGGCATCACTTTTGACTCCTCCCTTTCATTTTAACTGCAAAATGAGAGAGTGGTTCATAGAACCCACTCACAATCAAAATTATGCCACAACATGTCACATCTCTGATCACAAAAAGAACACCTATCCTTGCATGAAATGTGCTTATACCCAAATTAGAATATGGGCTTACAATTATCACACTCATCTCAACATGCAACACACAATTGATACTGAAATATTTCACATTGTTAAACTTGCAAATCCATAGACTCACCACTGTGAACTCCACAGCATGACCTGCTGCATGAAATATTAAAATTACAGCACTAGCCCTCTTGCACAGTAAATTCATGACCAGTAATATACAACACTCTGTCAGAAAAACAATAAAATATCATTCTTGAAAAAAGGCCACCATATGAACTAAATAGAGTTGAAAAGGTTATTCTAAAATCAGAGCAGAATCCTGGAATCACATACCTGAAAACATTTGCACAAAAGAGACATTATACACTTTCAGAATTAAAACAAAGGGCAACTCAGCTGTTCAAAAAGAATGCATATAAATTCTTTAGAGACAATGTTCAGTACATTTCAGGTATCCATGCTAGCCTTTAAATTATGAAAGGATTTCTCTAAACTGTACTAGGAAGAACCTGCTAATAATCAATAATTAAACTGTAAATACTGTGTATATTATACTGTAAAAACCTTGTACCTTTAAAAATCTATTGGGTTTGCCATTAAGGTGTTATGGGAATGTGTGTGGAGTTTCACGGGTTACTGTAAGCACTATGACATGAACTTGAACGTTACTATAAATAAATAAATATGCATACGTTTATATACACTTGCACACACACTCTCATGAATACAGATTGCTGTCTTCTCTGAAAAGTCAACTGATCTGTGAACCTGGGCTGTGGCTGAAAATGGTCAATAGATCAGTCCATATAACCAGTTAACAAGTAACTACTAACTAAATAAATAAAGGTATATATAGAGAACAGAAAAAAGGGTAATAAATGAGGTAGGGTGCTGTGTTAAGCACTGATGAAGGGAATTCTAAAGACAAACCTTTGCCAAAATCAGCAGTGATTAACGTATTGCTTCCCACAAGAGTATGATGATCAGGAATGTAGAGTTCCCATGTATCCTGTAAAAATATACTCACCTTCACTGGAGACTTCCCTATACTCATGAAATGAGTTTACTTGTCAGTGTTTCTAAAGTTTAATTTTTGAAATCCTGGTACAGATGCATACCTAAAACTAAGTTAGCAAGGTGGCACCTACAAGCTGACAAGATTGTCTAAGAATACACAGTGTAATGGCCAGCATGGAAATAGAAAGCTAGAGCTATTAAGGAGTGTTTGCAAAAAGTTATGAAAAATGTGAGATATGTTCCATGTTTACATTAATAATGCAAAAATGGAACTGGGCATCATATAGTTACTTGATGATACTCTTAGAGAAAGCGCTCTCACACACATTTACCTCCAACCAAATGTTGGAAAAAAGACAATAAAGGTCTAATACTGCAATGGGTACATAAATCCAGGTGAGAATCACAAGGCCTTCTTGATTAATACTGGCAAGCTAAGATAGATTGGGGGAAGTAAGAAGAGCCTGTAGGAGTCTTCCAAGCACACAAGCACACTGTATTGTGCACTGTCACCAAGCAGGCAGTAATTTGTGAGCCACTATGGGAATTACTCCACAGGGAAGGATAGGCCACTCTGTCGGGACCTATGGTTGACCTGGGCATTATCACCTGTCTCTTGCCATGGAGGAACAAACAGGAAGATGAAACTCACCAGGCAGGAATAAATGGGCTGCATAACTTTCAACTACTACAGGGATGTATGGCTCTTGATTCCCCCAAAAAATCAGTGGGCCAAATGTATGAAAATACAGCAGTATTAGAAATGGGGGTCAGAGAAGAAGAGGGCAATCTCAGTAGAATCAAACTGCTAAGGAGGATGGATGGAATAAAATTATCCACTAGACTCTAAAATAAATTTGTACATCTCAAACACAACAGACAAGAATGTTATCTCAAATCAGCAAAGTACGGCTGCAATGAGATACAACTAACAAAGAATAAAATTAAACTCAAAGTTTACTCCATCTACAAACAATGTTCTGATCTGACAATCAAGAGTCATATTTCTGTAAATAAAATCTGGTCTGAGATGCCATCAAACCGTACTGAGCTACTTATCTTCCATGAACTAATAAAGACTGCCGTGTGGAAGCCAGTTCAGATCCCATTCTCAGAAGTTACACTTAGACATCACAAATCATACATAAAAGCAACAGAATGTCTTAAAACAAACCTGTGCAGTATAATTACACTGAGACAACAGAGTAACACTTCTGTGGTACTGATTTATGAATACAGTACAATGCAAAGTTTTAGGTGTAGTTTGTTCTCTATTTAAAATATCCATATCTTAACATCTGGTGTACAATTCTACTCTCTTATGACCTTAATGCATGTAATTCCAAAATGAATGAAAACAGAAAACGGTGGTAGAGATCTAATACTGGAAGGTTCAATTCTTGTCAGTCAAAATTAAAAGATGAAGTCAAAAGGAACTACTGAAAGGTACACCAACAATGGCTCTCTCTAAATACAAGAGCTGATTCTGAGAGTTCAAACACTATGAAAACTAGACAATGATTAAAACAAAATACAGCAAATTCTGAAACTCGCTGTTACATCTTTTAAGCACATGTTGCAGGGCAGATCACCCCCACTCACCTCCAGTGTTATGGTTGTACTACCCACAGCCATGCGATTTAATGTTGAGATCAATCTTTGCAATTTTGGACTTAGTTCACATTCTTACTTGTAGTTCTGATGATCACACAGGACCTTATAATTTCAACAGGTGCATCACCATAACAGGGGTGGAACAAACAGCTTGGACAAGGTAAAGCAAAACATAAAAAAAAATAAATATATAAAAACAGCTGACTTCATAACTGTGGGTAGCACATCACATCCAAAAAGTACAGTTTTGTACCTACTATAAATGTAGATGTTCGAGTGCTAATACAGCTGCAGTCATAGCAGATGGGCTCTCCTGCCGTCAGGCGGGTCCTCGGTCAGCCGAATTCCAAAGTCTAGGTCCAGCGTCAGTTGTCGCTGCTTCTTCCCTGACGTCAGTGCGACAGGGGTATAAAAGAACCAGCCAACACCATTTTCTTCAGTTTTTCTTGCCCAGATGTCAGGTGCCCCCAGAAGGAAGGCAATACATAAATTTATGTAATTATGCAATGCAATATAATCAAAAAACAGTAGTTGCAAGCAAATACACCATAAATGAATACCCCAATCAGGTTGTATGAGGAGGTGTAAGCCAATAGCCTGTCCCAAGAGGGGAAGGAGGGAGGGAAACCTGGACTGCAGCTGTATTAGCACTCGAACATCTACATTTATGGTAGGTACAAAACTGTACTATGTTCATCGTGCATACAGCTGCAGTCATAACAGATGGGTAGAATCCTAAAGCTAAAAAAGGGGTGGTAGGCATTAGGTGGAAATAGGAAGAGCCAGGATGCCCTGCAAGACTGCAGTGGCTAAGCCTGCTCTAGTTTTGGAGTATAATGGTAGGTGATAGTGTTTGGAGAAGGTATGCACAGAACTCCAAGTGGCTGCTTCCAAAATATCTTTGGTAGGAACCCCTCTGAGGAAAGCTTCAGAGGTAGCTGTGGCCCTTGTGGAGTGAGATCTGATGCCTGCAGGTACAGTTTTACCATGAAAAGAGTAACAAAAACATATGCAGTGGGCTATCCATTTTGAGATTGTCTGTTTTGAAATTGGCTTCCCTTGAGCTCCTGCAGCATAGGACACAAAGAGTTTCTCTGATTTTCTGAAAGGCTTTGTTCTGTCCAAATAATAACGCAGCTGTCTGTGGATGTCCAAGGAGTGTAGTAGTCTCTCCCCTTTGTTTTGAGGTTTAGGGTAAAAAGCAGGTAAGTGGATAGCCTGATTCAAAGCTACCCTGGATACCACCTTAGGCATAAAGGACGGATTGGTTCGTAAAGAAACTGTCCTGATGGAAAATGATGAAAGGCTGCACAGCCATGAGGGCTTGTAGTTCAGATACCCTGCAAGCTGAGGTGATAGCCAGAAGGAAGGCTGTTTTCCAGGACAAATATTGCAATTCTGTTGAGGCAGCTGGCTCAAAAGGAGGCAAGGTCAGTTTTTCTAGAATTAAATTGAGGTCCCAAGCAGGCACTGGTTGTTTCCTTGGGGGTTTTATATTCTTAGCCCCTCTGAGGAACTGTCTTAAGAGGGGGTGAGAGAATAAAGGAGGATCAGTGTTGTATTCTGCAGAAATGGCTGAGGCATGGATTTTGATGGAGGAGAATGAAAGTCCACCGCTTAGCAACTCAGCTAGATACTATAATATCTGAGGTAAATTCAGTATTCCAAGATTCTGGCCCTTTTTCTCATTCCAGGCACAAAACCGTTTCCATTTTGTGGAGTAAGCTTTTCTAGTAGCAGGCCTTCTGGCCTCCAAAATGACATCCTGCACCTCCTTGGAGAGTAGGGTCTGTGGTGCAGTTACGGAATCTTCCATGATGCCAGATTGAGTGTTTTCAGCTGACTGTGAAGAGTTTTGAAGCTGTGCTGAGTCTGAAGAAGAGGCATTAGAGGTAGGATCCATGGTGGGGAATGTGTCAGGCTTCTCAGGAGTGGGTACCAGTGTTGTCTTGGCCAGTCTGGAGCAATGAGAATCACCTTTGGTCTGTCTGCTCTGGTTTTTAATAGAACTTTGGGCAGCAGAGGAAGAGGTGGAAAGGCATAAACTGTCATTGTTGTCCAACTGAAAGAGAGTGCGTCCACTCTCCAGGCCTGTGGATGAAAGGTCCTTGTGCAGAATTTTGCCAATTGGTGATTTTTGTGGGAGGCAAAGAGATCTATGTCTGGCCTTCCCCATGCCTGAATTATCTCTGTAAAAACTTGAGGACGCAACTTCCATTCGTGTGGATCTGTCATATTTCTGCTTAGGTTGTCTGCCAGCGTGTTTTCCTTGCCTGGCAAGTACTGTGCTTGAAGCTTGATTTGTAATTCCAGAGCCATGTTCCAAAGAGACATGGCCAGCCTGCACAGGGAGTGTGAATGTGTTCCTCCCTGTTTGTTTATGTACCACATTACTGTGGTGTTGTCTGTCCTTATCAATAGTTGACCTGGATGCAGAAGGTCTTTGAAAGCCATAATAGCATTCATCACTGCTAGCATTTCCTTTTGATTGATGTGTAGGTGCTTTTCTTTTTGGGACCATTTGCCCTGAATGCACCGATCTGTCATGTGCACCCCCCAGGCGTAGTCCGAGGCGTCTGTTGTGATGACTTGATTTGCTTGAGGTTTGCAGAATGGGAGACCTGTGTTTCTTTGGCATGCTTGAGCCCACCACAGAAATTCCTTTTGAAGACATGGAATCAGTGGTATTATTGTTTCCAAACTGTGGCTGTGTTGAGACCATAGGTTTTTCAGGTACCATTGAAGTTTCCTCATATGCAGCTTTGCACATGGGATTAGTAAGATGCAAGATGCCATGAATCCCAGAGCCTGCAGGATTTTCCTTGCAGTCAGCCTGGTGAAATTTGTTAGTTTTTTGAAGTATTGAGTTAGTTGCCCTTGTTTCTCTGGCGTGAGGTAGGCCATCTGGGTGTTTGTGTCCAAGTTGGCACCCAGGAAAATTATTGCCTTTGAGGGTATCAGCCTTGATTTCTTTTTGTTGACTGTGTATCCCAGAGAATTCAACATTATCACAAAAAACAGATGTTTCAGAAGAATGTGCTTGCTGTCCGCTTGGATCAGGCAGTCGTCCAAATATGGGTAAATTTGTATCCCTTGAAGTCTGCAGTAGGCAATTACTGATGCCAGGCATTTCGTGAATACTCTAGGTGCAGTAGGTAAGCCAAAGGGCAATGCAGAGAATTGATAATGGGTTGAACCTGCAAGAAATCTGAGGTATCTTCTGCAATCTTGTCTGATTGGGACATACAGGTATAGCTCCTTGAGGTCCAATGTTACCAGCCAAGACTCCTTGCCCAGCATGGGAAGAAGCTGCTGTAATGTGAGCATCTTGAATTTTGGCACGAGTAAAAATGTGTTTAGGATGGATAGGTCCAAAATAGGTCTCCAATCTTTTCCCTTCCTTGGTACCAGGAATAGTCTGGAGTAAAAACCTTGACCTTGTTCTTGTGTGGGTACCTCTTGAATAGCTTTCATGTCCATGAGATCTGAAATCTGTTTTTGTGCCTCTGCCCTTTGATTGTGTGGCAGGTTTGGCATGCCTCACATTTTTGGAAGGGTGTGAAAATGGAATCTGTAGCCTCTGTTTATAATGTCCAGGATCCATTTGTCTTTTGTGACAATAAGCCAATTTTTCGAAAATAATGCCAGTTTTCCGCCTAAAGGTGCTGCCATTTGAGCCTTGCTTGGCATGCAAAGGGGAAAGTCATTGGGCCTGCTTTCTGAAGGATTGTGAACTATCCTCACCACCTCTTTGTGCAGGAGCTTGCCATTGTCTGCCTCTAAACGATCCTTGAGAATGCCCTCTGCCCCTCGGGCGCCTGTATCTACCTCTTTGGGGTCTATCCGTGGCTGGAAAGGACCAATTTTTGGAAGGCCAATTTCTACTGAAACGTGGAGGTTGTACCTGTAGGAAATCTTTCACTGTTTGCATTGACAGCCTTTTCCTCCATTTTCTTTAATACCTCCTCAGCTTTAACACCAAATAATACATCTTTTTGCAGAGGGGCATCTAGTAATTTAGCTTTGACATGATCTGGTAAGGTTTGCTCTTTAAGCCAGGCATGTCTACGTATGACTGATCCTGTAACAGCAGCTCTACATGAGGCCTCTAAAGCATCAAAACCACATTGCAAGGTATGTTTACCCACTTGTTCTGCACTATGCATCAAATCCTGCAACTCCTTCAAGTCTGGTTGTTCAAGTTGTGACATTTTGCTTCTCAACTGTGATAACAGAAACTGTTGGTACTTTAACATATGGAACTGGCAGTTTAATGCCCTCATGGTTAAGGTAGCCGAGGTGTATACCTTTTCCCCCCACCTTTCTAAAGCTGTGGAATCTCTCTCTCTGAAGGTAATGGATTGTTAGCAGTGGAGGCCTTAATTCCCTTGGGACCCTGTGAGATAGTTTCTGGGTCAGCCGCATGGCTTTTGTATAGGGATTGGTGTGAGTCTGGAACCCGGTAATATCGGTCAGGCTTGACTGGGGCTGGAGGTAAAGAGTCTGGGTTAAGGCAGGCCTCCGAATAAACATCATCAAGAATGTCTAAGACAGGAGGTATAGCCAGAGGCCTGTGCTGAGGGATCAAGAGAAAATCCCTAAGCCTTTTCTTGGAGTCTGAGTACTCTTGGCCTTCCCAGTGGAAGTGTTCTCTCAAGGTATGCAAGGTTTCCCCCAAAAGAGTAATCCTCAGGAGGGGAGACAGAGGGAATGGACTCCTCTGCATCAGAATCTTCAAAAGGGGAGTATGAATGTTCCTAGTCATCAGAATGCTCTGAAATAATGGAGGCCTGGTCCGAGGAGGGGGATTCTTCCTCCACTCTGGGCCTTTTGTCCGGGGGTTGAGAACCCCTGATAAGAGTAATCAAATCCTCAGCCATTTTTAGCATCTGCTTTTTAGGCATGGGGCCTTGAGAAGGGCCTTGTGGTGCTTGTCTCTTAGAATGCATGGCTGCTTTAGACTTAGTGAAAGCCTTGATGGAAAAAGAAGAGGAAGGCCTGAAGACACCTTGAGAGGTGGCAGACCTGTCTAAACTCTGTGTTTCACTGCCAAGAGTGGCTTCGGTATCGGTAGTCGGGGTGTGGGCCGAAGAGCCTGCGACCTCGGGTACAGTAGACACCGCCAATGAAGTGTCGTCGGTAGTCAGGGGCTGCGTAGGCGCCTCACTGAGAACTGGACCACCTGTAGTCGACTTTGGCGTGGTGTCGGTAGAAGCCGCGGACCTCGTATGTCGGTCCTTATCTTTGCGTCTTTTACTCAAAACTGGAGTCGGAGTATCCGACGACAAAATGTAATTACATTTTTTGCCAAAATAGTGTTGGGCGAACTCCGCCCGACGCTTAATGGTTCGTTTGTTGAATGTAGCACAAAAACGACAGGCCGAGATGTCGTGGTCAGGGCCTAAGCAAGGAATGCAGAGGGAATGAAAATCCTTATGCGGTATTTGCTTCCCCCATGAAATGCAATTATTAACTTTGTCTGACATCGGTCTGAGGCAAGAAAAGTTTCCCCAACGGGGTACTTAGCTTTCAAGAAGACTTCAGTTGCAAGATATTCGTAATCTCAGGAGCTGGCCGACCGGCACTTGCGAACTGCTTCTGCTTTGGGCACCGTGCGGCAAGAAAGACTGGGGAAAATGGCGTCGGCTGGTTCTTTTATACCCCTGTCGCACTGACGTCAGGGAAGAAGCGACGACAACCGACGCCGGACCTAGACTTTGGAATTCGGCCGACCGAGGACCCGCCTGACGGCAGGAGAACCCATCTGTTATGACTGCAGCTGTATGCACGATGAACATCCACAAAAACAGTTTATGTTTGGCTCCTTCTGCATATAATACTGATAACATTAAACACAATATGAGGATGTATTATTTTTAGGATAAGCAGATATACAAGCAAAGCTTAAAACTTGACAAAGACACTTGCTGTGATTCATTAAAAGTACCCTTTCTGAAAATGTCACATTATTTCTTCCCAGTAAAATAATTCTTTTAGCACAAATTCTCTTTTCCAGGAAACCTGAAAAAAGCACATTAAGTTTATGATACTGGACTACAAAATAAAGTGTCAAACATTTGATCTGTAAAAAGCTATTAAAGCTTCTTTAGCCAATTTAAAATGTCATAACAACAAACTAATTAATTTCTTCAAAATTAGTCATATTTTGGGTTACTCTTAATCTCTTACACATTAACGTGCCAGCACAGGGGTTTTGTGCCATCCTATGCTACTGGTTGTTCCCTAAAAGTGGTTATGTACTAGCTGGGTTGTAACTGTCTGAACACAAATGGTCAGAATGGAAGAATGGATTTATACTGTGCACACCTGCTGTTCATGCAAGACTGTTATACACGTCACTGGAGTTTTACCTTTTCCCACTACTGTCCAATTACAGAATTAGTACACAATAAATGTTGGTGTGTGTGTGTTTGGGGGGGGGGGCTTACACTTCCCCTGCACCAAATGCTTATTTTAAGCAAATTTAGAAGATGCTTTTCTGACTCAGTTGATATTAAACTGACTTTTTCATTTGACTGTACAGCAATATAATACAGGCAAAGTGCATCAGGGTTCAAAAACTGTTTTCACAGTTGGAGAGCTGAGCTGGAAAATAATGGTCAGCTATATCACCCTACGAGAAAGAACCATCAGAAATAGCACTACACTCAGTTGGAGGCCAAGTGACTGAGCTTCACTGTTTCTTAATACCTTGGCTGGTCCCATGCAGTATAATAGGGTGGCACATATGGGAATCTAAATACTTAAAAGCCTAAATGGGTGCACTGCATGCAGTGATGGCTACAGATAGGGTACATAAGCAAAAACTCTTCCAGTGGTCTCACACTGGAGAGAGTACACGTGTCCTCATACATTTTGGTATAAAGAGTTGCCCTACTTCAGCTGGTGGCATGGTTGGCAAACAAAGTTGAAATGCTAAAGAGGAAGGAAAAAAGATGCCTGATTCTAGGCTGAAAAAAATACACTGATAAATATTTTACATTTACTATCCAACACAGCAGACCCCATTTTCAGTGGAGGCCCAGGGAGAAAAGTTCAGAAACTCAGTCTGATGCAATTATACACGAATACATTTACAGTAGTTAAAACATAATGCTTGTACGGTCCTCATAAAGGCCTTTAAATGCAGCTGTAGTTTGTTCAAGGTTGGATTTCCAGTTCTACATAATTTCATTTTTCCCAAAATTCAATAAATGTTTCTTAATACCACAGCCTAAATGTATTTATTAAGTTACAAAAGCACTAGAGAGGAAAGAAATATAAGTAAGGATAACAAATGAAAATGACCATAACATCCATACAACTGGTAACAGTATCATAATTTTCAAAATTTCACAAACTAACACCATAATAATGGTCGATTTCAACTACCCCACCATTTAACTGTGAAAACTACTCATGTACCAACTTCTTGTGCTCAACATTTGCTGGAATTCATAAATTCCAATGCCTTGGAGCGGAGAAACATCCAGGAGCGGTGATCCATCTTTATGTGGTAGTACGCATCCTGTAGGTCTATAGAACACATCCAATTGTCCCTCCCTAGGAAGGGAATGAATGGACTGCACTGTGAACATGTGGAATTTTTGAGGTTTGATAAATTTGTTGAGTAGGCTGAGATACAGGATTGGTCTCCAGTCCTCTATAACCTATAATAAAACCCGGATCCTGTCTGTTCTGGTGGGACTGGCTGGATGACTCTTTTTGTTAGCAGTTTTTCTATTTCTAAGACTGCTAATACTCCTCTGATTGGGTGGTACATCAGGGATTTGTTTGACGGGTCTGGGAGTTAGGTCGAAAGGTATTTGGTAGCCTCTGGATATTATTCTCTGCACCCAAACTTCGGTAGTAATAAGATGCCAGGCTGGTAGATGAAAAGAGAAATGACCCCCAACTGCTTACAGAGGAAAGCAATCGGGCAGCTGCTCAGGAGCGATGGTAGGGTCTGCCGGAGAAAGAATCTCTGGATCGTTGGTTACGCGGAACCCCTCTAACCCAAAAGGGGCATCTTACATATGACTATCCCCCTCTGCCCCAGGGGGATTGCTCACCAAGAGTGCCACGAAAGGATCCTTGGAGCTTCTTGAACCATATCTTCACCCCTTCTGGTTGATGGAGTAGGGTCTCTGGGGGTTGGAAAAGCATATGCCCACAGCAGACAAGGTTTTTCTGTCTTTCTGACTACGTGCAAGTGTGTCACGTACCTTGGGTCCAAAAAGTGCAGATTCGTCGACAGGCACGTTAACGAAGGAAGATTTAAAAGGGTCTGCGAAATCACACAACCGCATCCAAGCATTACATCTCATGACAACACTAAATGTGGCAGCTCGAGCTGCACCCTCGGCGGTGTGATATATCAAACGCATTGAGGAGTTCGAGATGGATTCAAGGGTAGCTAGCTGTGAGGCAACAGTGTCATGCACCTCAACAGCCAGTACCCCCACCAAAGAGAAAGCCATTTCAGAAATTAGGTCTCTTTGGAGGTGACTAAAGTACGCCAGATAATTCAGCGATCGAATGACGAAGGTCGCTGAAGCACAAGTCCGCTTCCCTAGTCTGTACATGGTCCAGGATTCCCTCTTTGGAGGACGAAAATTGGAACTATCTTCTGCCAGTTCCCTCTTGGTGTCTGCTGCCATGACCATAGAAACAACTGTCAGCGGCAGGTCTTCAGGTGTAGATAAAAATTTGTCTGTCCTCCGTGGAACGTGTTATACATTGCGTGGGGCCTTGCAGGCACACTGCAGAATGAGTTTAACAAGATCATTTGCTGGTGTGGTCAACCAGGAAGTAGATGGCCGTGCACGGAAGGCCTGCACAAACAACAATTGCTCCAAAGGATGGTTAGAGAACTTCCAATCCCACTGCTGTTTGAAGATTTGAAGAATGTCTCCGAATGAAATGTCATCTGGGGGAGAACGAGGGAACCCTTCCCCTTCATTACAATCAGTGTCTTCTGTGATAGATTCATCCTGATAGTCAAAGTGCTTCCTCTTGTACAGTTTCTTGTGGGGTGGCTCTCCAGTGGGATCTTCTAAAGAGGACCATGGAGAAGGGGGTTCCCTTCACAGGGGGTTCTGATACTGGTGTCCTAGGGACTGGTTCTGAGCCTTCAGAGTGAAGGGACCTATCCATCACATGTACAGCAGGTGCAACTGAGCCCAGTTGCAGTTGAGGGGTGATGAGAGAACTGGGAACTGTCAGAACTGTGGACACAGATGGTGCCAGCAAGAAAATAGGTGCCGAATTAGTTACCAAGGTATGGACAAAAATGATCAGTTTCAACAATTGTCTAAGCTTCGGGTGTCATTTAAAGGGGATGCTTGTAAGTGCCATAGGGCCATTAGCATATTGACTTCCTATGACAATATGATTCTATATCTCACCTATTAAGCAACCTTTTGTAGCACCTTACTTTCTCAAGATACTCTGTCTAGCTTTGTCCCAGTTAGACTGAGTATCTGACCTTAGTGTAATTACGTTTTACAGTACATTAAGGTGATATAGTCAAATCTACTGTAAGTGATGTGTAGCAAAGGTATTCTTCGTGAAACCCTTGACTATTTCCAATTTTTTTTATGCACTACAAGCTGGCTCATATACAGGTTTTATGTATAACATTTTATAAGTTTTATAAGTATTATGTTGAAAAAGCTTTCTTGAGTGTATGCTACTACTGAATGTGTTTATAAACTAGGTAATTTGGGTATAGTTTCAGGAGTCAAAGGGAAAACAGTATCTGTCAGTATGGAATAACATGATGTGACTGACCTCAATGCTGTGCCAGAGATGGTTATTGGTAACCTAAGGTGTTTCTGCTGCTGGTTAAGGTCCTGGCCACCCCCATACTTCCTTTTTAGGCAGTGTGTCAAAGACAAAGTCACAGTGTAAAGCCTGCATCTAAAAACTAGCTGAAGGTTATGTGGCTAAATGCAGACTCAACATGAAACTGCACTGACTGGTAGCAGTCCTCACCTTTGAAGACTTACACATTTAAGCAGTCACGGTTACCTGGTTCAAAGCAGTGGACAGCACCACAAATATACTGGGCTCCACCTCCGTCCTCACTTTCATACCAAAGAAATGGAAGGTGTGACAAGTAAAGGAGAAGGTTTATCCATATTAATTAATGAGAACGACACTGCCAGATTGGTGAAATGGTATGATTCCCATGGAGATACTTCTGGTACAATCAACCATTCGTAGGATGCCTATTAAAGTCATTTGCAGCTATAGAACACCATCCATGAATCTGGATACCCACTCTGGCTATTTGCATCTATACGAGCCTATCACGATGCACCCAAACACTCTAGTTTTGAGTGAATTAAACTACTCGTCCATCGGATGGTTAAATTACTTGTGGTCTAATTCACTTTCCCAAAGGTTCCTGCAACTATTTCACTCCTCTGCCCTGGACCAGTTGGTTGCCACACACACACGGGATGCCAACATCCTGGATCTTCTGGATACCAATATGTGGGACAACTGTAGCACCCACAATGTGAGGTCTTCCCTAGTGAGATCTTACCTCAAGTCACTGTCATTCAAAGTAACTATCACACCTGACCCCCCCCCCTCCCACACCAGCAAGATATAAATGAAAAAACTTCTCCAAAGCAGATTATAACCTCTTACTGGATGGTATAAATAGATGTACTGCACCTGCCCCCTCACAGGTGAGTGGCAACTAGGACGATATCTATGCCAATGCTCTATACCAATACCAGTATTAGTAACTGCATTGACTCTGCCATCCCTAACAGCACCAAAACAAGCAGCTCAAGACAAAGCAAACCAGCCTGGTGGTCAGCTGCCATTAACAGGCTCAGAACAAGATGAAGAAATTGCTGTCAAAGACTAAGAATGAGAAAGCCCTAAACTCGTAATACTGCCTCCTCAGCTGAAACAAACAAATTAAGACTTCTTGTGAAGTACTCCAATGCAAAGTAGAAATACAAAGTAGGTGACACAATTAAAGAGAACCACAAGGCTTTCTTAGGTTACATTCGTAAGCTGAAAGGTAACACCCAGACTGGTGCCTAACTATGAGTTAATGATACTTTTCCAAACCCCTTGCAGAAAATGTAGAAACCACAAAGGTTCATCACAAGGAAAAATCTAGGTTTTCAGCACGTCTCCTATATGGAATCATATGAAATCACTGTCACTTTATTGTGTGTTATACAGACTACTCAGAGTCAATCTCTGCCTTGCATTTAAGGCAGTGCTTGACCCTGTGTTACTAGAAATTCTTCATATCTGCAAGTAAAGTGGTACACAGGTTACTTACTCTAACGGACATCACCTGGTATGTTCCATTAATAGAACCTGGTTTAGGTACTGATTTGTCTCTTTGGAATGTAATCCCACTTCATGTAAAACAGAACACATCATTGGCCATCTTCAGACACAATCTGGTCAATTGGATGGCTAACCATTAATTCAAGCCTCTGGGTCCACCTATTCCATCTTGGCCAGAAGCAATTGCTGTTGACTATGGAAGCAAGGCTAGAAGTTTATAAGGTTGGTAAGGACCCTAGGTCCATTAGCCTAGTAACTTTTTATGATCTTATGATACTATACGTTGACCATTATGACCATAAAGAAAAAAACTTTTTATGATCTTATGATACTATACGTTGACCATTATGACCATAAAGAAAAATAACCACCTATACATACATATATAGAAATCATATTGCAATTAATACAGAAAAAAAACTTTTACAGCACAACACACACACACACACACACACACACACAGAGGGAGACAAAGACACACACGTGGAGAAAGCCAGAAATAAGGGGGGGGCTCCAGAAACAAGGTACATGTATCAATGTTTCTGTCACAAAAATAGAACATTGATGAAAGCACAGGTTTAGGATTGGCACAAATTGTCAGAAGAGTCAGAATGCTGACACAGAAATAGAACAGTGATGGAATAACAGGTTTCAGCATTTGCACGAATTTTCTGAAAAGGCGAGACGCACACATGGAGAAAGGCAGAAATAAGGGGGGCTCCAGAAACAAGGTACATGTATCAATGTTTCTGTCACAAAAATAGAACGTTGATACAAGAACTGGTTTAGGATTGGCATGAATTGAAAGTGGATAGTGTGACACATAAATATTGTCATTGATGTCTGTCTTTAGTCTTTATAATTTAACACGGATTAGTCAGAAAACCACAATGTATGAAGAATTGGTCCAAAAATGGGGCTGAAATCTGGGCATTCTGCAGTAAAATGTAGAGGTGAGAGGTATGACACACAGACAGACACACACATATGGATACATGCGGACACCACCAAAAGTAAGTGGGGTGCATAGGTCCATAAACAGTTACAATAAAGAATTATTGGCCTTACATAAACCAATTATCAGCAGGGCCTCAAATATGAAACAAAAGTAAAACAGGTTTAGCATTTGTACGAATTTTCTGAAGAGTATCAAGTGTGAAACACAAACATCTGTCCTTAATTTTTTACTTCAGTCTGATGAACAGAGCATAAATATGAGGCAAAAATACTGGGATGTATGAACTGCCAGGGACTGGCCAGAAAAATCACAAGTTATGAACAATGGAACAAAAATAGACAGAAATATGGACATTCTGCAATATAATGTACAAGTGAGACTTGTCAGACATGCGCAAACATATGCATCAGTAGCACCACCACCATATCCTGCACAAATAGGTAGGTTAGACTGGAAATCATTAGTCCGATATGTTGATTACTTCTTTGTAGAAAAGGTCAGGCACGCATGCCATTACAGTTGCACTGCTGGCAAACAAAACGTTTTGAGGTCTTCACTTCTGCAGCCTGGCAAAGAAACAGAGAATGACCAAAGAGTTGTGCCCCTACCCTCAGCCCCACAAAAAAAAAAAAAAAAAAAAAAAACTCTTAGGTTTACAACCAGACCTTACCAAACGGTGAGTGTTCTCCTCTGCCAGCTATCAATCCCTAAATAATGCAATCGGGATGCCTAGAATTTGTTATTAGTAAGTGCTACGGTTGGATAATCACAGACAACGCAACAGGTTTTGAGACCCTAACCTGAGCTCTACCTGTTAGAACACAAAATCTGAACCAAGCCACAAGTAATGGGGAGCAAAGGACAAAAGTAAGGACAACTTTTACAGATCGTGCCTGCACACAGACAGAAAAACTGTTTTCTCCATGCATTTAGAAACTAGTATTCTGCGTGATCAAACAAATGACTTGTTATTTTCAGACTGGAGTGCACAGCATACCTCGCAACCTGGAAACATCAGAAAATCTGGACAAAAATAGGTACAAATCAGTATGCTAATGAACATAAAATTTGCATATATAATTATGTAACCACAGCACTATGACAGACTTATGGGATACCAACTTTTAAAGGCAAACTGAAGAACAGACAAAATAGTGATGATACAGCAAATAAGAACCTCACCTCTGTAGATGTTTATGTATGACCAAGCATCTCTCTTAGCCTCATTTTGTATGTTGTGTTTAGATCATATGGTGATAGGCTATAGCCATAGGTGATATATAATACAGGTGATAGAACAGGTAGAGGCTAGGCTTATAATGCAGTGCAGTCTTGTTTATATTTGGGAACACACTAGTTCCCATTAATGAAATCTTCGTTGGTTCACGTTTGTTTAAATAATATAGGCGAGATTTGTATTGACAACCAGATTTACTGATAATAATCAAAAGAATGTGGATCTCAAAGGGTAAAAATTGGCAGATCAGGGTAATCTTGAGACAGTAAATAAATAGATCTGTTCTGCTCTCATTGCAGCAGTAAATGAAGGATCTGCAAGTGGCAGTAATACGTAAACAAAAGAGGACCCTTCTTACATCTCCCTTTTTAGAAACAAAAATAAATGACTATTTAAGTTAATTTCTTGCTGTAAAATGTATCAGTGTCCGTTATAAAATGCCTATATCTTACTCACTCAGTTTCTAAACTTGATCTTCTGATGGATGAATGAGACTTATGCAGGGAAGCAGACTGCGTTCTTCACTGTTACTAAGCAAACATGCAAGTGCAAAAGCACGTGGCGATGTAGAATTTGGGAAGAACTGTGGTAGACATTATACAATTGCTGGAATGTTTCT
The DNA here is from genome assembly GCF_019279795.1 of Protopterus annectens. Lineage (NCBI taxonomy): Eukaryota > Metazoa > Chordata > Ceratodontiformes > Protopteridae > Protopterus > Protopterus annectens. The sequence goes on along the minus strand of NC_056735.1, from coordinate 716,780,728 downwards.
GAAGTGACTGTCACATGCAAATTGGTAAACTAGCCCCCGAAAAAGTTTTCCCCCCATGCTTGTGCATCCAATACATGGTATTGTTAGGTTGCATGAAGCATTAAAAGGGAACTGTTCACAATCATGTCTCGCAGGTTTGTAAAGGATTTAAGTGATTTGGTATATTGCAGAAGTGAAAAATTTCATTTATAAGAAATACTGAGCCAAGTACTCTGGTATCATAAATAAGCTTACCAGCCTAAATATCAACCCATTCATCACAAGATGGGCTGCAAACTGGCTCAGGGATACAACTCACATGGTCAGAGTTGCGGGTGCCATGTCTGACTCTAAACCGGTTAGAAGTGGCATCCCACCGGGCTCTGTCCTGGGACCCGTCTTGTTCAGTATATACTTCTCTGAGATACAGGCAAGCACGGGAGGACAGTGGCTGACGAAGTTCGCAGATGATTGCAAACTAGGAGCCATAATTGACTCTCCGGCTGACACAAGCATCCTACAGAAGGGTCTTACGGAGACAGATACCTGGTGTCAGAACCATGGCCTCAAGCTAAATGCCAAAAAATGTATAGTCATCCCCTCTGGGAAAAATGAAGTGCCCACAAACTACCACAAAGGAGGTAATGCTCCAAGTACGGAAGAAGTAATTAGGGATCTGGGGACCCAAGTAGACAGTAACCTCTCCTTTGACAATCACATTGCCAAAGTGGTTAGAAAAACCTTCTATATAGCTCAACTAATCACAAAAGGGTTCACATCTAGATAGAGAGGTTATTGTGCTTTTCTACTCATCACTAATCAGGCCTATAATTGAGTACAATGCCCCAGTTGGGATGTACATTACCTGACAACTGTAACAGCTGGAGAGACCTCAAAAGTATCTCACAAAGGATCGTGGGCCTCAAACAGTTGCCATATGCAGCTCGACTAAACTCCAGGTCTACTCAGTTGCTTACCGCCTACTCAGAGACGATCTCTTGCCTGACGTACAAGGCTATTGTCTAGCCCTAAACTAATGGACATGCTCCACCTCAAGAAAATGAAATGCATTAGAGCTACACGCTCCAAGGATTTAAACCTCAGCACAGCTATAAATAGGACATGCTGGAGGGATAGATTTATATCCCAAAAGTTTCACACGCTCTGGAATAGAGTCCCGGTCCATGTTAGGCAGATGCCCTCACTGACCCTATTCAAGAGAAATCTTGGTTAGTGGATGGGAAATCGTAAATTCACTCCTGGGATCACTTCGATGGCGCTGCTGGACAGGGGCTCAGGAATCTAGTCTAAAAGGGAGGCGAAAGCCACCATATTCAGGCTAGCCTTATAAATGCCCTAGGGAAGATAGCCTAGTACCTACCTATGAACCTAACTCCCGGCCGACTGTTTTAACAAGACTATTAACTTACTACCAGTACATAAACAAAAGCAAAACCTAGTAACCAGTACTATTAGTTTCACAGAAACTACAGTGACAGCACTGAAATCAGTCCTATACACATGCATTTGCCAGTTTGCAATCTGTGCTTGCCTATTCTGGGTTTGTACTAATGCAAGAAAGAACCAGTGTTATTGCCAAATATTCTCGGTATGAGAAACATTGTCAAAAAGTAAGGCACACTCTACCGCAAGGAGCTAGAGGTATACCTTTCAAAATATAAACAAATTTAAAACACCTTTTGTATATAAGCTCAAGCGACTAAGAGTCTGCTAAGCACATAAGACATATACAGCTGAGCTGACATTTTTGTAAATGGATGAACAATGAAGCGAAGCAAAGTCTATGTGTGCACACCCTGCAGACAGTCACATACTCCAGACTGGGCAAGGTAGCAGCATTCCACATTTTAGACATAGAAGGTTGACAGTTATGTCTCAAATGTTCTTCATTTGGGCTCGAACTTATGCTCAAACATTTCTTTTTTTTTTTTTCTCAATAATATTTCTTTATTGTTTTTCATTTATACATCACAACATTTCACACTATTAAACACAGGTATTACGCAGTTGCTAGAATATTAATACACTTACAACATATTTACACTATTTACATGAATGCTTTCATACATTAGTGATATGACAAAAGATAAGATCTTATTTTTCCTTGTTATTACCCTTCATTTAGAATACTATTACATCTTGTTGTGGGTCATAATTGTGTATGTTAACAATGCAATCCCCATTCAATTCTTCATGCAAGTATAATATTAAAGATTTGTTCCCAAAGTTTCAGACTATTATGTTTTTGGTTCTGTTTATTTAATATGTATTTGTGAGCTAAAATATGTCTTATCGCTAGAGTCCTAAAGTTCTTCCATGATATTATATATGGTGTTAACCAGTTAGTTGCTATGTAAAGTTTTATTAATAGGAAAATATTTATGAGAATGGTTAACTGTTTTTTTGACAAATTAAGTGGTGCGATATGTAAAATCTTAAATTCCCAATTGAGTGTTGACATTTGATATCCCATTTTTTGAAGTTGTATTTTCAGTGAATTCCACAGTTTGAAAACACATTTACAGCTCCAAAACATGTGGAGAAGGTCAGCTGTTTCGTCTTTACAATGTGGACACTTTGGGGAGTTTTTAGGGTTAAATTTATGCAATCTAAGACGTGTGTAATAAGCATTATTGTATATCATGATTTGGGTAAATGCTAGTTTTTGGAGTGATATGGATTTTATAGTTGAATTAATTGCTTGTACTATTCTATGATTCTCTATCAATGGTAAATTTATCTTTCCAATATTTAGATACGAGTATATTTTCTTGAAATTTCATCTCCTTTATTAATTTGTATGAGCATGTTATAAATTTATTACTTTGGCTAAGGGTTTGCCATAGTAATCTACATTTCCTTTGGTCTTCTTTATTTATATTGATATCCTGAAAGTAATCTATACATAATTCTTTAATCTGTCTCAATATCAACGCATAAGTCTTGGGAAGGCCCATTTGAGTTATTATTTCATGCATTGTACAATTCAAATATGGGTATATATCTTGCAGTGTGATATTAATTATAAGTGGAAATCTTTTCAGATCTATTAACTGGTTATTCATTTTCAAATTAGGGTTTTTGTGGATAGGCTGTCGACTCATCATGGGTTGGAGAAGGACCATTGTTTTAAATAGGTTCTGTGTTATTATTACGGAGTTTTTGAGGGGTTCCATTATATTATGCACTTTAATATTATCATTATTTAAGAAAGGTAGCACTTTAGGATTTATATTCAAACTTTGAATATGTTTATAACTTAATTTTACCCAATAAGGGGACCAAGTATTTTCTTGTGAGTTGTAGTTTGCAATTCTTAGGGTTCTGTTAGCATTTATAATCAAGTAATAATATTCAAAGTTTGGAAGGTCTAATCCACCTTTGTTTTTTGGTGTCATCAATTTATCATATGAAATTCTACATTTTTTAGGTTCCCAAATAAATTTAACAAGTTCAGATTGGATTTGCTTAAAAAATGTCTTGGGTATTAATAGTTGAGAAGACAAAGATGTATAATAATCTGGGCAAAACATTCATTTTGATAACTGAGACTTTTGCAAGTGAAGGTAATTTTCGATTTTTCCATCTTTTTAGATCAAGTAGAATGTGATCCCACTTTTGTTTAATATTATTAAGATAGAAATTTTTATTATCTGTAGAGAATATAATTCCTAAATATTTAATCCTTTCTTCAGATTTTATTTGCCCTATCAGAGGTAAAAGTGAGAAGGGTTTTGGCGTTTTTAACGGAAAAATGTTGTTTTTTTTATGTTTATTTTATAGTTTGATATTGAGGAGAAGTCTTTAATAGCTGAAAGTATTTTCTCCGTGTCTGTGACTGTTGTTGTACAATATATATTCAGATCATCAGCAAAAGCTGACAGGGAGATTTTTGTGCTATATATTACTGGTGCATTGTATGCTCAAACATTTCTGATTTTATGACAACTATGATGACTACAGTAGGCAGAGTGCCAAGTGCTACACAGAAATGCCACCACTCTTACAAAAACTTGAAAACAAACAATACAAATGATATTCTGCCAACTTTTAGTTAAACCTCCAGAATGTAGAAAACTAATACTTATCAAAACTGGTGAAAACATGAATAAAATGTGGAAAGCTTATAAATAACTTATTAACAAGTCGGTACTTTTCCGTTATTGGGGCAACACTTTCAATGCAGTTGCCGAGCTCCGATTTCACTCTATTTTCATGTTTTTTGCTCGTTAATCCTAACGTGTGTATAACTTGTAGAAGTCACATCTCCTGGTTTGAATATTTTCCATTTTACACCTGTTTGCAGTAACTCCTAAAGACAAGAGACAAACACTGGTTGCAGAGCTGACGAACCACGTCGACAGTGTTGCTCCGATTTCCGGTCAGGAAATGGACTTGGTTTCATAGTGTGTATCACTATTAGTGTATGACTTGCTGCCAACACAGGAAATTATGTTACTAGTAGGGTTGCCACCTTTTCAAATGGTGAAAGTGGGACATTTTCGGGACAAACATCAGATTTTACAGGCCGACCTATACCCACGGTCAGTACAAAGGATAGAACTTATTTTTTTTTGCCTAAATAATAGCTTATTCTTGTAGCATTTTAGTTGCTTATTCTGTTTCTTATAACATTTAGGTATTTTAGATACAGAATAACTGTTTTATACAACTATTACATAAAATATAGGACATAATTATGTCCTACCATCTCAGGACATTTGCCATTCTTAATAATTTTTTTCAGGACACAACTGCCCAAAGAGGGACTGCCCCTCGCAAAGTGGGACAGGTGGTAACTCTAGTAACTAGACTTACTTGGCATCCTTTTATAAAAGTATGTAAGGCCCCGTCTTTGCCATCATTTCACCTGCGTAGATGGCATCGGAATGATAGAGACAGCCAGACTGGTAGTAAACCGTGTCGTCTTTATCTTTTTTTTTTCAGTGGCAGCTGCTGCTCTCAAAGGGTGTACCTGACCATGGAAGTACTCGTAGCTAGGAATTGCAAGTGCCAAGTTATCATGTACGGCATAAAGACACCATTTACAGCGCATTAACATTAAATTATAAGTATTTTAGGACACTATAAAAAAAAAGGGGAAAAAAATTGTTATCCAGAGGTGGTGGATTTATTATTTTTCCCATTTCTGTATGCGTCACTTATCAGGCAGCACTGTAAACGCGATCGTTCAGCTGAAGCTCAGTGCCTTGACATGCCTGTTAGACAGACATGTGGATACATTTGAAAATAACATAATTTTTTAAAGAAAAGTATTATTAAGATCAATACCTTTTACAGATTCCTGGTTTGAAGATATGTAAAGGTTCTGCATTTCAGCTGAACGATCGTATTCAAAGTGTTGCCCCAATAACGGTAAAATACCGACAAGTCCAACAGGGAGCCACAAAATGAAACAGCAAGTCAGTTTGCAACAACATCCTTTTTCTTAACATTTATTACTGTTGAATGCATGGCAGACGTTTGCTACGTGGATTTTTTAAACACGCAAAATGAGGTACATTCTTCCTTATGACTAATGAGGTAGGAGTGCTATCTACATAAACATAACTGGTTACTGCACAATGTTAGCAGAAAACCTCCGTTACCTATCTATCAGTTATACAGTTTACACCCTACTTCTTTTAAACAAGTACTGTTAAATTAGGTACATATAACGAACAACGTGATGGTGTTTATCTCACCACTAAGTCCAGACTCTAAATGACACCGCTATAAAAAAAACGCTTTTTCCCTCATACACTGAGCCCGATCAGTGCATTAACCGTGCCCCTAAATCTTGGAGACCCTGCATATGAGACACTCATATAGTCTCATATACAACAAAACTATACAGTAAAGGTGGAAAAAAATAGTGCCAAAACAGTAAACACTTTATAGAGAAACTACACGATAGCTAAAGTGCAAGACTGAGCGGAAAAGCTACAGCAATACTACTCAGTAAACATTCAGTCTTAAGACGAAAAAAAATAAATAAACGTGCGCACAGTGCTTTCTATTTACTATTCTGGTAGCTGCACATAGAAAGGTTACAGTATGTGTGAAATTTGGTATGCAAACACAACATAGTATTACAACAGGCAAGTAAGGTAACTTTTCGTATGATGCTGCAATCGGGTACTAGCAGATACACCCTACAAAATAGTGAAAAAAGAAAATAAAAGAATAAAAGAAAATAAGTGCATAAAATTGCATTTACCTCAAGTAGTGAGCACTGTGTGAAGCTGGGAACCCGAACAATAAGTCTCTTACTCCAGACGGAACAAAAACAGGAATGGAATAGTGCTTTGCACAGCTTTTTAAGGAACCGGAATGCAGAGGGTGGTATTGCTATGACGTCAGGAAAGATGTCATAAAATGGGAGGAGCTAACTGAATGATTGACAGTGCTTCATCTTCAGACCGAAGCAGAATAAGAAGTTATGTACTCACCATAAAGTTCCATCTGAGTAGGTAGCTTCATTTGTCTGCAACCTGTGGGTCTTGGATCCAATATCGGATCCGAGCTGGCAACTTGTTTCATAGCTAATGGATCCGAGCTCCTAGCTCCTCCCCTCACCCATAATCCCCTGCCAACCCTCCATGACCTCAGATCAAGTTTGCCCCTCAATATGTACCCAAAAAGGGTATTCCAACTCACATAGAGCCACTGAAGGCCAGGGGAAAGGAGGGGGGGATGGTTGCAGACAAATGAAGCTATCTACTCAGATGGAACATTATGGTGAGTATATAACTTCTTAATCTGAAGTAGGGGCTTCATTTGTCAGCAACCTGTGGGACAGAGTCCCCAGCTACCTGAATCTTGGGTGGCCATCATGGAAGGATAGTGCGGAGCACCGCAGAGCCAAAGGATGCTCTCCCTCTAGAAATCACGTCCAGTTTGTAGTGGTTAATAAAGGTATGAGATGAGGCCCAAGTGGCTGCAGAACAGATATCATCCAATGGAACTCTAGATTTGAAGGCCACAGAAATAGAGATGGAACGAGTGGAATGTGCGCGAACTCCTTCAGGTGCGGGTCTCCCAGAAGCTTGGTACGCTAACAGGATACATTGGGAAATCCAGCGTGACAGAGAGATTTTTGATACTGCTTTCCCCAAATTAAATTTGGCAAAGGAAATGAACAGCTGGTCGGATTGCCTGTGACCAGCTGTTCTATAAGTATAAAAATGCAGCTGCCTATGAACATCTAATGAGTGCAGCTTGTACTCTCCTTTATTCTGATATTTAGGAAAGAAGACCGGTAAATTTATGGATTGATTTATATTGGTTTCTGATGCTATTTTGGGAAGGAAGGAGGGACTGGTCCTGAAGTACACTCTGTCCGGATGAAAGATCAAGTAAGAAGGTTTCACAGAAAGAGCTTGAAGCTCCGAAACTCTTTTCGCTGAAGTAATGGCTACAAGAAATGCTGTTTTCCAGGACAAGTATTTGAGATCTACTGAAGCAGCAGGTTCAAAAGGTGGAGCAGTCAGGGCTTGAAGAACTAGTGAAAGATCCCAAGGTGGTACGGCTTCTTTTATAAGGGGTCTAAGCAAAAAGGTGCCCTTGAGAAAGGTTTTACACAATTTGGCCAACATTAAGGGCCCTGTGTCATGTCCCACATGGAAATGGGAGATGGCAGCCAATTGCACTTTGACAGTTGAGCAACTAGCGCCTTCCTGAAAAAGTTCGGTTAGGAAGTCTAATATGGATGGAAGAGGAGCCGTAAAGGGATCTAGATTATGATGCTCCGCCCAGACGGAGAAACGTTTCCATTTACTGCGGTACACTTTCCTGGTGGAAGGCTTATGCGCTGCCACAAGGATGGTTTTAACTGGTGAAGAGATACCGGGAGTCCTAACTAGGAGTGGAACTGGAGCAACCAAGCCGTCAGCTTCAGATTGTCCAGATTTGGGGTCGGTAAGTCCGACGGGTGGGAGATTAGATCCGGACTGGGATCCAGAATCCAAGGGGAATTCACTAAGTGAGACCACAGGTAAGGGAACCAAATTTGCCGAAGCCAGAATGGGGCAATGAGGATCATCCTGCTCCCCAACCGCGAGGCTTTCTGTAAGAGCTGCAGCATCAGGAATAGGGGAGGATAGGCATAAAGTAGACCGGGAGGCCAAGCATGCACCAGAGCGTCTCTTGGGGTTTCCCCTGGAGGGGGAATCAGAGCGAAGAAATTGCCGCATTTGGTGTTTGAGGGAGAGGCAAAAAGATCGCAGCAGGGTTGCCCTCATATTGCGAATATCTGCTTCGCTACTAGTGGGTTGAGAGACCACTCGTACGGGGTATGAAGGGTGCGGCTGAGTTTGTCCGCTAGGATGTTGGCCTGCCCCGGAATGTGCGTTGCAATCAGAAAGCGGTTGGTGGAAATCACCCATTCCCACACTCTCTTGGCTTCGCGGCATAGAGGGTAAGACCTGGTTCCCCCCTGTTTGTTGATGTACCAGACAACCGACATGTTGTCCGACTGAATTACAATCGTTCCTACGGGGAGGAGATTCTGAAGTGCTTGCAATGCATACAGCACCGCTCTCATCTCCAGAACGTTGATATGCAGGGAGGTCTCTGTATCGTTCCACGTGCCTTGGACGGTCCTGCCTGAATAATGCCCCCCACCCGAGGCGGGAGGCGTCCGTGGTGACCGTGGCGAGAGGGGGAGAGGTGCAGAAGGGTCGGCCCGTATGGAGGTCCAGAGCATGGAGCCACCATAATAGAGCCCTCCTGCAAGCCTTGCTGATAGCAATGGGGTGATGGAGAGGAAAAGACAGAAAGGACCATTGTACTAGAAGGGTCCACTGCAGTACCCGCATGTTTAGACGGGCGCATGGAAGGAGCGTTATCGCTGCCGCCATGAAGCCCAGCACCCTCAGGACCAATTCCGCTGGTGGAGTCTCTGATTGGAGGATGGCCCGCACTTGAAGTTGCAAATTCCGTAGTCGTTCCGACGTCAGGAAGGCTCGTAGATCTCTGGTGTCTATTCTGGCTCCTATGAATTCTATGACTTGTGTCGGGGCCAGAAAGGATTTGTCGGCATTGATGGTGATGCCTAACTGGGGGGCTAGGCGGAGAAAGAAATCTCTGGCTGAGCAAAGTAGATGCCTTGTTGGGGCGGTTAGGAGCCAGTCATCCAGGTACGGGAAGACCTGTATTCCCTGGAGTCTCAGGTGTGCCGCAATCACTGCTAATACCTTGGTGAACACCCTGGGGGCTGTGGTGAGGCCAAAGGGAAGAACCCTGAACTGGTAGTGACTGGCTCCCAGCCGGAAGCGGAGGAACCTGCTGGTTCGTCTGTCCATTAGAATGTGGTAGTACGCATCCTTGAGGTCTATAGAGCACATCCAACCATTCTCCCTTAGAAGGGGAAGAATAGATTAAAGAGTGACCATTCGGAATTTTTCTTTGGTTACCGACAGGTGCAAACGGGATAGGTCTAGAATTGGTCTCAAGTCACCCATCTTTTCTGGCACCAAAAAGAACCTGGAGTAGAACCCTAATCCGAGCTGGTCTTGGGGGACAGGCTGGATGGCTCTTTTTCTTAGCAGCTGCTGAATCTCTGTGGCTGCAGCCTCCCTCTGATCAGGTGGTACATCGGGGAGGTTCTTGAATTTGGGGACATGAAGTAATGGGATTTTGTATCCTCTGGATATAATTCAAAGTACCCAGCGGTCTGTCATGATGGATTCCCATGCCGCTAGGTGCTCCGAGAAGCGCCCCCCGACTGCCTCCAGAGTGGAGCAGTCGGGCAACCCTTCAGGGCTGCTGCATGGGCCGGTCAGAGAAAGGTTCTCTGGACCCAAAGTTCCTCGGAGCCCCTCTGCCCCTGGGGCGGCGTCCTCCCTGTCCTCCTCTGCCACGGAAGGACTGGTTGCCCGGAGCGGGTTGGGAATGTTGCGATTTCCGGAATCACATCTTCTTCTGACCCTTTTGGTTCTTTGAAAAGGACCCCTGGGGAGCAGAGAAGTGGACTCCGACGGCAGACAACGTCTTCCCATCCTTCTCGCTCTGGACAAGTGTCTCGCGAACCGTTTTGCCAAACAGGGCAGAACCATTGAAAGGGGCGTTCGCAAAAGACGCTTTAAAGGGCTCCGCAAAGTCACAATGATGGAGCCAGGCCTGACGTCTCATGACTAGGCCCGCTCCGCTAGCTCTAGCGGCTCCCTCGGTGGCGTGGGACAATAGCCGCATAGAGGTATTTGAAATGGATCTCAGAGTGGCCATTCGGGTGGAGTACAATTGTTTGTCCTCCGCCGACATGGACTCAGGGGGGGAGGCAGCGTATTATAGGTTCATAGGTTTATACTAGGCTATCTGCCCTAAGGCATTTATAAGCCTAGCCCAAATTTTTGTGGCTTACGCCACCCCTTATATGAAAAAATACTGTGCCCATTAGTTTGTTGTGCCTCTGTCCAACAGTGACACAGAGATGATTCCCGGGGTAAACCTACGATCTCCCATCCACAGGTCAAGATTTCTCTTGAACAGAGCCAGCGAGGTGCTCTGCCTCACATGGACCGGGATTTTATTCCACAGCATAGGGAGTCTCTGAGTGATAAATCTATCCCTCCAGCATGTCCTATTTATGTCCATGCTAAGGTTTAAGTCGCTTGCTCTAGTGGTTTTGGTGGATTTGGATTTTTTGAGGTGGAGCATGTCCATTAATTCCGGGTTGGACATGGCCTTGTATGTCAGGCACATGTCACCTCTGAGCAGACGGTATGCGACTGAATAGAGCTGGAGTTTCTTCAATCTGGCAGCATATGACATATTTTGGAGTCCCTTTATCCTTTTGGTGAGGAACTTTTGGGGTCTCTCCAATTGCTGCAGATGTCGGGTGAGATACATCCCGAATGGGGCATTGTACTCGATCATTGGTCTGATAAGTGAAGAGTACAGGGGAACAATGACCTCACTAGATCTGGATGTGAATCCCTTCATGATCAGGTGGGTAATGTAGAAGGTCTTTCTAACCACCTTAGCAACGTGAGTGTCAAAAGATAGGCCACTGTCAACCTGGGTCCCCAGGTCCCTGATAATCTCTTCTGTGCTTACTGGATTTCCACCTATATGGTAGCTTAGGGTTACCTTGTTTTTCCCGAAGGCTATGACTATACATTTTTTGGCGTTTAACTTCAGGCCATGGCTCTGGCACCAGCTATCTGTTTCCGTGAGTCCCTTCTGAAGGATATCCGTGTCTGATGCACTTTCCACTATGGCGCCCAGTTTGCAGTCGTCTGCAAACTTTGTCAGCCAAAGTCCTCCCATGTTGGCCTGTACTTCTGAGAAGTAGATGCCGAACAATAGGGGGCCAAGGACCGAGCCCTGTGGGACACCACTTGTGACCGGCTTGGAGTCTGACATAGCGCCAGCAACTCTAACCCTGTGGGTTCTGTCCTTAAGCCAGTTTGCAACCCATCTTTGATTCTTTGATTAGATCCCGCTGCATCCTGATGACATGTGCCATATAGTTCAGAGACCTTACTGAAAAGGTCGCTGAACTAAAAACTCACTTCCCTAAGCGGTCCATTGAGCGGGACTCCTTGCTCGGTGGATGGACTGAGAGGCTCTCCTGAGCTAGTTCCCTCTTTGTGGCTGCCACCGTCAACATGGCATCTACGGGGGACCCTTGCACCAGTGTGACCGGTCTGCAGGGGGGCTTAGTATCCTGTCCGGGCGTTTGGGGATTGGCTCCATGGTGTCTGGGTCCTTCCACGCCCTGGTGGTAATAAGGTCCACCAAGGGGTCGGCCGGAGGGGACACCCAGGAGGTAGACGGGCCTGCTTCGAATGCCTCCAGAAACATGGCCTCATTGGAGGAAGCCTTGGGGGCAGACCACCCACCTCTAATCCTCAGCATCTCCATGATGTCTCCAAAGGAGACATCCTCAGGGGGTGATCTTGGGGAGCCTTCCCCTTCATCCAAGTCCGTGTCCTCAGTTAAGGACTCAGGGGAGTCCACGTGCCTCCTCTTGCACTTGTGCTTGCGGGGCACTTCCTCGGGGGGGCTGTCCGCGGAGGTCTCGCCAGCAACATCCTGTTCCAATGGAACAACCTGGGACATCGAAGCAGGCTGTCCCTGAGGCCGGGTGATGGAAGCCTGGCCCAGCAGAGAGGGAGTGCAGGGTGGAGCCGAGACAAGGGCCGGGGGTCCGAATGCTCTCGACAGAGCCCTCTCCACTACATCGAAGGCCGAGGGGGAACCTCTCTCCCTGGGCTCAGAGAGCCGGCTCCCACTCGGATCCGATGAAGGGATCAGAGCCGGCGCCGAGACCATCAGATCCGAAGGACCAGTGCGCTCCGACCTGGACGGAGCCGAAGGCACACTGAATCCCTCGGATCCGAAGCTCGGGCCACGGCTCCGAGAGGTCGGATCTGACAGACTCGAGGGCAGGGCCGGATCCGAAGTACCAAGTACTGTCGGTGCCGACCCACCCCCGGCTCCGACGCTGCTCAGCTCCGAACCCGGGTAGCGGGTCAGAGAAGGAGCAATTGGAGCAAAAAACGGTGTCGAGCTCCACCCCGAAGGGGGGGGGGGAGGCAAGAGCACTCCCATCTGCAGCTGGGCCTTGATGAATCTTCGCATCATCCTGTCCAAGTCCCATCTGACATGCTGAAAGTTGATCTCGACGAGGCCACCGAGGCAGGCCTGGAATGCCGCCTCGATGACCTCGATGGAGATTGGGCCTCCTCCTCCTCGGGCTCTGGGGAGAAGCAAGGAGATCGGAGACGAGGAGGAGGAGACCTAGAAGCAGTGGAGGGAGAAGCCCGCTTAGCTGGCAGGGCCGAAGCGGAGGCCTCGGCCCGCCGTTTGTAGTGCTTCTCCCTCCATTTCTCCCTCCTAGCCTCCCTGTCCTCCGGCGCTTTAGCGGGAGTTTGAGTCCCGGCCGAAGGAAGGGGGGGCAGGAGTGGCAATGACCACAGCCTGTGGTAGTGCCAAGGGAGCAGCGGAGGCCGGAGCCGATTCCGGGGGCAAAAGTCCCACCAGGACCAACTTCGACCTCAGCTCTTTCAGTGCCCTGGGGTTGAACGCTGCACAAATGGTACAGCCTGAGGTGATGTGTTCAACCCCAAGGCACCGAACGCACCGAGTGTGGCCATCAGCCGGGGAGAGCTTATGGCCACACTCGGTACATTTAGAAAAAATGGCTTTTGGGGCCTCAGCCATACTTTAAAGAAAAAAAGAGTGCTACACAAACACACAGGCCCCAAAAACACAAACACACACACACACACTCACTAACGACCAGCGAAGGGAGGGAAAACCATGTAAAAAAATAAAAATTACAGGGAACCTGACTCTTACACACTTTTTTAAATTTAACTGTTGAGAAAAGTTGACTAAAAAACAGACTTAACTGACTATTTCGCTAGAGCTCAAAGGAATCCAGCCATCCACAAGCGCGGCAAACTAGATCTGAGGTCATGGAGGATTGGCAGGGGATTATGGGTGAGGGGAGGAGCTAGGAGCTCGGATCCATTAGCTATGAAACAAGTTGCCGGCTCGGATCCGATATCGGATCCAAGACCCACAGGTTGCTGACAAATGAAGTCCCTACTTCAGATCTGCTATTTCAGGAACAGCATAGTGCCCCTTTAAGCGAATTTAGAAGATGCTTTTCTGGCTCAGTTGATATTAAACTGACTTTTTCATTTGACTGTACAGCAATATAATACAGGCAAAGTGCATCAGGGTTCAAACACTGTTTTCACAGTTGGAGAGCTGAGCTGGAAATTAATGGTCAGCTATATCACCCTACGAGAAAGAACCATCAGAAATAGCACTACACTCAGTTGGAGGCCAAGTGACTGAGCTTCACTGCTTCTTAATACCTTGGCTGGTCCCATGCAGTATAATAGGGTGGCACATATGGGAATGTAAATACTTAAAAGCCTAAATGGGTGCACTTCATGCAGTGATGGCTACAGATAGGGTACATAAGCAAAAACTCTTCTAGTGGTCTCACACTGGAGAGAGTACAAGTGTCCTCATACATTTTGGTATAAAGAGTTGTCCTACTTCAGCTGGTGGCATGGTTGGCAAACAAAGTTTAAATGCTAAAGAGGAAGGAAAAAAGATGCCTGATTCTAGGCTGAAAAAAATACACTGATATATATTTTACATTTACTGTCCTACACTGATATATATTTTACATTTACTGTCCAACACAGCAGACCCCATTTTCAGTGGAGGCCCAGGGAGAAAAGTTCAGAAACTCAGTTTGATGCAATTATACACAAATACATCTACAGTAGTTAAAACATAATGGTTGTACGGTCCTCATAAAGGCCTTTAAATGCAGCTGTAGTTTGTTCAAGGTTGGATTTCCAGTTCTACATAACTTCATTTTGGCCAAAATTCAGTAAATGTTTCTTAATACCACAGCCTAAATGTATTTATTAAGTTACAAAAGCACTAGAGAGGAAAGAAATATAAGTAAGGATAACAAATGAAAATGACCACAACATCCAGACAACTGGTAACAGTATCATAATTTAATGGAAAACTATGTGTAAAAAGAGGACATCTGGTAGTGTCTGTGTACATCTGAAAAATTCATTTTACAAAACAATGAAAATGTCTAACAACAAGTTTTTACCTAAATAAATTCAATAGGCAATACTATAAAATGACAATTTATCACAAAAGCACACAATGACAATAACAGACAAATGAGTACTCATCATATTGGCTGACCTTCAGGAGGTTCCTCTGCAGTAGTTGGAATACTTGGGTATAGCCTTCTAGTGCCCTATCACATGGCTCCTTAAGACTTCAACTTCCCAGTCTTTGGGCACCTACACCCCTATGGCTAATGCACAGCATCTCCATGCCTCAGTTAAGTGATGTGTACCTCCAGGATCCCCAGCTCTTGACACAACTTAAACAGAAGGTTGCATCAGCAAAACACACACATTAGATGATAAGGTTACAGAATTATGAACTTGAATTTCACTTATAGAAGACCACATTACAAATTGACACAAGTGAAAAGTCCCACACTAAAGGGCATAAATGCATCCCTGCATATGGTTCCTCACACCCATCAACTGATGTTTTATTACTTTAAAGGTATCTCTGCAGATGCTGGAATGCTCATTCATGTAATCCTTAATTTTTTTATTCATTTATTTTTTATTTTTTTTATTTATTTATCATTTGTTGACCGGGAAAGTCCGACTAGGTTCCACAGAGCCTGTTTTCAGCGGAGGCCCGGGGAGAAATGCTCCAGATGCATGTCTTTGAAAGGGGTTCTATGCAGATTTTGGAAAAAACACCTGAATAGAATTCAGGCAGTGTCCTCCTACCATCAAAAAGCCCCAGAGGGTGGAAATAGCTAAAAAGGGAGAAGCTGGTGGGAATTTCCATGCACAGTTTCTGAAGAATAGTTCTTTCAAATGGTGTCTTCTCCTAGAGTACATGTTTAAATGCAGTGTTTGGTAGAAATACAAACCGATGACCAAGTAACAATAGTACTGTTACCTACCATGAGCATATTCTTGAAACATGCACTACAGAAAGCCATTCCTGCTGGAAAATCCTATCACTGCACTGGGCAAGAGAATACCAGCCTTCTGGTGGCAAAACATAATGTAGTTTGCAAAGCATTTGGATAGGGTTTGCTTGCTAACTACAGAATCCTTCCTCTGCCAGGAGAAACATAAATGGAAGTCTGTTTATGGTTGTGGACCTGAGAAAGGAACAGCAGCAAATGATGTTGAACATCAAGAATAAGACGACAGTTATGTTCTCTCTTATTTCAGTGCTGCACATGAAAATCAGGAGATGAATGTACTTGTTGAACAGCAGCTCATGAGCCACTTTTGAGAGAAAATGAGGATACTTTTAGAGAGAGATGGATCCGATCTTTACAGGAAGATAATGTACAATTATTTAGAATCAATAATCTGAAGAATGGAGAACTGCTTGGTTGAGGTGATGGCCATTAGGAACAGCATCTTCCATGACGCAACTTGAAACCTGAATACCTCTAAACTAGTCAGTCTGTAGGGTGGATTTAACAGCACACTGTACATAAAGTTCAGAACCCCAAGTGAAAACTGACCCTTCAATAGAGTCCACAGATAAAGGACTTCCTTCAAGAACTGCTTTGCCAGTATGTCTGTCCAGAATCCTGCCTTCTAGCAGCACAAGATAAAGCAAAATGGCAGATATATGTTGTTTGAGGCTAAAATAACTGAGACTAATGACAAAAAGACGACCACGCCAGGCCAAATAAACTGCAGGGTTGTAATCTGAAGAAGAACAGGACATCCATTTGCACAGACTGAAAACCTTTTCCACTCAGTGTTGTAGGAAGCCCTGATGGAAGCCTTCAGGGAAATCTTCAACACCTCTGTAATCTTTCTGGAGAGATTTGATGACTAAAGAGAGAGTAATACAGTAAGAAAAATGTAAAGGAACTTCAAGGAGGTTTCCATCCACTTCACCAAGAATGCACCTACTCCCCCCTCAAGCAGTTTAGGACACTGAAGAATCTGAATAGCACTGCATTAATAAGCCCTCTCAGTATGTCACACTTATGATATACATCTTAACGCAGTTTTGATGAAGCCAAATCTCCAGGAGAGGCTCAATTTGTGACTCAAGTAATCTACCAGGATAACATATCTCCCACGAATATGGACAGACAAATCACTTCTCTTAAAAAGGCAGAAGCAAATTTTGCTGCTCTTTATCATATAACACACTATTACTCTCAAAAGGAGAGGTTTGGACTTCAAGATTGTTTCTAGAGCTTGCAGGGCTAATAGCACACTCCTGCACTCATGTTCCACGCAAAGACACATTTCCATCAGTCTCCAACAGCCTGGACCACAGCAGACCAGAAAGGGACTCTCATTCCTCTAGTAATGCAACTGAACTCAGGTGTTATGTTGCAGAAGAAAAAGATGCCTTTTGGGGTTGTGGACAAAAACCGATAAATCTAGAAAAAGACAAAAATAGTGTAAGGTGAAGAGAAGATCTGTCAAAGGGAATAATGCAGCCTTTGGAACTGAAGTGTCCAGTGCAGAAAATGTATATGGACGTGGGCCTGGAGAACTGTGAACACCATCAGTTCACAAGCCCCAAAAACTGGTCATGAACCATCTTCCAAAACGCAATAGTGACCCAGGCTGTGGCATCTTTTATCTAATGTTTGAAACCAAGGTGGCAGATATCTAGGCTGGAGTGAATGAGAAGATCTGCTTTCCTAATACTGAGGATGGAAAGGAATAGTCTAGATTACTGAACTGCTGAGGGGTCAGATAAGGCAAAATGACTATTCAGAGACTTTGAAGGAGGATGAAGTAAGGGTGGGGATCTATGTGGTCTGACATACTGCAGCTCTTCTTTAAAGTCCACTAGGATTGTTCTCCCTAAATGACTGAAATATTTCTACAAAGGAGGAAATAGACTGTACATATATTAAAAGTACCTTAATAATCTGAAAAAGCTTAGAAAAATAAAGTTATGTAAGACAGCCTAGTATAGGTTTTTATGAAATGAGGAGTATATGCAATTCTGCCATAAGACTGGCACCAGTGCTTGCAGTCCTGGTCATCATGTATAATGTGCAACAGATGATATTGAATCCTGTACAAGTCACAGCATTAATGGTGTTCATTGCAGCATGCTAAACATCTCAAGTCAGTACACAAAGAAACTTCTCCTAAGGCTCAACAAGTAGACAAGTCTGAAATTGTGCCATAAGGATACATAACATAGGAACCACAGACAAAAAGTGGCTCTACACTTCTCTCTTTCTATGTCTGGATGAGCAGTGGCAGAGTATTAGGATTTCTGAAATCTATGTTGAGCACAACAGATAACAAGATCCTACTTGCTCCAGGATGCTTGGTGAGAAGGTAAAGTGTTACTGGAGTGGAAAATTTACATTCTCGGGTATTAAGGGATTTTAAATCACTGTTTTCATACAAAGGCCTTGTATGGTGTTGAACAATTCTAAATCCACAGACTTCCAAGCAAAAAACAAAAAAAAAAAAAAAACAACACAAAAAAAAAAAACAAAAACAAAACATGGCAACTTTCCAAGACAATGATGTTCTGGAGCTCCTGTTTTTTTTTTTTATTTGGTAAGTACTAAAAATCTTCTTGGGGAGGAACAAGAGGTAGAAAGCCACTCTAGGGTAGATTTCATAACCTTGCAGGATTCTTCAAAATAGTGGTCATCAAAAGGGGAGTTACCACAACAACAGAACTCAATGTCCTTATTAATCTGAAGCACCTCCACGTCATCAAACCTGGCAGTAGTTGAGGAGTAAAATAAAAAAAGTGAATGCCTCAGCTGATAAGTATCCCCTGGACTCACTCTTGCTGTCATTCCATACAGGGTTGGAGGGCTATGACGGAGTTCATTGTTATACCTAAAGGAGTAATGCGGACTGAAAGGCATGCGACAGAACCAGCCTAATGGCATGAGAGGATAATGCAGAGATTAATGCTTGCATCACAAGAAACTGCTAACATCATGCTCTTGTGCAATGAATGCACTGTCAAAATATAGCACAAGAACAGGAAAAGCCTATTGTGAAAAAAAATTAAGATATGTTCATCAGCTACTTCAATGTCTTTGAGGAATAATCCTTGGGAAGTGCAGGAAACTGTGTCAGCCTGTCCCAGTGTGTGTGTGGGGAGCAGAGAATGTACTTTATATCTTACTCCCAAGAGCAGCTATATCTGTACAGTCTCATACCTCTCTATAGGCATGCAGCAGTTTGATAACATCTCGCTTAAAACTGGTGACCCAGAAAAGCATCAGAAATTACAGAATACAAAAAAAAACTTTGAAAAAAAGCCAGGCCTGGACTTAGATGACTTGGCTTACAGGCCCTGACAATGAATCATTGCTCAAAGAACCTCCATCAGTGTCAAAGAAGGCCTGAAGATTTTCAAACCGACACTGGATGGTCATTGGGTCAAATTAGTGGCACTGCCTAGTCAAGAACACTGTGCTTCAGTTTCAGGCAAACAAGACAGATGCTGCAATTGCCAAGACCTGTAGTCTGGCTGAAAGTAGATACACTTGGAAGGTCTATACTTTTTTGACATCTAATCTGCAAACTTTCTATTAAAACAAATGAAGCAAAACTGTTTGAGTAACTAAAAGCAATGCAGATCCTGGGAACGTACAAACATCCCTTAATAACTCTAGAGAGAGAGAATTAGCATGTGGCTCAGGGGGTTGTGCCTCAAGAAAATGAGCATATTTTAAGAACAGCCATATGTGAGGGACAAGTATTCCATCGACTGCAAAAGGACCTGAAAGTAAGCTCCATATTCCTTATTAAGAAAATGTCATGTTTCATGACCAACGGATTGAGACTCCTTTACTGAAAAATAATAACAGTAAAAACATCAAACCTGTAGCCCATTTTCCAAGTGGGCAATGATTAGCACCAGAAGAATGAGGGTTATAATATCTGCATTCCCCAAATGGGACAGCACCATTAAGTACAGTTATGTGAGATACTCACCATAACACTAGCTCTTCAGGAGTGGCACTTGCAGCAGACATCAGCTATAGCACTGCTGACATCCTTCATACCTGATTCTGGCCTTTATTTTCTTTCAGCACAAACTGTGTGGGATATCTCTCAAGCTAACATCAGTCCTCCACCATATATCAGTACACAACGGTTGTTCTATTTAGTATACTCCAGTTTTTCCGTACTCTCTTTTCCAAAACAAAACAAATGGATTTTAAGTTTGCTAACTGATTTTAAGATATCTCCTGCAATACTATGACATGACATGAGGGAATAAAACTATCTACTTAGTTAAGACCATTAAAGACTCTGATTCCAGCAAAAACTTGAATAAGTAGGTAATCGGACTACCTGACACAACAGCCACTCTCAAAAAAGAATAGCAATGATGAATACTTTACATAAGTATCAAGTTGTTTTCTGTAAAGTAGCACTAGTAAGAGTTAACCACAGGCTACGCTCCCAAACTGGGAGGAAGGAAGATGCAAGGAAAACTAAATTTAAATCCCCTTTACGGCCAATCTGCAATACCCTATTCAGTTACAGGAAACAATACCCAGTTTGTAATGCTTAGTAGAACTGAGGACAGATCAAAACATCATCAAAGGATATCTTCTGAAAGCTGGTTACAATGCCTGTCATAGTTCCTGTGTGATGATATAATTACTACCCCTGTCAAGGTACTCTATAACAAATTTTGCAAAACAGTGTGACAACTGACCATAACAGCAAATTGTATAAATAATAAGTTTACATTTTTGCCCTTCACCAGATTCTTTTAACAGTTATACATCCCCTAATGTGCAACACTGCAATCTTGAGTCGTGAACTGTGGCCATTAGAAGGCAAGCTGGCTATAAAAGACTTTTTTGTTACGTGTAAAAGTAGCAATAATGCCCTTGCAGCATGCTTATAAATCAGGGAACTAGAAGTAAGAAGTACATAAGTATATATGCAGTGGAAAAACAAATGAAATTCTAAAGTATGAAAATATGAAATGCAATAACCAACAACTTTTTGTACAAAGAATATTATTTTAGTTTGTTCCAGGACTTTAGTCTTGTACTTCAATTTGCAGCTGACTTGTGCAGTGGTGCTTGCATTAAGTACTGCGACCTGCAGAGAGGTAGGTAGGGTTTCTAATCTCACTGCAGTCAACCTTTGTGTTTGTGATTAGTTAGTTGTCATTGTGGAGACAATCTGGGAGATAAGCTACTATAATGATTAAGGTGTTTACCTCAGAGTCATATGGTACAAAGTTTGATTCTCACAGTAGGAAGCATAGCTGGTCTTAAAAAAATCTCCCTATGGCCATTAGTCTAATAATCACTTATGAACCAATAATTTATTAGCTTTCTCTGTGGCAGCAGGTGTGAGAGCAATAAACTCATGATCGGAGCACAGATAACACAAGGTTGAAAGCCAGCTCATTCTCTTTGAGTTGGGAGATTGGCACAATGGTTAAGGTTTTTACTTTACACAACCATGGTGCAGGGTTTGATTCTCACATGGGATAATTAGCTAGGCTTAAAATGGACCACAACGGCAGTTAATCTAGAACTAACCTATGAGTTGTGGGAAGCCTGTGTTTCTACATTACTTTGCACTTCTATATTTTAAATCATGCTGGTCCATAGTCTTGTGGTAGGACTGTGTACTACTGCCAGATTTAAGCCTTAGTATTTTACTACTGCATTTTTCCGTAAGCAGTATTAATGGTAAACTTCTGTATAGTCTGATGCTTTAAACTGTAGCAGAAGTTCAATGGTGTGAGAATTGTCTCTGCTGCAGTTTGTGATTCCGTGCTTTTATATCCTGCTTATCATTTACCTGCTTAAAGGAGCATTCTGTGTCGGCCCCATCCCCCATTAACACATTAAACTAAGGTTTCTGAAAGACCTCTAATATTGTCTTTATCTGAGTAGATGCTTGCTTGCTCCCTGAAAATGTTTTCAAACTCTCCCACACTTTTGCTGTGGAGGGTTTATAAGACTGTCTCGCTGGCCTCCTCCTCTTATGGTAATCTGATTTCCACAACCCCTTCATTGCTTTATTTGTTGTATAAGCTATCTGTGGACTCTTTCCACCCATTGTCTTCCACAGATCCATGATACTGAGTAAACACCCAGCAAACCAGCAATGCTTTTGATTAAACCTCCTTTACTACATACAGTCCCATGCTCATTTTCCTAGAGTTTAGCAAAGCGTAAGTCCTAGCCTGTGTTGTTTTACTGTATCCAGTGCCACTGAGGCAAAGTTAAGTACCTTTGACTGCTAAACTGCACTTGCTTAAGTTATTCTGAATGATCATTACTGTTCCTGCTTTACAAGTGTATTTCACTGTACTTATTTTAACTGCTCTTCCTCTCACTGTTACTGTTGAAAGACCATCTTGAAATTGCCTTCAGCAAGGGATTTCCAGCTAGCTGTTTAACTGGTTTGTGGTAGCTGTGCACTTGTGGGTTTGTTCTACTGTGTTTTTAGATTAGGATGAGGACTGTGTTTATTCATCTTGTGGCAGGAGGTGTTTGCCTGGGCTATTTGAGTCGGGTAAGTATGCAAAAGGACTTGTACTGTAGTCATTTTATTGGCCAGAGGGCTCATTAGTTATTTATCTGTTTTTTCTCTGCTGCTATAAATTTTGTGCATTTGTGTGGGTTAGTAGTGCCTTGTACAGGTGCAAAAACCTGTAAAGCAAATTTGCTCTGTAGAACAGTCCATGAAATTGTACCCTATAAAGCAACAATACAGAGCAAATGCCTTGTGTGCAGACAAGCTTAGAGCAGCTAGTCAGGCACTGAGTTGCAATACCTACAGATTTAGTAGAATTTAGTATTGTATAAACAATAAAGTTAGTAGAATTTAGTACTGTTTAGCATAATCTACCCAAATAAAGCACCTTTAATAGCCTTCTAATCTCACTACACCACTACCTTACAGCACAACATTCAAAGGACTGGACAGTATGTATATGCAATTTCCTAACTTCTTTTTAGACAGCTTGGTGGATATGGTCATCTTGAGACAATGTAGCAATTGTATGAAGTTTATAACCACTTAATCCTTAAAAAAGCAGATACACTATGCAAGAGGTGTACTTACACAATGAAACTGGAGGCTAAACCCTTGCAAACAAGCACACATCAGAATGTTGAAACCATGCACACAACACACACTTAGATGAATGTATGCTGAGGCACTTAAAAGAAATCTTCCTAAACAACAAAGATCACCTAGACTGCCCATTGTCAAAGTTATGCCTCAACAAACCCAAAGGCACTAAAAAAAAAAAAAAAAAAATTAAAAAAACACACCAGGGATCTGGGAACTCATGTGTACAGTGACCTAGCCTTTGTCCAACATGTGCCCAAGGTAGTAACAAAATCCTTCCATGTTGTTCAACTTATAAGCAAAGGCATGACATCTAGGTCTAAAGAAGTCATCATACCAGTGTACTCGGCCCTCATCAGTCCCATCATACAGTATAATGCCCCCTACGGTATGTACCTGACCAGACACAAGCAGCAACTGGAACATCCACAAAAGTTTCTTACAAAAGGAATACAGGAAGTAAACATAAATGTCCTATGCTGATCTACTCAAAGTCCTTTCTCTTTACTCTGTATCAGACAGACTTCTGAGAATTGATCTTTGCCTGGCATACAAGGCATCCCTGGACCCTGCTTTGAGGAACCTTTTGCACATCCACAAAACAAACAACATCAGAACTACTAGAGCAAAAGACCTAAATTTTGCTTGCGACATAAACAGAACATGTTGGAGAGGCAAATATGTTATCAAAGGATCCCTATTTTCTGGACCAGGCTCCTCATCCATGTGAAGCAAAGCTCCTCCCTATCCTTATTTAAGTGCAACCTGGACCAATGGATGGGTACTCAGAAATTCACCCCTGGCCTACTGCCTATGTCGCTGTTGGACAGAGGCAGTCAGTAAATCATCCCCTACACATCAATCAAATTTGTGGGTCACATTTGGGTTGCATGGCTAGGCTTATAAGGACCCTAGTGGTTGTTAACCTAGTATATATCTATAAATCTATGAACCTATATAACAACCATAAAGTATGACCCACCTGAATTAATCATAAAAAAAACAGACAAACTATATAAAAGGTCTAACAGTAGATACAGCGGTTTCCAGACCAAATATAAATACAGAACCAGAGGTGGAAAATAGCCTCGCTTGAATCCTGCTATAATAAAATTGCAAGATATGCCACAAATTCACCAACTAGATCATGCCACTGCCTCGCACTCAAGCAACTCAACTGGCTAGAGCTCCCCCATCTCCTACACTATACACAACTGACAATGGCCCACAAAATCCGCTCAGATCCAGAAAATGTACCAACCTTACAAACCCTTCTTCAACCCTATGTTACCAATAGACCACTATGTTCCACCAACAAACAACAAATAAAAATCTGCTTATCCAGAAACCAAGCAGGGGATTCCGTATTTGCTAACTACATAGGTAAAAACTGGAATGAACTGCCACTAAACATAACCTCCATAACAACCTTACCTCTATTCAAAACTAGCCTAAAACAACACTTCATTAGGAAGTCGCTTTGTCCATATTCCACCCCTGGCTGACAGATAGCAACTCACTCTCAACTGTCTCCTCTACAAATTTTCCTGGCTAATTAAACACACAGAAACTATGATTGTTTTAGCATCATACTGTAACCTACCCTCTAATCACCTACTTTTTTTCATCTATGCCTAAATGCTACTGACATACACTATGGGATCTTACTTGTACTGCAATCTTTTCACTCTCTTACTATCTATAGCTTCTCATGCCTGCAAAATTTATCTAATGTACTATTGAATTGTACAATTCTTGTGAGCATAGCACACTGTATACCAATGTACTGTGTACTACTGTTTCTCATCCTTTTATTGATGTATATAAGTCACATTTAAGTTATGTAATCCGACTACTGCTAATTGGACTTTGGTGTATCTTATTACTTCCACTTTTTGATGTTATTCACATTTGTTATGTATATGTACTAACTGGAGCTTTTCTCCCCTGGCCTTCACTGAAAAAGGACATGTGTCCAGTTGGACTTTCCTGGTAAACAAATGTAAAATAAAAAAATAAAAAAACATGATTGATCAGATAATGTGAACATCCACTGTTATTAGGAGTTATCATAAAACTGCATTAAGTAAGTCAAGAGTATCACAGCTGCAAAATTCAGTGCATTCACATGAAGGAATATAAAGCACTACCCTTTATAAATGCCATAACACAGAACACAGAATGGCCTGTAACATTCCATGAAGTACTATGGTAGCAAAACCTGTTCTTCCCCTGAACAGGACATACAATGTAGAACACTTTGAAAATGTGGATGAATGACCACATGGCAGCCACAGATGTACTATGAGGAGACATATTCCAAACGAAGACTGCGGTAACAGTTGCTGATCTGGTAAAATAAGTCTAACATCTTCAAACAATATTCTACTGTAGAATAAAACCAAAAAACAGTTACTAGGAGCAACGCAATGAAGGGCATACACACTCCTGTTCCAAGTCTCTTAAATCAAGAAAATATAGCAAAGATTCAA
The DNA here is from genome assembly GCF_019279795.1 of Protopterus annectens. Classification (NCBI taxonomy): domain Eukaryota; kingdom Metazoa; phylum Chordata; order Ceratodontiformes; family Protopteridae; genus Protopterus; species Protopterus annectens. The sequence continues at coordinate 716,755,611 of NC_056735.1, read as the reverse complement.
TCCACTAGTCTCAGGAAATACAGCATAAAATCTATTTATTGGCGTGCACATAAAACCACGGTTAGCGCTTTCGCTTCACAGCTTCATCAGACCAATAACAAATGCTCCATATAATGTTTAAATAAGGTTAAAGGCGGGAAAACATCATTTAAAACCATTTAAAGGCATACTCCAATATAATATGCATTCAATAAATACGTACTTTGGATAATACGCATAACAGAAGTAATCACTCAGCTCTATACAAAAAATATATATATATAAACATATACATCAACTTACTAAAAACTATTAGTTAAAAAATTATTAATTAAAAAGACTCTACTACATCCAGAGTGCAAATCACCTAATCTCATATATCAGGTCTAAGCATATACACTTATTAGATAGCACCTATCTAATTCGATTCAAATAGGGACAGTCATCAGATGTCAAAACAATATATATACAAATAACTCATTCCTCCCAGTGACACTGCTCACTTCACTCATAAAAATATATAAAAAGTAACATAGAAAATACACCATCTTGTTGAATATGCAGTTTAAAACCATAATATATGCAAACTAGCTATGTATGGCCATTCCAAAACCCATAGTGATGTATTAGCACCTCTAGGACTATATTTTCACATCTTTAATCTCCTCATCTTTAAATATGGTCTGATTGGTACTTTACCATTCAGACCCGGTGGCATATCGGATCTAAACTTAATGATCCAATTGCTCTCCTTCGATTCCGTAAGGTTACAGATATCCCCTCCTCGATGAGTGTCAGTCTTTCAAGAATCCTGAACCTAAAAGAATGTTCATCACTGGTGTCATACACATGCTTGGCCAGCGCATTATGTAGGGAGCCTATCCCGATGTGATAGATGTGTTCACGCATTCTATCCCTAAGACTCCTGTTTGTCTTACCGACATAGAATGCGGAACACATAGTGCACGTTGCCAAGTATATTCACATTGGTGGACATACAATCCCCACCTACTCTTACTTTAAAGTCACCAAATCCACTCGGATGTACAAAAACTGGACTGGACTCTATGTAGGAACAAAAATTACAGCGACGACAAGGGGACGTATGGTAATAAACGTCCAACTCTTTGTCCCTAGAAATCTTAGGGTAGCATAATAGCTTTTTTAAACACATCTTATTCTTATATACAAACCTAGGTTTATCACCTAATACTCCCCTAACAACAGGGTCTACAGACAAAATGTGCCAATGAGCACCAATAATATCCTTAATACATCCTACATCTTTAGTGTAGAATATCGGACATGCAACACCACCAAAATTATTCTTCACTTCAACATTATTATCAACCAAATTCCCAGATCTATCAGAGAAATATGGGGCAGCTCTATCATGCCTAATAATGTCTATATCCTGTGCACCCTTGGCCAAATCATTCTCAGTATAACCACGTTCCCTTAACCTTACAGATAGATTATCAAACTCATCTCTAAAACATGAATCACTGGGATTGTACCTCGAGGCACGCATTTCCTGGCCTCGCACAATATTCTTGTATACATAGCCCGGATGCATACTAGTTCGATGAAGAAGGGTGTTCCTATAGCAGGGTTTCCTGTATAACCCTGTGTTGATGATGCCACCATCCAATTTTTCTACAAAAACATCTAGAAATGGAATCTTCACCTCTGAGAATTCCATTGCAAATCTCAAATAATCGGTGGTCGCATTAATTTCACCAACAAATGTATCTAACGCCATCACAGGAAACCCTGCTATAGGAACACCCTTCTTCATCGAACTAGTATGCATCCGGGCTATGTATACAAGAATATTGTGCGAGGCCAGGCAATGCGTGCCTCGAGGTACAATCCCAGTGATTCATGTTTTAGAGATGAGTTTGATAATCTATCTGTAAGGTTAAGGGAACGTGGTTATACTGAGAATGATTTGGCCAAGGGTGCACAGGATATAGACATTATTAGGCATGATAGAGCTGCCCCATATTTCTCTGATAGATCTGGGAATTTGGTTGATAATAATGTTGAAGTGAAGAATAATTTTGGTGGTGTTGCATGTCCGATATTCTACACTAAAGATGTAGGATGTATTAAGGATATTATTGGTGCTCATTGGCACATTTTGTCTGTAGACCCTGTTGTTAGGGGAGTATTAGGTGATAAACCTAGGTTTGTATATAAGAATAAGATGTGTTTAAAAAAGCTATTATGCTACCCTAAGATTTCTAGGGACAAAGATTTAAACGTTTATTACCATACGTCCCCTTGTCGTCGCTGTAATTTTTGTTCCTACATAGAGTCCAGTCCAGTTTTTGGACATCCGAGTGGATTTGGTGACTTTAAAGTAAGAGTAGGTGGGGATTGTATGTCCACCAATGTGATATACTTGGCAACGTGCACTATGTGTTCCGCATTCTATGTCGGTAAGACAAACAGGAGTCTTAGGGATAGAATGCGTGAACACATCTATCACATCAGGATAGGCACCCTACATAATGCGCTGGCCAAGCATTATGACACCAGTGATGAACATTCTTTTAGGTTCAGGATTCTTGAAAGACTGCTTGACACTCATCGAGGAGGGGATATCTGTAACCTTACGGAATCGAAGGAGAGCAATTGGATCATTAAGTTTAGATCCGATATGCCACCGGGTCTGAATGGTAAAATACCAATCAGACCATATTTAAAGATGAGGAGATTAAAGATGTGAAAATATAGTCCTAGAGGTGCTAATACATCACTATGGGTTTTGGAATGGCCATACATAGCTAGTTTGCATATATTATGGTTTTAAACTGCATATTCAACAAGATGGTGTATTTTCTATGTTACTTTTTATATATTTTTTATGAGTGAAGTGAGCAGTGTCACTGGGAGGAATGAGTTATTTGTATATATATTGTTTTGACATCTGATGACCGTCCCTATTTGAATCTAATTAGATAGGTGCTATCTAATAAGTGTATATGCTTAGACCTGATATATGAGATTAGGTGATTTGCACTCTGGATGTAGTAGAGTCTTTTTAATTAATAATTTTTTAACTAATAGTTTTTAGTAAGTTGATGTATATGTTTATATATATATATTTTTTGTATAGAGCTGAGTGATTACTTCTGTTATGCGTATTATCCAATGTACGTAATTATTGAATGCATATTATATTGGAGTATGCCTTTAAATGGTTTTAAATGATGTTTTCCCGCCTTTAACCTTATTTAAACATTATATGGAGCATTTGTTATTGGTCTGATGAAGCTGTGAAGCGAAAGCGCTAACCGTGGTTTTATGTGCACGCCAATAAATAGATTTTATGCTGTATTTCCTGAGACTAGTGGATTGAATCTTTGCTATATTTTCTTGATTTGAGAGACTTGGAATAGGAGTGTGTATGCCCTTCATTGCGTTGCTCCTAGTAACTGTTTTTTGGTTTTATTCTGCTGTGCTCTTTACTAGGGGCATTAACCCCTCGTGGATCTACTTCGTTAACTTTTAAATATTCTACTGTACTTAACAGTGAACGTTGGAGTTAGCTAATCATTTGAAAAAAAGTTTTGTTACTAGATGACTCTCTTTCCCTGTTATGAAAGAAACAATGAAATAACAATCTTTTTTGGGTGAGTGACAAGTCTTGTACGCTTGCATGATGTTCAACAGCTGGGAAGATGCACTGGATGCTTGGATATGCATACATATTTTAAATAAATTAACTACATTTAACATGAATTATAGCTGTCAATAAATATGCTCAAATTTGTAAAAAAATCCTCACAGGAAAGTAAAGGAAAAATGGGTATGATGCCGCTCACAACAACTCTCTTCTCTGCAAGTTTTCAATGTAGTTTGAAGCAAATTGTGCTTGAGTGTTGTTACTCTTTGGCACTGATGCTAGGGGCTGCCTTCCTCTTGTCTCATGTGTTGTTGTTTTCTGTATATAATACCAGTTATTTCTGTGAACATCCATGCAGGTCAAAATTTTCCACTTGGTTTCTGGCTTTGAATAAAAACCAGAACTAAAATAGACTAATTCACTGAAAATGGACAGGCCACCTTAGGCAAAAAGGAGAGATTTGTTCTTAAAGACACCCTTTCCCCTGGGCTTCAGGCTTCTGCCAAAGGCTCTTACCTCTCCTATTGTGCCTTTTTTAGGCAAAGTCATGAGCACAAAATTACCAACATGAAAAATTTTTCTAAACTAAATTTAAAGGTCATGCTGCTAAAAGCTAGGAGTCTTAGCATGAAACTGCACTCATTGCAAGTATTCCTTGCCCAGAAGGATGCTGAAATTTGTGCAGTCACTGAAACCTAGTTCAAAACTGTGGAGAACACCCCAGCATTACCAGGTTACTCATCCTACCATACTTTCAGTCTCCAAATGGAGGGCTACAAAGCCAAAGGAGGTGGAGTTTCAATATTTATCAAAGGCATACATACCTCCAGGCTGGTCAAACAGTATGACGCACAGGAGACACTCCAAGTGCAGTTAACGGTTGACAAAACACCTGCTCAAATCATAGCTAGCTACAGACCCTCAACCATGACTCAAGACACCCACTCCAACCATCTAGACTTACTTGAATCCATGAAGAGTCAACAATCTACCATGATAATGGGTGACCTTAACTACCCAACCATAGAGTGGAAGACCTATTCTAGCCCAAGCATGAAGATCCAGAGATTCCTTGACTTTGTCAGTGCCAATGCATTGGATCAAATTGTTGAAACGCCTACAAAAGGTGAAAATATCCTGGACCTGGTACTAACCAACATGAGTACCCACTGTAGCACCTCTACAGTGTCATCCTCCTTGGTAAGATCTGACCATAAAGCGATCACCTTCCGAGTCACCATCTCCCCTGACCCCCCCCCCCCGTCAGAGTCAAACAAAAAAACGGTACTTACGTATTATCGCAACCAGATGTAGGATCTGCTGTTATTCGTATCTGTTGCGCTGTAGCGACTGCACTTATCACAAATTTACTAATTTATGGAAAATACTGTTAATGTTTTTAGCCCTTCATTATGTTTTCTTTGCAATGGGCATCGGAAGAGTTAAATAATAATAGGATTACCACCGACATGTATTTTCTGAGCACAGCAACAGCAACTAGCTACGTTAGAGGTCAGTCAAAAAACCTCTGTCATCAGCCAGTGTAAAATCTTTTCCTGACATAATACCAACAGTACACGTCCGCCCCATAACCAGGAAAACAAACTGACTCGTTCATAGATGTGCTTTAAGTAGTTACTTAAAAATGTACCTGTTCTTACAGACAGCACTCCCTGCTTTTTGTTCATGTAACAGTATGTACTTGCTGTGCATGACAGCAGTCAGTAAATGCTTTCTTAACTTTAAACAGCAGTGAGACCCGTTTCGTCATCTCTTCGTACCTTTATACCCCATGCAATGTGTGAGGAGTGACGACCGTTAAAGTTGAATGCAGGCTTTATACAGCATGCTTTGAATGCAGGCTTTAAACAGCATGCTGCGACTGTGCAGGTCACAAAACACAAGAGGCGCACCACGGAGGAGTAGGAAATTTCACTGTTAGCCCTCTTGTTGCTTCATACCCCATGTGATCTGATACACCACTTACTTCAAAACACAGTGGGAAGTTTTTGGCCAGTACTAAGCACTTCTCATGACACTTCCACAAGCTTCATGCTGTCCTATCTCTGCAGGTGTGCGTGAATGGCAACCTTGAAAATCTGGTTGCAATAATACGTCAAGTACCAAAAAAATTTTTCCAAAGCTGACTACAATCTCCTGAGAGCAGGTATAAGCAACTTCTCAGTCACCGTCACTTCAGTAGGAAGTAGCACTTATGTCCAAGTCTACACCAAAAAACTGTATGAGCACCTACATAGCCATATGGATTTAGCAAAACCTGACAGGCCCAAATCATCTTCCTCAAGTAAGAGTAAACCTGTCTGGTGGACAGCAGTAATAAACAAACTCTATAATAAAAGGAAAAAAAATTGCTGTCTAGGACCAAGAAGGAGCAGGTGCCAAGTTGGAAGGTCACTGGTGAAATCCTCTAAGGCTAACTTTGAACTGGTGGTCAATAATACCACATGCACAAATGCCGTGGATATAGCCAACCTACTGGCAGACAGGTTTAGTGAAAACTTCACCCCCTTGTTCCCCCTATCAGTAAACCAGGACATCTCCAGCACCTGCTCCTCCCCTCATCACCAGGGAGCAGGTGTTTAATGTCCTCTCCAAGGCAAAAAAATAGTCTCCATGGGACTTGACAACATCCCTGGCTGCATCCTACATGAACTCAGGCATGAGCTTTCAGCTCCATTAGGCACCCTATTCAATCAAAGCCTGAGCACTGGCTTCATCCTAGCCAAATGGAGTACAGCCACTGTGATCCCTCTACACAAAGGTTGAGCATCAACTGACCCAGGCAATTATAGGCCCATCAGCCTAACTAGCCTGATCCACAAGGCCATGGAACGCATTATCATGGACCTTATAAACAAGAACAATGACAACCTCCAACGCTTGACCCCACACAGTTTGGTTTTGTCAAAGGGAGATCATGCCTGTTAAACTTGGTCGACTTCTTCGAAATAGTCGCTAAAGCCATGGATGAGGGGAAGACAGTGCACACTGCCTACCTTGACCTAGCCAAAGCCTTCGACACTATTCTCCACTCAGGCATAATAGATAAACTCTCCCAGCTAGGCATCAACCCATACAATACCAGATGGGTAGCTAACTGGGTCACTGATAGAACCCACTCAGTCAAAATACGGGAAGCCACCACTAGTAGTAAACCTATAACGAGTGGTGTACGCCAAGGATCAGTCTTGGGGCCTCTACTGTTTGGGATATACTTTTCTGAGGTATAAGTCAAAACCAGTGGTCTGTGGCTGACCAACTTTGCAGATGACTAATAAACAAGTAATTGTTAAAGTGTGCAGGAACCAAACCAAGGAACTCAGAGCAATAAACTTTTAACTGACAGTTTCGTAAAACTTCTACAGAAATACAAAAATCTAAAAATCACAGTAAGAATTTATACACTTATTCAGCCAATAAAATTCATCAATCAATTAAATAACACAAGTAAAAATAATTAACTCTTAAAGTGCCTTTAACTTACGTTCCTTTAAGAAACACTTTATAGTCTCATTTAGACCAGGGAGACATTGGCTCTTAACTTTAGTTGCCATTCTACCTCCCTCTTTTCCACTTGATTTTTATAGTCTACCACTCTCCTGTCCTCCGGAACATGTTCAAGCACCCCAAAAGTAAATTTCTTAAAACTACTACATAAAACTGAATGTCTATAAAGTGCATTGTTTGTATCCATAGTTTTTAGGGCATATAAATGTTTCCTAATCCTCTTACGAAAATTCCTAGCTGTCATCCCAGCATAAAAACTTGGGCATCCAGAACACAACGTTATCGTATCCTGGAGTGTTCTCCAAAACTTCTCTTTCTCACCAACCTAAAACTAGATTGGCATAGGCATAGTTGCCCCCATAGCTACAGCTATACCTTTAATGAAGGGCCATATATAAGATTACAGCACATACCATATGTCAGTGGTTCTCAAACTTTTTCGATTCTCGACTCCCTTGCTGAATCCAGGTTTTCCCAAGGTGCCCCCAACACCCCCACCCCACGGCACACAAAGTGCATATTTCATTTATTTATTTATTTGACATTTGTTTAATGAGGATGCTTGACTGAACTAGGAGACCTGGTACAATAAAAAGACAATTACCAAAAACAAGTGTACATTCTGCTCAACAGCATAACACTGATCTACTATGGTTGAGAGGTAAGCAAACCTAATGGCAACCTTATTAACTAAGTTTATAAGAGCAATATTTACAATCTGTCCCTATTATATGGCTCTGTTCAGCATACCTCTCAACTGTATAGATTTTTGCAGAATGTCCAGATTTTCTCCTCATATTTTTGGTCTTTTTCTCATAAAATTGTTGTTTTCTGGCAAGTCACTGGCAGATCATTGAGGCTGAAGTCAGAAAATAATGACAGACAGTTGAGTTTCATACCTCATGCCCTTCATAAAATTCATGTTAATGCAAAACCTGCATTTCTAGCAACTTTCTAAGCTTGTGAGAGCAGTACTTAACAGTGTCCCTATTTTGTGCCTTTGTACCTCCACTATTTTTGGCTTTGTCTAGATGTCTTGATCTAAGAGGGTGAGGTATGTGTCAGGTGGTATGGTCCAGACTTACACAGACCTCATTGCTGCTACCTGCATTCACTCACACATCACTCTTGCTCTCCCAATCACACACACAGTCACTTCCTCATTCATACCTGCATTCATTCATTCACACACACACACACACACACACACACACACACACACACACACACACACACACACACACACACACACACACACACACACACACACACACACACACACACACACACACACACACTCATACAGGCATTCATTTACCTGACAGCCCGGTTCCAAGTGTTCCATGGCTCGGTACTGGTCCGTGGCCCGGTGGTTGGGAACCAGTGCTATACTTGATGCCCAGTTCTGCTAAAAAGCTACAGTGTAGGTCTAGACTTAGTTTGTCGTGAACTAAGCTTAGGTGCAAAATAAACCGCAAAGTGTTCGAGGTTTATTTTGCAGCTAAGCTTATTACTTCGCGGCACCCCTGTGAGGAAGCCACAGCTCCCCAGGGCGCTGCGGCGCACACTTTGGGAACCCCTGCCATATGCCATAAAGGCTTATGGAAGGTTTTGTTGCAATACTGTGGGGGTGGTTTATATTGCTTTGTGTTTTGGATGCCCAAGTTTTTAAGCTGGGATGACAAATAGGAACCCCAGTGATTTTCGGCATTCCGAAAACGCACAAAGGGTTGAACCCTTTGAAATTTAGACCAATTGTTTCCGGTCAAGGAGGCATTACTGAACCCCTGGGTAAATATATAGACCACATGCTAAAGCAATTTGTTTCATCCCTAAGGTATTTATGTAAAGACTCTTGGGACTTTTTAAGGGGTATAAGGCCAGACCTTTATCACCCAGATCTACTTATGGTAACCATTGATATAGTACAGCTTTTTCCCAGTATACCCCATTCTGTGGGTTTAGAATGGTTTAATGAAATGATAGCGAATGAAGCAAATCTAAATGCAAATGTCACTAACATATTGGTGGAATTTATGGAAATGGTTTTAAAGAATAATTTTATTTGCTTTAATGGAGAAATATACAGGCAAAAAACAGGAGTGGCAATGGGTGCCTCCTGTGCTTCTTTGTACGCTAATATTGTACTGCATAAATGGGAACAAACCTTTATTTTCAACACAGATTGGGCAAAACATATAAAGCACTATGTTAGATATCTGGATGATATTTGTCTTTTGTGGTGTGGAACATTAAAAGTTTTTCATGACTTTATTCATTACATTAATTCAACTACATCCTTTCTAGCCTTTACACACACAGTTAGTGAAAATACTTTAAATTATTTGGCTGTAACCCTTGTTAAAGATGTGGATAATAGCACTTTTGCTTCCAAAATTTATAGAAAGCCCACACATTCGAATTCCTTTCTGCACTTTGAAAGTAGTCATCCTTTCTACCAAAAGAAAGGAATTGTTAAGGGGCAATTCATACGTGCATCCAGAATGTCCAGTACTTTGGATTATTTTCTTGAAGAGGTTACTTTTTTGAAGGAGAGATTTATTGAAAGAGGTTATCCTATTTTATTGATTAATGTTTTGGCCTTGGAGATAACTACATATAGGAATGACAAATATCCTCCTTTACTAGGAATGATGGATATGGATGCAATAAAGGTTGACACTGACATTTACAACACCGATCAGACTAATTATATTCATACATATTCTAATAATTCAGGCTTAATAGAGGAAGTAATACTTAAATATTGGCCGGTTCTTACATTACACGAAGAACTAAGAGGGGTAATTCCTGACCACCCAAAATTTGTTAGACGTAGGGACACTAATATGAAAGAAATATTTGAAAGAAAACAGATGACAGGCACACCCTTTGATGGGTTAAAAAGGGAACTTTCAAATGTGGGATGTGTAAACAATGTAAAGCTATCATTAATAATGATACTGTATACATCCCATCAAGAAAATATTTATGTCAAACTAATAGTTATTTTAATTGTAATGCAAAGTATGTGGTTTATTTGGGTTCTTGTACAAAATGCCATAGTTTCTACGTAGGAAAAACGGAAAGGGCACTCAGACGTAGAATCTATGAACACTTTTATGATGTTACTAAGAAAAAAGAATCCAATGCTTTTTATAAGCATTCGCTGGTTTGTCCTTATATGGAAATCAAGTTCTTTGTTTTAGAGCAAATTATACCTGACAATAGGGGAGGTGACTGGGAATCCAAATTAGAATTTAAAGAATTGTTATGGCAACTAAAATTAAATGCTGGTAAATGGCCCAAATTGAATGATAGTGTGAATTTGAGTAGTGTTTTGAAATTAAGAAGGGCCAAATTATAATTATAATTTTAAAGCTGTTTACTACTTATTGTATTTTACTGTATTCTATGAATGCATGGTTTTGAATTGATACATACATATTTATTATTATTATTTTTTATGTGATATGTGTTTTAAGATGTACACATTTATGATGTAAAAGCAGTATTTTATGGTTTCATACATTCAATATTTAAAAAAGATTATTATGTACATATTTGTATTTTATTCATCAAGTTTGGTCAATGATAAAGTGCATTAATAGGTTGGTGCAACTTTAAGCACTCATTCTAACATTTTGATCTAATTAGTTTAATTGATCACATGATTCATACATTTTTTATTTAAATAAGGTTGGAATTTTAATGGATTTATCTTGATAAAGCTCAGTATTAGCTGAGCGAAAGCGCTTGAAAAAATTTTGGTGTGGTGTGGTGTTATACAATAAACTCTTCAGACTTCATTTTTAGTTTCCAGGCTGGTACTTCGCTCTCACCGTGGATTTATAACTTTTTGCTTTAACTGCAAGTCTGGGTATTGCCATGGAGATTCTTTGCATAACTATAGAAGGCCCTGTGGTTGTCTTTACTACCTGCTGCAATTCTGTTTTCATAGCTAGCTTTACAGGATTTGATGAGGGATCTCAACTTTTTGTTGAGGCTGATAAGGGAGTTTTTCCAGTCTTGGGACTTTATCTTATTCCACATCAGTTTCCTCCTCCTGTTGTGGAGTTTGTTTATGGCAGGGGATCACCAGATTGACTGCCTTTTTTTGGAGGAGAGTGTCTTGGTTCTATTAGGTATGGTGAGATCCAAGCATTTGTGTACGTATTCGTACAGTGCACTGGTGTATGATTCGGCGGTCATGCAACTATTCTTCATTTGCATGGGTGCCATGAAGTTAACCACCTTTGTTTTAAGGAGCCCAAAGTTAGCTTTGGGGAAGTTTTTCATGGTGGTTACCTTTGCGGGGGTGGGAGGGATGTGATTCTCCAAGATGCTTAGTTTGTGGTCAGATCTAACCAGAGAGGAGTTGACTACTGGTGTAGAGCAATGTTCGCCCATGTTAGTAATCACCAGATCAAGGACGTTGCCACCTCTTGTGGGGGTAAGAACGAGCTGGTACAGGGCATTAGAATTAATTAATTCCAGGAAATGTTGGGCAAATGTATTGGCACATGAGTAGTTTTCCCAGTTAAGGGACGGGTAGTTGAAGTTACCCAGTATGAGAGTGTTAGTTTGGATCCCAATATTCTCCAGGGTGCTTAGGAACGTGAAGTGTGAGTCCTGGGACACGGTTGGGAACCTGTAGCAGGCTACAACCTGAATCAGTGTCTTACCCAGTGTTAGCTGCACCTGAAGTATCTCAGATGCGTTATGTTGGGTTACCAGTCTAGAGGTGTGCGCATCCTTTATGAATATGGAAACATCACCGCCTTTGGAGCTTAGGTCCAAGTGCTGGGGCCGAAAGGTGTGGAATGAGTTATAGCCTGGTAGTGTGGGGGTGCTTTTTGCTGCCTTGAACCAGGTCTCTGGTACTAGAAGATTCCTCAAAGAGACAACTGCCTAACAGCAAGTAAACAGGCTCATTAATATGTAAATGTGATCTGCTGCTTCTGCAAGGCAAAAAAGTTGAGAGAGTTAGAACTGAGAAGGAGTACTACCTACAGACTGCGACTTGCAAGTTCCCTGCAATCTTGCTTCTGCCTATAAATTCAACTACTAGAATTATGGTCCAGTAATTCTTACAGATAACAGGAAATATAATAACTTGAAATAGATACTTTTCTTGCTTGAAATCTCGTTGGTTAAAAGTATTATTTTATGTTTCTATGTGCAACTAAATCTTTCTCTGTTAACTACATTGATTAACCAATTCTTCTTCAAGCATTTGTATTTATTCACTTTTAAATGTTTGTGGCTTGTCAATTTTGAGGCTTATTTATGTATTTATTATTTGAATTCAGGCCATTTATGGCTAACTGGTGACAAAGCTGCCTGCATCCATCCCCACTGGCCAGATGGCTCTGTATACTATAACATGTGCTTGCAATTCTTTTTGACTTATTAAAAACCTGGCAACCTGGGGGTGGAAGCAGTTTAGTATGATAAGCCATGACAGAAGGCTGTAGTGTTGGATAATACATATGTGTGTGTGTGTGTGTGTGTGTGTGTATGTGTGTAAATATTTATTTAAAATACAGTTACTGTGGAGAAATATACTGCCATTGAAACAAACAGAAAGTGGCAAGAAAGGACCCTGGAGAACTAGGCTCAACACTACTTAGTGGGATGTTCAGTGTAGAGGCTGTTTGTGGATATGGAATGGTGAAGGCCCATACTTTACGGTTGCAGTGCACTTTTACTGCCAAAGCCATAGTTAAAGTGGAGGGAAGGGGGAGGCTGCCTTAGATGCAAGTTCTTAGAGGGTGTGACTGGCAATGCAGAAGATGTAACCACCAGTACCTGCATGAATTTGCTTTTGGGTTTGTAGATTTGGAGGAGGTTTTGGTCAGAGCTGCAGAGAGACCTAGGAGGGGTACAGAGGGAGACAAGAGAGGAATGTCTGGGCAGGAGGAGGGTTGGTACAGTAAGGTGTGTATGACCTGAAGGTGGGTAAAGAGTAAATGATGAGCGAGTTCTAACACGTTTAAAGTTTTGGACAGCAAGATAGTGGTGAGAGTAGTAGGAATGACCTGAGGCAAATTTTGCAATTTTATTGTAAGCAGATTCGAGTTTCATTAGCAAGGAGGTCTGAAGGTCTGAATGCAGGAAAAAAGATGGGGGTTCAAGTCCCATTCACTGCTAACCAGTGTGAAGAACACCACTGTGGACTGGTGCTAGCTGCTCTCTGCTTAGAGCTGGAAAACTTTCTTTTTGGTCCTCAACTCTGGTGAGAGGGGAGGAGAGCGGACTATGGAGGGGCTATGCCTTGGGCAACCAATGTGCCAGGTACAGCTCTGTTTCCTAGTTGCTCTTGAGGCCATACATAAGGAATTCTTTAGGGGCTCATATTTGGTTGCCTTGTTTATATTTTAATCTGTTTTGCACCAATGGTGTGACTCATGGTTGGCACTAAAACTGTTTAGATTAACAGATTTAAATTACTTAGTGGGCTGCAGTTGAGCAAATCAGAGCACCTGTACTGTGTTCTCCTTGACACTGGTTAGCAGTGGATGGGAACGGAACACCCATCTTTTTCCCTTTACATTGGTTGGAAGTGGTGGGATTCAAATCCCATCTGTCTGACTTCATTTTTAACCTCTGCATACATCTCCTTATGCATTAGAGCCTCATTCTCGTGGAAGTAGCAATCATTAGAAACGCTGAGTTTCAAGACAGAAATTTCAGGACAACGGTGATTGATTCAGGTGGAGGTTAACACCAGCTTCTTTTTTACAAAATCATGATCACAAGTTGGAGGAGGTGGATGGCTAAGGGGTTTTAAAAGTAAAACACCCTTTTTAGGAAGTGCTTAACAGTAGTGTTTGCTGTTAATGGAAGATCTATAGTCAAACAGATAGATACTGTTGAAAAAGTACTTTAACAGATGAATAATCCAGCCCTGTACTAAATAAAGACACCAAACACAATAATGTTCAGGAGGCTGAGGCACTATCTATGTTAATGGATCCTGGTTGAAAACTAGATGGAAAATCTAGCTATTTTAACAGACAGGCTTTTTCCTAGTATTACATACCTAAACCTGTTTTAAAAGAGAAAATGCCCCCAATAAAGTACAAGTGGATTGTTAAGAACTAACTGGAGAATATTAATGCTCTTAGCATGACAGCTCTGAGGCTGTGATGGAGAACTTTTCATTTTGCTAGGAAGGAAGTTTGCAGTTGTGAAATAGTGCCATGGGCTCTGCCATTTCCATTTGTGTCTGCAAAGTAAAAAAAAAGTTATGTACTCACCATAACATTACATCCGGGTAGTTGTACTTCATTTGTCTTCAACCTGTGGATCTATGGATCAGAATCGGATCTGACACGGCTACATAACCAGCATCTGATCAAGAGCTCCAAGCTCCTCCCCTTACCCATAATGCCCCCCCCTGTCTCCTTCCTCCCTTCAGATTGAGTTTGCTGCTCAATATAATATAAGCCCGACCCAACAGGACCTTACCACTACAGGCACCCACAAAATTCCTGAACCAAGCATAGCAAGAAAAGTCTCTAAAATATTCAGCTGCCATACACAAGGCCAAGACCATAGTGATAAGGCCAGGGGAAGGAGAGGGGGATGGGTGAAGACAACTGAAGTACAACTACTCAGATGGAACGTTATGGTGAGGACATAACTTCTTTATCTGAAGTAGTTAACTTCATTTGATCTTCAACCTGTGGGACAGAGTCCCCAGCTACAAACACCTGGGTGGCCCTTATGGAAAGATATTTTGGAGCACTGCGGAGCCAAAAGATGCCCTAATCCTGGATACAATGTCTAATTTGTAATGTGAAATGAAGGTATGAGATGAGGATCAAGTAGTTGCAGAACAAATATTATCCAGCAACACCCTGGACCAAAAAGCCGCTGAAGTGGCCACAGACCTGGTGGAATGTGCTTTTACTTGACCTGGAGGGGAAATTCCTTTGTCAGAATATGCTTAAATAATACATTGGGAAATCCACTGAGCAATAGTCACTTTAGAAATTGGTTTTCCCAAGAAGGGTTTTGAGTAAGAAACAAACAACTGATCATATTTGTGAAAGGATTTCGTCCTGTGTAGATAAAATCTCAATTGCCTGTGTACATCCAGCAAATGTAATTTATATTCACCCTTGTTCTGAAAATTAGGAAAGAAGACAGGAAGACTGACAGTTTGATTAATGTTGGCTTCTGATGCCACTTTAGGAAGGAAGGATGGATTAGTGCACAGGGAAACCCTGTTTTATGGAAACTCATGTAAGGATCTTCGATGGACAATGCTTGAAGTTCCGACACTCTCCTGGCAGACATAATAGCAACCAAGAAGGCAGTCTTCCAAGGGAGATACTGCCAATCTACTGAGGCTGTGGGCTCAAATGGAGGAGAGACTACAGCTTGCAATACAAAAGTGAGGTCCCACGGAGGCGTAGGATCCTTCACTGGGGCCTTAAAAGAAAGTTAGCTTTAAGGAAGGTTTTGCAAAGTCTAGAAGAGGCTAGTGAAGACAAATTCTCCCCCACATGAAAATTAGAAATAGCAGCCAGTTGGACTTTAACCATAGAGGAACTGGCACCTTGTCGAAAAATCCCTGCCAAAAACTCTAATACTGCTGAGACGGGAGCCATAAAGGGATCCAAATCCCGTGGAGAAACCCACATGGAGAATCGTTTTCACTTGCTATGATATACTTTTCATGTGGAAGACTTGTGAGCCGCCACCAAAATGGTTTTAACTGGAGAGGATAAAGTGGGAATCCTAATAATCAAGGGAACTGGAGCAGCCAAGCTCTGAGTTTCAGACTGTCCAGGTCTGGGTGAGGAATCCCCAAGGGGTATGAGATGAGATCTGGATTCAAGATCCATGATGGAACTACTAGATGAGACCAGAGGGAGGACAACCAGACTTGACAACGCCAGAATGGGGCAATGATGATTACTGTGTACTCCAGCCTGCGAGCTTTCTGTAGGAACTTTGAAATGAGAGGTAATGGGGGTAGGCATAAAGACGACCGAGAGGCCAAGCACACACCAGTGCATCTCTGGAGATTTCCCCCTGAGGGGGGTTCAGATGGAAGAACTCGCTGCATTTTGCATTGAAAGGAAATGCAATGAGATCACACAAGGCCGACCCCACTTGAGGGAGATCTCTTCCACTACTGAAGGATTCAGAGACCACTGGTAAGGCATCAGAATAGTCTTGCTGAGCTTGTCTGCTAGAATGTTGGAACGTCCCGGAATGTGCTTTGCCACCAGAAAACATCAGGTGGAAATCCACCCATTCCCACACTCTCGACAAAGGGGGTAAGATCTGGATCCTCCTTGTTTGTTGATATACCAGACTACTGACATGTTGTCTGTCTGGATTGCAACTGTTCCTAGAGGAAGATGGGCATGGAGAGCTTGCAACACTAGATTCACTGCCCTCATCTCCAGGACATTGATATGCAAGCTAGCCTCAGAAGGGGACCACGTGCCTTAGACAGCCCTTCCCAAGCAATGCCCCCTCCCACCCTAGCTGGGAGGAGTCAGTGGTCGCCGTGGCTTTGGGAAGGGATGGGAGAAAGGGGTGCCCCCTGACAAGGTCCGGTGAAAGAATCCATCACCGAAAAGGGTCCCTGCAAACCTGAGAGATATAGACTGGATGGGATAGAGAAAGATCTAGTACAGACCACTGGACTGCTAGCGTCCACTGAAGGATTTGCATATGTAGTTGAGCAAGGGGGAAAAGAGTGATTGTGGCCGCCATGGACCCCAGTGCCCACAGAACTCTCTCTGCTGTAGGAAGTTGAGCTTGGAGAATGTATGAGACATGAAATCTTAGATTGTGTACCCTTTCTGGGGTGAGGTAAACTTTCATTTGGATAGTATCCAACCGAGAGCAAATTAATTCTAGAACCTGAAAAGGAATCGGTGACGATTTACTGATATTGATGGTGATGCCCAAGCTGTTTGCTAATGATAGGAAATAATCCCTGGCTCGGCAAAGTGGATGCTTGGTGGGGGCAGCAAAGAGCCAATCGTCCAGGTAGGGAAAACCTGAATTCCCCAAAGCCTCAGGTGAGCCACTAAAACTGCCATCACTTTGGTGAACATCTTAAGGGCAGTGGTGAGACCAAATGGGAGGGCTCTGAACTGATAATGATTGGCTCCCAGCCAGAAGTGGAGAAACCTGCGGGAGCACCTGTCCATCTTGATAAGACAGTATGAGTCCTGGAGGTCAATCGAGCACATCCAATCTTTCTCCTGCAGGTAGGGCAGGATAGACTGAAGAGTGACCATCTGGAATTTCTCCTTGGCTACTGACAGGTTCAAGGTGGATAGATCCAGAATGGGTCTTAGGTCCCCCGTTTTCTTTGGCACTAAAAAGTACCTGGAATAAATGTCCGATCCAGATTGGTCTAGGGGGACGGGTTGGATGACTCACTTTCTTAGCAGCTTGTCTATTTCTAGTGCTCCTATCTTCCTTTGCGTGGGTGGAACATCTGGGAGGCGTTTTGGTGAGAGAGGTGGTTCGGTGAACGGGATGGAATAACTAAAGGATATAATTTGCAGCACCCAATGCTCTGATGTTATGGACTCCCATGCTGCTGGGTGTAGTGAAAGGCGACCCCTGACTACCTCCAGAGATGAGCAGTCGGGCAGCCCCTCAGGGCTGTTGCGCAGGTCTGTCTGAGAAAGGTTCTCGAGACCCAAAATTTCTCAGACCCCCTCTGCCTCTTGGACAGTGTCTGTCATAACCTCCTCTGCATCTGGGGGTTCTTCTTTGTCCCATTCTGATTCCTTGAAAATGATCTTTGAGGGGCAGAGAAGTGGATCCCAACGGCAGACAGTGTCTTCCTAGCCTTCTCACTCTGGACCAATGTGTCACAAACTATTTTCCCAAACAGGGAAGAACTATCATAAGGGACATTTGCAAATGATGCCTTGAAGGGTTCCGTAAATTGACACAGCCAGAGCCAGGCATGGCGCCTCATGGCAATGCCAGAACCGGCCACCTTGGCGGCCCCCTCCATAGCATGGGAGAGAAGACACATGGACGTGTTTGCTTCTGCTTTGAGAGTGGCCATCCATGTGGAGAACACCTTCTTGCCCTCCAACGACATGGACTCTAGGGGCGACTCAGCGACCTCCTTGACTAGATCTCGCTGCAGTCAAATGAATTGTGCCATGTAGTTCAGCGACCTTATGGTAAAGGTTGCTGAAGCATACACCCACTTCCCTAGATGGTCCAAGGTCCTTGACTCCTGATCAGGAGGATGGACTGTAGAGCTCTCCTGCACAAGCTCTTTTTTTGTGGTGGCAGCCAACAACATAGCATCTACAAGGGATCCCTTGCTCCAACTAGTCCTGTCTGGTGGAAAGGGGTCTGAGAACTTTATCTGGGTGCCTAGGGGTTGGCTCCACGGTGTCCGGTTCCTTCCATGCCCGAGATGTTATGAGGTCCACAAGTGGATCTGTGGGTGGGGACACCCAGGAAGTAGACATCCTCAGGGTGTGATCAGGGGGAATCTTACCATTCCTCCAAGTCAGTGTCTTCGGTCAGGGACTCTGGAGAGGAGTCCAAGTGCCACTTTTTGCATGTCCGTTTGTGAGGAACCTTCTCTGTGAGGCTCTCTGGGGGGAACTTGCAAATCTCTTGTTGCTCCTGCATGGGGGCTTCCTGAGGCAAAACCTGCACAGGCTGTCCCTGAGAAGGCAGGAAGGTCGGGGCCATACCCAAAACAGAGGGAGTTGGGGCAGAGTCCAAGGATGAGATGGTCAAGGGCTTTGACGAACTCGAGAGAACCTTCTCCACCACGCCAAAAGCTGAAGGGGAGTGGGCATCATGAGAAACCACCATCAGAGCTGTTCCCCTCGGATCTGATGGGGGAGTTGGAGCCGAGACTACAGGCGGCAAGATACCGAGGGGAAGGCTGCGCGCCGACAATCCTGGAGCCGACAGAATCCCTTCAGATCCGATGCCGAAGTTATGGCTCCGAGAGCTTGGATCCGAACCAGTCAGATTAGACACACTCAAGGCAATAGCTGGCGTCGAGGTACAAGGTACCATCAGTGCTGACCCCCCGACCCTGAGAATCCTCAGAGCCAAAGACTCTGAAACCAAAAGCTGGATCGGAGAAGGAGATATTGGGGTGAGAAAGGTCTGCAAGCTCCCCGCTCCAGAGGAAGAGAGGGCCAGCAAGACTCCCATCTGGATTTGGGTGAGGATGAACTTCCACATCATCCTGTCCATCTCTGCCTTGCTAAGACTACGGGTAGACTGGGAAGAAGCCACCGACACCGGCTGTGAGACTGCAGCATGGGGGTACTGGGTTTGGTGAAAGTTTTGGTCTTGGGTGGGGGCCCCACTGAAGCCAAACAGTCCGGAGACCATCTACACGGTCTATCTTTCTTATGGTGCCTCTCTCCTTCCTCAGACCTCTTGGTGGGAGTTTGAGTCCCAGAGGTCTGGGGAGGAGAAGAAGCAGAAGTGGCGGTTGAAGAGGCCGACGCCGAGGTTGCAGGGACAGCTGTCTCTGATGAGAGAAGCAAGCCCTTCAGAATGAGCTTATTTTTCCGTCCTTAAGGGCCCGCGAGTTGAAGCCTGCGCAAATGGGACAGGGGGTAAGCAAATGAGACAGGGGGTAAACAAGTGGGCCATAAGCTCTCTCCATCAGCTGGAAAAAGCGTATGGCCACACTCTTGTGCACTTCCTAAAACATAGCTTAGGGGGAATATCAGCCATACTCCTTGCCTGGAAGGAAAACACAC
This sequence comes from Protopterus annectens, assembly GCF_019279795.1. Classification (NCBI taxonomy): domain Eukaryota; kingdom Metazoa; phylum Chordata; order Ceratodontiformes; family Protopteridae; genus Protopterus; species Protopterus annectens. Next base: position 716,735,724 of record NC_056735.1, on the reverse strand, counting down.
AGGCACGCGCGCACACACACACACACACACACACACACACACACACACACACACACACACACAGACGATAGCAGTGGAAAGGCCAAAGGGAGAACTACAACAACAAAAAACTTTTTTTTTTGCTACTAAACTGATGCCAAAGTGAGGGAATAGGAAAGTACAGAAAGGATAAAGGACTCTCAAAATTTAACTACTTACCACAGAAAAAATGCTTGGAGGTCAAGACCATGATGCTTAGCTACTCTGTGGCAAATGAGATTTGAAGGGAGGAAAGAGATGGGGCATTGTGGGTAAGGGGTGGAGATTGGCCCTCAGATCAGATGCTGGTTATGCAGCCGTGTCGGATCCAATTCAGATCCATAGACCCACAGGTTGAAGATCAAATGAAGTCAACTACTTCAGATCAATGGTTATCTTGGTCAGAATGAAACAACTAGAATTTAATTTATTTATTTATTCCTGCTTTTTTTTATCATTATAACAACTTCTAGTACAGGACAAGGTGCATGGAATGCATACAGAAGGACATGGTTTCATAAAATGAAAAGGCTTTTGCTGCCATTAATAAGGAATTACGCAACCTAGAACAAAATACTGGGAGAAACTGCTCAGGTGTGAAGAAAACAGATCTGGACAGATCTTCTGCTTTACTATTTTAAAGAACATGCATCTGTCTAGAGTCCACTTGTAAGTGCCTACAATCTTTCTGCTCAGAATTTCTTCTGTTTTGTTTTGCTGGTTTGGAACAGCATTTATTTCAGACATATTACCATTACTTACATGCATCTCTGGCAGAAATTAGTAACATCACTTATGTATAGCACTGTAGCACTGTCTATTGCCATCTGAAAGATGCTTTGTTGAAGTACAATCTAGAAGGACTGCAGTGGCGGTCTCCTATATCTGGAACCAGTTCTACTGCCTCGATATGCAAAAGGTTTTTAAGTTTTTCCATACAACTATATCACAAACCCCTTACATTTACTGAAAATGGCCCCCAAAGCATAAACCAATAGTAAGCTTAACAACTGCTTTGAGAGAAGAAGTGAGGTGAGACCCAGACTGATGGTCATTTGCTGAAATAACCACTATGACCTCTTGATTAAAGTTAACACGAGTTCAATATCCTGATCTTTTTTTTTAATAATCTTGTTCAAATTTGACAGCTCTTAAGACAGGTCTACATTATTTTTCTTTCTTTGGGACCAAAACAGTCTGACTAAATCCCTGTTCTTTTCCTATATCTGCAACCAATTCTACTGGCTTGATAATCACAATTTTCTAAAGCATTATGACATGACCGAGGGAGTTTGCTACATTGGAGTACAATATTCAACAAAGAACTCCTTTGACAATAACTGACTCTTTGGCCTGATCTTATCCACTGTTGTTGATTTACAAGAAAAAAGTCTGCCTCCTATCTGCACTGCATGAGACAGAGCAGGAAACAACTGATAGAACTTAGTCTTGTAATGTGTAAGCAAAATGATCTGTCCTGTTGAGAAAGGGTGCTGCTTTTCTTCCATTACTTTTTTTAAATTTTTTTACCACATCTTGTTATGAATCTGCTAATGTCTAGTTTTAAAATGGCCAGCTCTCTGAAAGACAGTTTATAACAGCATTTATGAAATGGAAGATGAAACACTGATTTAATTTTCTGCATGTTTTCCTTTTAGCTCTAGACGTTGAAACACTTTGTGACACAATGAACCAAACAGAAAACCCTTACAAAGGGGGACTGTTTAGAATTTTTGCTTCACATCATCAAAAAAAGTTGGGCTTAAAGCCATGTAGGTCTCCTAATAACTGTACTAGAAGCATCGGCTCAAATCATGACATCATCTTAACCACAAGTGATCACGTGGGATCCAAATTTATTTGCAGTTCTTAACAGTTTTGAATGTTTTTTCAAGGGTAGACACCTGATATAGTTAGTCAAGTCATCAATCTGCTTCAAAATGCTAGATTTGTTCAAATGCTGTGTGTGTCACGTAAATGATGCCTTTGACAATCATTGCTACTAAGTATAGCTCTTTTTACCAAAATGATCAAGAGCTCTGTGCCAATTATGTCTACAAAGATGGATAAAAAACATGGCTATCACCCAGGCAAACCAAGTTCAGTAGGGGCTTCAGCACCTGCTGGAGCTAGTTGGAGGGGGTATGACAAGCTTTTATCTGCTCACTTTCCTCCAGGGGAGAGCTTTGGATAATGTGCTGGTAGAGGCAGACTGTTTACTGCTGCTCAGGTGCAGACTGGGGCTCAGAATGGCTTTTGGGCTAAGTGAATAGCAAGGTCTTGAAAGCATTATCACCATAAGGAGCAGGGTGAAATCACTACTAAGACCATGCCTTGTTGCCCATCCAGCTTATAAACATGATGTCAGCATGAAAGGGGGGGGTCTATATCCGTTCATCCTGCCTTTGCAAGCAGCAGTGACAGCTCCCCAGCTTACTCCTCTTCTGAGAAAGAGAGCTGCTGAACCCAAACCTAAAGGGTTAAGCACCCTGGTAACAGTACTTAAAAGGGGAGGTGATATGAATAATATACTAGAATTAAAAGAATATGAAAGGATCATTAGGCTTCAGGCTGACACTGAACCAGGTCTAAATAATGCTGTCAGCCTGAAACCTATATTGGTAAAAAGACAAAGAAAAAATATATAGCAAATACATGCAGCTCTCTTTCTTAATGTTGAAGTTAATTTATTATTTTTAGTATACAAATGATGGTTTTTAAATATTTTATAAATTTAGGTACTATTGTTTTAAATGTTGTAACTGTTACTTGATGATGATAGGCTGGCTGTATCATGTGTTTTCAATTAATCCCTATTTAAAAATGGAGATGAAAATGTATTATTTTTCTGTACTGATGAAGGGTGGTTAACCCAAAAGCTTTGCATTATTGAATTTAAATTTTTTGGCGTAGTAGTTTGTGTACCGAAAACTTTGTTGTTATACAGCACTGCTCATTGGTTATTTTACTTTTAAAAATTATAGCACAGGATCAGAATGAGGAGCATTTTCTTATTTTTCATAGTAGAAGGCCTTTATATACTAGACTCTATAAAGGCAGTACTAAGGAATCTTTGTATAAGTTTAATGTATTTAATAAAATGTGGACTTAAGAACAGGTATGATGTTGACTGATAACACGACAACAACATAGATGCTTATTGTGATATTTATCCAGGGGAACAGAGGATTTAACAAGCGACAACTGGGATTCAAACAGTGGAAGTGACAGAAAAGAAGTGGTGGACTCTATCACCAGAAAAATTTACATAGCCAGCTTCTGACACCACAGTCAACTAAGTATGCACACAGTGGGAATTTTTTGATCAAATGTCAAATACTAAAACGTGGAAAAGTAAAACTCAGTCTGGGATATATAACTTCTGCCGCAATCCTTAACTAGCCCTATGGCCAGACTAAATCCTAAAAGTATGCAATCAAGGCGGGAGGACTACAGCAAACCAAGCTAAAAAGACTAAGTTATGTGGAAAGTCTAACCAGAATACCAACGTCAAAGCTGGGGCTACAACAATTGGGAAGCAAAGCTTTTAGAAAGGGCCATGGCAACCAGGTCTTCCAAACAAAGTTCAAGCAAGCACTAGATGTAAGTACTCACATAATATAATGGGTTAGGCCTCAACCAGGGTTAGTGGATGAAACAACTGTAAACCTGCAAAGGCATGAAATGACAATAGTGAGCCCTCTTCTTCCCAAAGAAAGGGAGTGGAACTACTACTTCTTTTGAACAATCAACAAAATGACTTTGGAAACAAACCAGGAAGGCTCCATCCCTCCAAGGAGTGAAGGATCCTTTCACTTACCCCTGTTATCTGTCCCCGTTATGAAAAAGGAAGAAAAAAGGACTGGTTTAGGGACATGAATGACCCAGACACCAGAAGAAGGCAAAAAATATCACAGAACCTGCAAATATGAAGCTCTGAGACCCTAGTGAGAAGCCAGGTCACTGGAATGCCTTTTCACCGTTGGATGACCAGTATGGCTGTTGGAAAAAGGTTCAACAGCAGACATGCAATTCTGCTGAAAATGAAGCCCAAGTCTCAAGGATGGGCTGCAATCCTGCTGAAAATGAAGCCCAAGTCTCAAGGAGGGGCTGGGTTCTTCAAAAGGCAATAGTAGCCTCCTAGGCTAAGGGCAACCAGAAGGCATTCTTCAGTTATGCCCAAAACCTCAAAGGTAATACACAACAACGTGCAAACTAATTGTAAATCGAGCTACCTATAATGAGTCTGAGGATATAGCAAACCTACTGGCTGATAAATTTAGCTCCAATTTTACTCCACTTTCTCTCCCAGGAACCCCTCTAAAAATATCCATAACCATAGCTCCCCCAACTATCACCAGGGAACAGGTCCTCAATGCATTCTCCAAGGCAAAAAAGCACTGTATCATTGGGACCAAATAATATCCCAGGAAGCCTCCTTAACAGCATGAAATATAACCCTTTCATGACCTCTAGAAGCACTACTCAATCATAGCCACTAAATAAGCTTTCTAACAAGTGACTGGAGGACTGCAGCTATTGTCCCACAACCTCCATGAAACTACCGACCTATAAGCCTGACTAGTCTCATGTGCAAGGGCATAGAAAGAATTATAGACATGATAAATAATAGCTCAGGAAACCTTTAGACACTAGATCCAACTTAGTTTGGTTTCATCATGGGAAGGTCATGCCTACTTAACTTGGTGTACTTCTTTGAGAAAATCACCAAAGCATGGGACAAACTGGTGCATACTGCCAACCTCAACCTGGTCAAAGCATTCAAACGCAATTCCTCATTCGGGCACTGTAGACAAGCTCATTGAACTAGGTATAAACCCTTATGTCACTTGCTGGGTAGCCACCTGGCTCACAGACAGGACACAATAAATTAGGATAGGAGTCTCTTATCTACACAAACAGGCTAGTCACTAGCACAGCCCCTCAATGCATGGTGCTAGGGCTACCCCTTTTTGCTATCTACTTCTCTGAAGTCAAAGTCAAGGGTTTCTGGCTGAGCAATTCTACAGATGATTGCAAACTAGGTGCAGTCAAGGAATCCCCAAAGACACAAATACCCTCCACGAAGACCTGGCACAGACTAATAATTGCTGCCAGAGACACATTTCAAAACTTATTGCTAATAAATGCATAATAGTATCCTTTGGGAAGATGTAATCTGCAGAACAATGAAACTACCACATTGACAATACACCCCTATCAGTAGACACAGTACTCATGGATTTTGGAATGCACATAGATAGTAACCTGTTCTTTGATAATCATGTGTGTCTGTTCTGCAACTTATAAAAAAGGTTATAGCATCTAGGTCCAAGGGATGTCATTGCTCTGCTGTACTCAGTCCTCGTCAGAGCAATCACTGAGTACAACAGCTCATTCAGTATGTAACTGACCAAGTATATGCAACAACTGGAGCATCCACAGAGATTCCTCACAAAAAGAATATAGGGCAAAAATAACATGATATGCCTGCACTGAGTGCATCAAAGCACTATCCCTGTATATGGCCTCCCACAGACTGCTGAGAGGCGATCTAAGCCTGCCTACAAAGCATCCTTTGATGGACCTGTTGCATATCTACAAAGCAAATAGCATCAGAATTACATGATCTTGTGACCTAAACCTCATCTGCAACATAAATAGGACATGTTGGAGAGACAGGTATGTGTCTCATAGGCTACCCTTTCTCTGGGAGAGGTTTCCCATCCATGTGAAGCAAAGTTCTTCCTTAACCCTAATCAAGCATAACTTGGACCAGAGAATGGGGAATAGGAACTTTACCCCCGGACTGGCCCCTATGTCTCTGTTAGACAGAGGCAGCTGTAAATGCTTGGCCACCCATGCCACAGTCTACACATACCCATAAAAATAACCCTAAGGTATCAAAACTTGTCTGACACATTTGGGAAGCATGAGTAGGCTTAAAAAGGCCACCTAATCACGTATGAAACTAAGACGTCAAGAATGAATTAGCAGATGCCCAACCAATCATCAAAGTTCATCTTGAAAGATGTGAGGGTCTTGCCTAGTTTACCATGTAAGGGTAATTTATTCCAGAGATGAGGTAATGTTAGGTAACAAATCACTCCCTAGAAGTAGAGACATGGTGCGAATGATGATTCTGATTCTTTCTTCATTTTTTTTAGGAAAACAAGCACATTATCTACCAGGAAAGTGGAAAATACAAGAGAAATAGGTAAAATACATTCTTAAGTTGCCTTCCAAAGAAGCTTGAATGACAGCAACTTCAGGAAACAGGATGTAGGTATTAAGAAATTTGGACAGATATCTCTCATGTACCCGAATTAAATTTCTGGCAAGCACAACTAGCATCTAAGTTGTAGTCTGAGTTCATACATACTGGAATCTTTGAAGTGTGGCCTCATGTGGACATTTAGTCAAATTATACATAATTATCAGGGCTCTATTCATTTAACTGAAAACTCAAAAAAATGATACACAAAATGCTGAAAATGGAAATTTGCCCTTTCCCCACAGTTGTGATCGACAAGTTGGTATACACAATTAGCAACCTTGCATTAAATAGGTTTTCAATATTCTGAACAAGTTAAAGACATTGCTGAAAACCTGAAAAATGCACTTTCCCACAAAAAGCAAAAAGAACTGGAGGACACATGGTAAGGCTAACCGTTATATACTGATCTAAAATGGTTGGCCAATGACAGATGAGGTCATTCTAAGAATATGTACCTACTTCTGCTGAAAGAACGTAAAGACCAAAACAGACTGTCCTATGCAAAGCAAGTTCGACAGTGTGTACTTACTGCAAACAGCCACCCTGAAGGAGCCATTATATAATAAAGTCCAAGCACTGGATAACAAAAAAAAAAAAAAAAAAAAAAAAAACAGAAGCAGCAGCAAACAGCTACCTTGCACTTAATGTAATGGAGGAAACAAGCAAAAACAATTGCTCTAGGGCACTCATATGATTAATGAACAAAGTATGATAAAATTGCAAAATTATGTAAAATGACCTGTAATGAACAGAAAAAGAAAAAAGAATATGGGATTCACCTTCTTGTTTCCTTGTAATGAGAATGTTTGAGACTTTTCCTGTACTGCTTTACTACCAAAAATATAATACAACAAAAGGTCAACAATGAAACACTGCGATGTAAAATCAAGAAACCAATTAAAAAGGTTTACCTTGCAATAAAGTATTCTGAAGAATAATGTGGATACATATGTAGAAAACTGCACCAATTAAAAGAAAACAAACAGAAGTATATGTAAAACACGCAGTATGTCAAAACTGAAGCAGACAGTATGTATGAATAATGAACAGAAATGGCTGTATTTACTAAACACAGTAGGTCTCCTAGAAGCTATTCATCTACTCCTCAATCAGAAAATGGCAGCTGTGCTATTAATACATATAAAAAGGACTGGGACATTTTTTTGCCTTCTTAAACTGAAAGCAACACGTAACTTAAGGCAACCAAAAAACTCTCTTTCTCTCCATATATATATATATATATATATATATATATATATATATATATATATATATATATATACACACACACACACACACACACACACACACATACACACACTCATATGTGTGTGTGTGTGTGTGTGTATATATATATATATATATATATATATATATATATATATATATATATATATATGTGTGTGTGTATACACACACAAATATACACACACACGCACACACAGGCAGAAATATGCATATATACACACACACACGCACGCATATATGTACGTTTAGGTAGATATTGACAGAGACATTTATAAATACATTATCTGAAAAAGAAGAGGTGAGAATGTTTAGTGAAAAGATTCATGTGGACAATATTACCAGCAATATACTTTTTTCAGCATAGCTTATTGTTCAATGGATGGGTGGAAAAGAATGTCAATGTTAGCAAGCACAGCTCTACAAAAGAACTGTTAAAATATTGCTCAACTTTGGACTGCAAATGCTAATTCATTAGTCAAGTGTTTTTAATTTAGGGAGTGGGGATTTTCGGTAAGTTAGAAAAACATTAATTTTAAAACATATGCACCCAAATTCTTTTGCTAATAAAAATGCGCATAATATTATATTGACGAAATATATACCATAAGAAATGGCTGCCAACATTTTCCTTTCAGAAAACATTCCATATGAAGTACATCTGTTATTTTAAACAATACTATAAAAACAACATTTTCAAAAGAACGTATTTGGTGGGAAGAAATATTTACAAGTGCACTCCACAATGAGCAACTAAGACCCATACAGGCACTGAAAAAGTAGAAGCAGCTCAGTATGTATTGCATGAAATAAGCTACAGTAAAGACAAGCAATGATTTTTAACATGGACAGGCTTGGAGGTTAGTGTGTTTTTTTCCAACAGTGCCTGTTAATTGTGCCTCTGCTTGGGTAGTACTAAATGGAAACATGCCTCCAGCGTGACAAAATTTCTATTAAAGTTCTACCTAGCATTTGTGAAACTATTCAGTTTCATTCATTCTCTGCAATAACAGTGATCAGATATGTATCAGCCTGTTTGCCCTACATCTTTTTGAACAAATGAAGGTATGAGACAGCTTTAGCTGCAGACATTAATTCAATGGAACAGGATGTGACTTGCTTATAAATAAAGAATAATCTTCATGCCCACTTGAACAGCTGCTATACTACATAACTGTCAGTAAAAAGTATACTCTTGGATGCAGCACAACACAGTGATGATTTGATATAACGAAGACATGCTGATATCTTCACCATATGTATAAGAAGTGAGGCACCTATGCATACCGGTTTGTTAGTGATGTCTAGCAGAACAATCATCACCTTTTAACAGAACCACGACTGATGAAGCCCATTTTACTTCTGCTCCCTCTTTTCTGTGAATCACGATTAAAATCTTTACAGGGGCTTTCTCTCTCAGAGCTGCTTTTCCGTGATCTGAGTCGCTCACTTTTCTTATCTGCTTCAATCTCTGAGTCACTGAGTTCCAAATCGGGACAATAACCATCACTGTCCTGAGATGGAGCTCCTTTAGCACGCTGCTCAGAAAGCTGCTTACCCCATAGATGTTCCTTGGCTGATGATTTTTTCACAGGTTTGACAAAGCCTTGGAGGTCACCTGAAGTTCTCACTAAATTGTTGGCTACTTCCTTAAAGGACTTACTAAAGTTTTCCAATGCTGGTTTTCTTAAACCACTCTGGCAGGCCAAATTTACTGGAACTTTATTATGTTTGCAAGAAGTCTGTTTGAAGCTGCCTGTCTTAGACACATCATTAGTCTTGCTCTCCAGTCCATTGGGGATGGGCAGCCTTGAACTCTTCTGCTTCAGTTTATCATTCCTGCTGGATGAGTGTTCGTGCAAGGCAGCATGAAGTGCTAATGGTTTGCCAGATGACTGTTTCCTATGAGATTTTGGTGTGAATGTAGATGAACCATCAACTGACTCATGCTTGGTGTGACTACCTGCCATTAAAAGACCATTACTTATGTTCTTGGTTTCAGCTCTACGGTGACACTTAGTTTTCTTCTCATTTACTTCTGGTAGTCTCTGCAGTTTATTATTCTTGGTGTAAACATCACCACTAATATCATGTAAAAGTGGGCTACTCCCAGGCTTAACTGACTTCTTCCTGCTGCTACCACCTGCTGTTTTGGGCATTTTTAACTTCAAAGTTATTCTTGGAGGAGGATGGAAGAGAACATTTTCCAAAGAAGATGACAGGGGAAGACCTAAGCAAGAACAAAAGCAACCATATTGATTAGTAGTTTCAGATGCTATGCATTTACATACAGCCTTGAAAATTTTCGTGAGAGTACTCATCAAAAATAACAAAAACATGCTTACCGCACCAGATGATCTAAGAGAAGACCCTTACTGTTGGGTTAATAGTTTTTCTGCACCATCAGTATTTGAAGAACATTATAATTTTGTTGTGTAACCTTTTGTTGAAGCTTGATGTGTTATGCATCTATAAGCGAAATCTTGCATTGTCAACATTTCAGTGTGCTGGCTAATGCTTTGTCATAGGTAACATTTATGTCTCTGAGGTCAGGTGACTCACAGTAATGGAAAAAGGTGATTTCTTTTTTCACACTCTTTCCGTTTTTCTAAATACATGCAACAATGGTGTTAGTATATTTAGAGAATGGGACTGAAGGGATAGAACAGGGAACATCTCCCCCTTACAAAAATGATGTCTGATAAGTTTTGTGTGATACTTTAAATCGTGACACTGTGTGTCTGCATTATTATAAGGTTCAGATGTTTCAGTTGTAACATTTTAAGACTTGTTCATTATAGCTTCCAAAATATGACACCCTGTATTCAGGGACATCCCAATATGTAGTGTGATATAATGCTCCACCTAGTGCATATACTCAGAGCTTACAAGTTTGCCATCATGCCACTAGCAGGAAACTTTCTGCAAATCAAGAAATATCAAAGCAGCTCTAACACTCCCTTTTTAAACTAGGAATATAAGAATGTATACTTGTCCAACAAATAGAACCCCAAAAGTTGTGACTGTTGGAAGAGCCATTTATCCACAAGGGGTGGGAACAAAAGTATTCCTGACTAATCAATGAGGGTCTTCTACATATAAGAAACTCCAAGCGTTGTGACTGGAGGAATAACCATGCATCTAAAAGAGAAGAGATTGAAGGAATTTCTGACTAATTAAGGTCCTCTCACAGGTCAATGGACAAAGAATGTATATCTTACATCTAACATCAAGAAGTCCCCTTGAGTGTCCTTGGTTGGGTTGAATCCCAAACAGTTGCTGTCATGGTGGAAAAAGCTGGAGGTAAGCACAAGAACAGGACTCAGACCACTGAGTTCTACAGTACTGATTTTTGTAAAACTAGCCTGACTCTCAGAGTCATGGTCAAGACAATAACACTTGATGAAGGTGCACACCACAGACCAACTGGCCACAGCACAGTTGTCTGCAATGAAGGCAGTACAGTTGTGTATTGATGAAGGTGTAGACCACAGACCAACTGGGCATAGCACAGCTGTCTGCAATGAAGGCAGTGCAGTTGTGTAGTCAACTTACCACAATTATAGATGCTCTAACATGGTCAGTGCTGTAGCCATTACTTCACAAAACTCCATTACAAGCTGAGATCCACTGTCTGATCAGACTTTTAGAGCCGAGCACCCTAAGCCCATGGTCAGGCTAACATTAGTCTCTACCTTGGGAATCTCCTCATACCTGGTATAAAGGCCCACATATATCCATACATCTTTGGTTCTTTCTTGTCCCCATAAGAGAAAAGGTTGCTAATGTACAATCACGTCCCAGTGAGCTCAAGTAAGAGCCCCATGAACTACTAATGGATGCAGTGAGAGCTATACCCTACCATGGAACCTAAACAAAAAAAGATTAGAGGAAAGGAACAAGAAATAGCTGCAAAAAGTACAGTTGTGTTCCACTTACCATAATTGTAGAAGTTCGATTAGATCACTATTGCAGTACTAATCCTCGGGACTTCCTGCTTTGCAGAAGCCCACAACCGACCCAATTTCCAGAGTCTTAGTACCATCTCAAGCCGACGGATGTTTTATAACCGATATCCAGACATCAGATTTGATACCTGAGGACTGCACGATAGTAGAGTTGTGTACACTTACCATAAATGTAGATGTTCGAGTGTATTCACTGTTGCAGTCATCACATTTGGGTTATCTGCCTGCAGGTAGCCCGGCCTGAATACCAGAGTAAAACAAAGCACCAGTTCCACAACGAAAAGGCTCAAAATAAAAGTAGAGGTTTAATGGGGCTGAACACACCACAGAAGTCACAGTACACAGATACGCAGTGTAAAATCACATCCAACGTTTCGTCACACCTTCTTCAGATAGTACAAACACATAGAACCACTTGTCAGTTACTTAAATACAATTGAATGTAAAACAATTAACACGCTCAACCAATAGATGAAGTAGGTTAATTAATTACATAATACTAAAAATAAAAAGCTAAAACTGAAAGTATGTCATACAAAATACTAAAATGTAACATTAAAATCACAAAATCCTACCTACTTAGTTAATAATATATAATTTCTCAAATTTAATAAATGCTTTTAGGACATCATCACAATTAAAACCTAATATAAAATTTTATAATAAACAAATAATATAATGAACAGTACTACTGGCCAAATTTAATATTGCAACTTCCCATATTTAAAAGAAATAAATAGAGATAAAAATGTTGTAATGTGCCAATACTAATTTATAAACTTCTTAAGAAAAAATACTTCCAAAATAAAACTGTTATAATTTAGCTGCCCTTAATTTTAAAACAGGTGCTAAAGAAAACATGTCATTAATCCCAGGATATTTGTTTGATTCTAAAGTAATCTGCCAAAACAGTTCTCTGTATTCCAATAAAGTTTCCCACATTCCACCCCTCGGGTCAATGGGTACTACTTCAACAACAGCTTAGTAGGCAGCTAAATTATAACAGTTTTATTTTGGAAGTATTTTTTCTTAAGAAGTTTATAAATTAGTATTGGCACATTACAACATTTTTATCTCTATTTATTTCTTTTAAATATGGGAAGTTGCAATATTAAATTTGGCCAGTAGTACTGTTCATTCTATTATTTGTTTATTATAAAATTTTATATTAGGTTTTAATTGTGATGATGTCCTAAAAGCATTTATTAAATTTGAGAAATTATATATTGCTTATTAACTAAGTAGGTAGGATTTTGTGATTTTTAATGTTACATTTTAGTATTTTGTATGACATACTTTCAGTTTTAGCTTTTTATTTTTAGTATTATGTAATTAATTAACCTACTTCATCTATTGGTTGAGCGTGTTAATAGTTTTACATTCAATTGTATTTAAGTAACTGACAAGTGGTTCTATGTGTTTGTACTATCTGAAGAAGGTGTGACGAAACGTTGGATGTGATTTTACACTGCGTATCTGTGTACTGTGACTTCTGTGGTGTGTTCAGCCCCATTAAACCTCTACTTTTATTTTGAGCCTTTTCGTTGTGGAACTGGTGCTTTGTTTTGCTTATTTGTTCAGCCAGCACCTTCCTTTGGATACGTTTATCTGAATACCAGAGTCTTGGGATTTCTGCGTTGGATGCTGTCGCTTCTTCCATGACGTCAGGTCGTCAGGGGTATAAAACATGCAGCTGACACCATTACATCAGTTTTTCTTGCCCCAGATGTCAGGTGCCCTCAAAATAGGAAGCAGTTATATGGTGTGGAACACTCCCAGCAAAAAGCAAATACACATAGTATAAGATATGCCAAACCAAAAAGGATAGGTGAAAGCAAAGACAATCGGGGGCTGGAGGGATGGTAACCAGGACTGCAACAGTGAATACACTCGAACATCTCCATTTATGGTAAGTGTAAACAACTGTACTATGTTCTTCATGTTTCACTGTTGCAGTCATCACATTTGGGTTGATTCCCAAAGCTAAGGAAGGGTGGAGGTAGATTAAGAAGCATTAGGACTGGCAATCAGGCCCTGTAAGACTGCTGTGGCAAATCCATCTCTGGATTTAGAAAAGATAGGCAAGTGGTAATGCTTGGTGAAAGTGTGTACAGAGCTCCAGGTTGCAGCTTCCAGGATGTCCCCGGTAAGGAGTCATCTGAGAAATGCAGTAGAGGTAGATGTAGCCCTAGTAGAATGTGTTCTTATCCCCTGTGGGGTAGGTTTGCCATGGTGGTTGCAGCAGAAATGGATGCAGTGCACTATCCATTTAGATATGGTTTGCTTTGAAATGGCTTACCCCTCTGCCCCTGCAGCAAAGCTCACTAGCAGCTGGTCAGATTTTCTGAGAGGCTTAGTCCTGTCCAAATAGAATCTAAGCTGTCTGTGCACGTCTAGAGAATGCAGTATCCTTTCCCCTTTATTTTGAGGATTAGGGAAAAAAAGTAGGCAAATGAATGGACTGGTTTAAAGTCACACTAGACACCACCTTGGGCATAAAAGATGGGTTAGTCCTGAGGGAAACCTTGTCCGCATGGAAGATAATGAAGGGTTCCACTGCCATAAGAGCCTGCAGTTCAGACACTCTTCTTGCTGAAATGATGGCTAGATGTAAAGCTGTTTTCCATTAGAGGAATTTCAACTCTGCTGTAGTAGCCGGTTCAAATTGGGGAAATGTAAGTTTTTCCAATACAAAGTTAAGGTCCCAAGCTGGAGTGGGAGCTCTCCTGGGGGAGGGGTCTTAAATTTTTGGCCCCTCTAAGGAACTGTTTTACCAGAGGATGAGAGAAGAGGGATGGCTCAGTATTATAATGAGCTGAGATGGCAGAGGCATGAATCTTAATTGAAGAGAAGGATAGACCCTTGTGGAGCATTTCTGTTAAGTAATCTAGTACATGCGGTAAGCTGGGCACAGTTGTGCCCATCCCTTGAGACTGGCTCCAGGAACAGTACCTTTTCCACTTTTCTGAATAGGATTTTCTAGTACTAGGCCTCCTTGCCTCAAGAATGACATCCAGCACCTACTTACTGAGGGTTGCTAGAGGTGAGTTCAGGGGATTAGCCAGGCTGTATGGTTCAGGGTCTGAAGCTGAGGGTACAGAATTTGGCCCCCCTGCTGGGACAGCAGGGAAAGGGTTTGAGGCAGGTGCCATGGTTGTAGCACTGTCAGACTGTGCAAAAGAGGATACCAGTGCTGGCATGGCCAGTCTGGTGCAATCAGGATTGGCCTTGGCTTGTCCTGTTTGATCTTTAGTAGAATCTTCGAAAGGAGAGGCAGAGGGGGAAAGGCATAGACTAAGAGGCTTTCTCAGGAAAAGGACAGGGCATCCACCTTCCACGCTTGGCTGTGGGGAGTTCTGGTGCAGTATTTGTTCAACTGATAGTTCTGAGGGGTAGCAAACAGGTCCACCTCTGGTGTCCCCCATCCATTCCCCAAAAGCTTGAATATTTTGGGGTCCAGTTTCCATTTGTGTGGGTCCATGAGATTTCTGCTTAAGTCGTCTGCTAATGAATTTAGTTTGCCTGGCAGGAATTGAGCTTGTAGGTGCACTTGGTTGCTCAAGGCTGTGTTCCATAGAGCCATGGCTAGTCTGCAGAGTGGATAGGAATGTGTTCCCCCCCGCTTGTTTATGTACCACATAACTGTGGTGTTGTCTGTCTTTACCAATAGTTATCCTGGAAGAATAAGGCCTTTGAAGGCTGTCAGAGCATTCTGTACAGCTAACATTTCTTTTTGATTGATGTGCACGTGCATCTGCTTTGAGTTCCATTTGCCCTGAATGCACTGCCCTGCCATGTGAGCTCCCCATGCATAGTCTGATGTGTCTGTTGTTAGAGTTTGGGTGGTAGGGGGCAAAGTGAAAGAGAGTCCCTTGTTGTGGTTGCAGGCCTCTGCCCACCAAAGGAACTCTGCCCTTAGACACAGAATGATAGGAATTATTGTTGTCAGTTCCTGAGAATGTTGACACCGTAGACTTTTTAGATACCACTGAAGTTTCCTCATATGCAGTCTTGCATATGGAATTAACAGAATGTAAGAGGCCATGAACCTCAGAGCTTGCAGTACTTTCCTTGCAGATAGCTGGGTTTTTGTGGCCAGTAGGCTGAAGTAAGTTGTCAAATAAATTTGTTTCTCTGGAGTGAGGAATGCCATGTGGGGAGTTGTGTTCAAGCTTGCTCCCAGGAATACAATCTGTTGGCAGGGTACTAGGTGTTATTTATTTTCATTGATGGTGTACCCCAGTGAAGTTAGAAGTCTCTTTACAAATGCCAGGTGCTATATTAGCAAGTCCTGACTTTCCGCCTGAATCAGGCAATCGTCCAAGTATGGGTAAATCTGAATACTTCTCTGCCTGCAAAAAGCAATTTTTGGAGCTAGGCACTTTGTAAATACCCTGGGCACAGTAGATAAGCCAAAGGGAAGTGCAGAGAACTGACAGTGCATAGAGCCTGCCCTGAAGCGAAGGTATTTCTTGCAAGATTCCCTTATGGGGATGTGCAGGTAAGCTTCTTTTTAGTCTAGTGTTGCCAGCCAGGCATCCTTGGCTAGCATAGGAAGCAGCTTTTGGAGAGTTAGCACTTTGAATTTTGGAACCACCAGAAATGTGTTGAGAATAGATAAATCCAGTATAGGATGCCAGGAGTTTTCTTTTCTGGGAACCAGGAACAGTCTTGAATAAAAGCCTTGTCCCCTTTGTTCTGCTGGGACAGGTTGAATAGCCTTGATGCTAAGGAGAAAGTACTTGCTTTTGGGCCTCCACCCACTGGTTTGGGGGGAGGTCTGGCCATCCACTTAGGGTTGGGAGTAAGTGGAAGTGGAATCTGTATCCTAGGGAAACAATGTTTAAAACATATTTGTCTTGGGTAATGTATTCCCAGTTTTTTGCATGCAGGGCAAGTTTTCCTCCTAAAGGTACAAGTACTTGAGCAAGGCTTAGGGGAGTTAAGGATAAGTCATTGTGCAAGTTTACCATAGGAAGGTGGCTTACTACTCCCTGTTTTGGATATGGGAGCACCCCACTGCTTAGATCTGTGCATAACCTGAGACTGAAGTCTTGGGGCTCTACTGCCCCTAGGTTTGGACTGAGAAGGCATGGAAGGGACAGGAAAGGACCAGTTCTTTGAAGGCGAAGGCCAATGCCTACTGAAACTAGGTGGCTGCACTTGTAAGAAATCTTTAACAATTTGCATAGATTTAGCTTTCTCCTCCACCCTTTTGAGAACTTCTTCTGCTTTATTGCCAAATAGGCGCTCTTGGTTTAAGGGTGCCTCCAGTAATTTTGCTTTGACATGATCTGGCAAGTTTTGTTCCTTAAGGCATGCATGCCTTCTAAGAACAGACCCAGTGACAGCAGCCCTACAAGATGCTTCTAAAGCATCAAAACCACACTGCAAAATATGTAGTATGTTTACCAACTTGTTCAGCAGAATGCATTAACTCTTGTAAATCTTTTGTGTTCTGCACAGTCAGGAATCAACATCATTTTCTGTTAAATTAGCCCCATGATATGCTGCTGATACTTTAACATATGAAACTGGCAATTTAAAGCCCTAATAGCTAGAGTAGCAGATGTGTATACCTTCTTATCCCATCTGTCTAAAGCCCTAGAATCCCTGTCAGAAGGGGTAGGATTCTTGGCAGTAGTAGCCTTAATGCCTTTTGGTCCTTGTGAAATGGTCTCTGGATCCGCAGTAGGATTCTTGAAAAGGAATTTGTGAGAGTAAGGTACTCTAAAGTACCTGTCGGGTTTCCTGGGAGCTGGAGACAAAGTATGTGGGGTAAGGCTTGATTCCAAGAAAACATAATCTATAATCTCCAGAAAAGGAGGGATAGCTAGAGGCCTGTGCTGAGGCAGGTTTAAAAATTCCCGGAGTCTCTTTTTGCACTGGCTTTCCCAGCAGAAATGCTCCCTAAGGGTATGCAGGGTTTCACCAAAAGAAAAATCTTCTGGAGGGGAAGCAGAGGGAATGGAATCCTCTGCATCAGAATCCTCATAGGTAGATAAGGATATGTTCTGGTAGTCAGAAGGAACAGAAATATCAGATTCCTGATCAGAAGAATCAAAAGGAAAATCAGTTCTAGATCTCTTTGAGGGAGAATGCTTGCCTCCCCTAATTAAGGTAATAAGGTCTTCAGTCATTCTAATCATTTGTTTTTGAGGCCTGTGGGCCTGAGAATGTGAATTGGTCATCTGTTTCCTAGGTGTAGTGCGAACTTTAGGCCTGAGAAATTCGGTATTTTTGGCTTGAAACGAAGTCGCTGGTTTAATATGAAAATCGGTAGGCTTGAATACACCCTCAGAAGCCAGTGCCTGCACAGCGGCTCCGGGCCCATCCAAGTTAGACATCCGCAGGTTCCATAGTTGAAGAAGCATCTCGCGGCATACCGGACTCCGAATGGGTCTCAGTAGAGGCCTGCGAATCTGTAGAAGTGGGTATCAGGGGCTGCGAAAGCACCTCACTGAGTACTGGCGGACTCGCGACTAGCTTAACGGTAGCGTCGTCGGCAGTTTTGGACCTATGCGGTCTGTCTTTATCCTTATGTTTTTTCAGAAGATCGGTAGTCGGATGGCTTACCGACACCATTTCGGAGTATGGAGATTGAGAGTGAAAGTATTTAGCTACAAAAATTGACTGATGATGGATAGTTCAGGTGTTGAACAAGGCACAAAACCGACAACGAGGGACGTCGTGGTCCAGGCCTAAATAGGTGATGCAGTAAGAATGAAAATGTCTATGAGGTATTTGCTTTCCACAGGCAAGACAATTATCAAGTTTTTCTTTTTTCTGACATTGGTTCGAGCAAGAAAAAAGGATCTCCAATGGGGTACTTATCTTTTAGAAGATTTCAGGTCTGAAACTCGAAAATGAAAATTTCAGGAGTTGGTCAACCGGCACTTGCGAACTGCTTCGGGCACCGCACAGCAAGAAAGACTGATGTAATGTTGTCAGCTGCATGTTTTATACCCCTGACGACCTGACGTCATGGAAGAAGCGACAGCATCCGACACAGAAATACCAAGACTCTGGTATTCAGGCCGTCTGAGGGCTACCTTCAGGCAGATAACCCAAACGTGATGACTGCAACAGTGAAACACGAAGAACATCTTGCCTCGTCTTGTCTTAGTAGTGAATGCAAAATGGAAGAAACAAAGGGAAAATGTTGGGATGAGCCAAATGGACAATAAGTAGTAGCAGAAGGTGATGAGGAGGTAGGAGGAGGAATGTGTACTGCAACACTGATCTACTTGAACATCTACAATTATGGTAAGCAGTACACAACTGAACTATGTTCTTCAAAGTCATTGTTGCAGTAATAATCCTTAGGAAGATTCCCAACCTTGTCTGAGGGTTGAGGAGATGAAGTAGTGACTTTTAAGGAAGTAATATTTTGTAGGATGGCAGTGGCGCACCCTGCTCTGGCCTAACCTAAGCTGCAGTGCCTGACCTAAGTTGCAATGTTTTGTAAAGTTGTGAAAAGAATGCCAGGTGACTGCCTCTAAGACTGTTTGAGTGGGCACACCTTTGAGGAGGCCACAGTGGTTGCCCCATGCCTGGTGGAGTGTGCTCTAATGCTGCCAGGCAAAGGCTCTCCATGGTGTATGTAACACAATTGGATGCAGTTTACAATCCATTTTGAGATGTCTTGCTTTGAGACAGGCCTGCCTGTTTTCCCTCTGCAATGGATACCAACAACTGGTCTGCTCTGCCCACAGTCTTTGTTCTGTCCAGGTAGTATCTGATCTGTCTGTGGGCATCCAATGACTGGAAGATTCTTTCTGCCTTGTTCTGTGGATTTTGAAAGAAAACTGGTTAAGGCCGATTTCAGAAACCACCTTGGACATAAGTGAAGAGTTAGTACTGAGGATTACCCTGTCCTTGTGGAAGACAGTGAAGGGCTCCATACTTATGAGAGCCTGCAGTCCAGAGACTCTTCTAGCTGAAGTGACAGCTATAAGAAGGGTGATTTTCCAAATCAGCATCTTGAGGGGGGCACAGGCAGTCAGTTCAAAGGGCTGTAGAGTTAACTTTTCTAAGGCAAAATTTAAGTCCCATGTAGGAATAGCATTGTTCCTGGGAGGTCTTTAGTGTATCACCCCAATCAGAAACAGTTTCATCTGTAGGTGAGAGAACAGTAGTGGAATAATCTGCAAGCAAGCTGAAATTGCCAAAGCATGGATCGTTATGCTGGAGTAAGAACAACCCTGTTAAAACAGGTGAGAGAGGTTAAGCAATACTGAATGAATGTCTGCTACAGGTGAAATAGTCTGTTGGTCATGACACCATACAGAGCATCTTTTCCATTCTGCCATGTATGA
This sequence comes from Protopterus annectens, assembly GCF_019279795.1. Classification (NCBI taxonomy): domain Eukaryota; kingdom Metazoa; phylum Chordata; order Ceratodontiformes; family Protopteridae; genus Protopterus; species Protopterus annectens. The sequence continues at coordinate 716,715,898 of NC_056735.1, read as the reverse complement.
CTTCCTGGTGTTCATCTTTCTTGCCTCCTTAAGAATAGTTAACACCTCCACAGAATAAAGCATCTAGGTGGGTACCATGGCCCAATCCACCAGACGGCTAGTTTGAAAGATGTCAGATCGGGGTGGAAAACCAATCCCCTGATTTGGCTGAGAAGGTGTGTGTCCTTCAAGAGCATGTGAAACCTCCCCTTGCTGAGCGTGAGGAGTACAGAAAACTAATGTTGTTTGGGCTAGAAGGGGGCTACCAGAATCATGCTGGGTCTGTCTGTTCTGGTTTTGTGAGTACCATCGGAATCAAGGGTAATGGTGGGAAGGCATACACAAATTTCTGGCTCCATGTGAAGGAAAAAGCATGTCTTCCAGGCTCCCTCCTGTAGGTTTCTGGAGCAGCACCTCAGAAATTGTTTATTCTAGGGAGAGGCAAACAGGTCTACAGATGGCAATCCCCACAGGGTAGTGAGAGCTAGGAACCCTTCCCTCTTCAACATTCATTTGTTTGGGTCTAGTAAGTTCCTGCTCAAGGAATCTGCCAGAATATTGGAGTAGCCTGGTATGTGCAATGCAATGAGAGTGACCCCCATGTCCTGGGCCAGCATCCATCTCTGTAGGGTAAGGCTGTACAAGGAGCAAGACAAGGTTCACCCCTGTTCGTTTATGTACCGCATGACTATGGTATTGTCTAACCAAATTTTCAGGGTTCCTGGACTCAAGTACTGTCAGCAAACTTTCATGGTCAGAAAAACTGCTAGTATTTCCTATAGACTGATATGCAACTGTGTCTGTTTTGGAGACCAAATGCCCTGTCCTCTCACTGGACCTAAGTAGACTCCTCAAGCTACATCTGGGTTGTCTGTGGTGATGGACTTGTCTGCCTGAGGCAGAGTGAAGGTTGCTCCTGTTCTATTTTGTATGGTGGACATCCACCATAGACGCTCCTTCCTGAGGCATGGAAGCAAGGGAAGAAGGATTTCTAGGGGCTGAGACTGTTGTTCCCAGACATTTTTGAGATACCACTGGATCTTCCTCATGTGAAGATTTGCTAAAAAGACCATTAAGATACATGGAACCATGTACCCTAGGATACTTAAGAACTCTCTGACTGAGATATGTTGTTTTGCAAGCAAGTGGTTCAAGTACTCTGTGAGGAAGATTATCTTATCTTGAGAGAAATGCCTTCTGTTGGATGGAGTTTATCCTAGCTTCCAGAAACAGGATCCTTGTCTGAGGAGTCATCTGAGACTTCTGTATGTTCAACGTGAGACCCACCTTTTGGAAGCAGTCTACAGATGTCTGGAGGGAATTAAGGGTCCCTAAAGTGGACCTTCCCTGAAGAAGACCGTCATCTAGGTAGGGAAGAGATGTGCACTCTGACTGTTCTGCAATGTTCCATTTTGGGTGCCAAGCATTTTGTGAAGACTCTTGGGGCTGTAGAAAGCTCAAATGGTAGAGAACAAACCTTGAAGCCCAAGCCTAATGTTATGAACCGTAAGTATTTTCTGTGGCTGACAGCTATAGGTACATGAAGGTAGATGTCCTTTAGGTTGATTGTAACCATGGAAGCATCCTGAAAAATCATGGGCAAAAGCATTTACAGAATAAGCATCTTGAATTTTGGCACTTGAAGGAAATTGTTTAGCCTTGAGAGATTTAGGATAGGTCTCCATGTTCCTTCCTTTCTTGAGATCAGGAAGATTGTTGAATAAAAAAACTTTCCCCTCTTGACCTAGTGCAACCAGCTGTATGGACCCTTGCCTCAGCAAACTGTGGAAAATTGGTGGCAAGGGGTTGTATGGCTCCTTCAGATGTCTTGGCATGCCCAGAAAGGGGGGAAATTGCTTGAATTGGGTAAAGTATCCCTTTTCTATAATACTGGGAGCCCACTGATCCCTTGTAATGATATTCCACTGATTTAAGAGGAGGGAAAGCCTGCCTGCTAGGAGTCCAGGAGGGGTAGAAATAGTCACACCTGTTCTCTGTGTTGGGTGTGCTCTTTGGGCAGCACTCTATCTCAGAGACCATTCTGGCTGCCATCTTCTTGAACGCTTTGGTGTTTTTTCTACGGGAAGGCTTACCCTTGTCTTGTGTAGGTGTGAAGGGCCAAGGCTTAGAGGAGTATTTTCTCCTGTATCTTTGGATTGGGGACACGTAGAATTTAACAGTTTCAATATGTTTGTCTTTTTTGTCTAGTTTCTCAAAGACTTGTTCAGCTGGGGGCCTAAATAGGAAATCTTTGTCCAGTGGGGCATCCAATAATTCTGCTTTATCCTGGTATGACAATGCCCAAGTTCTCAGAAAAGCTTGTCCACGTATAACTGATTCTGTGGCAGTTGCTGTGCAAGAAGCATCTAAGGCATAAGCAACACATTTCAAGGAGTGCCTGGCTACCTGTAAGGCTTCTCTAGCAATGTCCTGGATCTTCCTGTATGAAGTTCTGTCAGCCATGGAATGAAGTTTTGTTAACATTTTGGCTTGAAGTGATTCCAAATATTTTATCATATGAAAACGGCAATTCAATACTCTCATAGCAAGGATAGCAGAAGTACAAGTTTTCTTGCCAAACCTGTCCAGGAGTCTGCTCTCCTTGTCAATAGGTAAAGAGCACCGGGATGACTCTGGCAGCTTCAGTGGAGACTATTTAGGGATCTGCTTTAGGATTTTTGTAGAGATGTTTGTGCAAGTCAAGTACCCTGTAAAACCTATCTGGTTTCCTAGGAGGAGGTTGTAAGGAATCTAGGTGAAGGGGCTATGTTCTCAAACACATCATCCAGAACGAAGTGTACCAGGGGAATAGCTAATGGTCGAGGGGAGGGTAGCTTAGTAGCTCCCTGTAGTGTGTCTGAACTTGGGAGAACTGCTTACTTTCCCAGTTAAAGGCTTCTTTCATTTTATTTATACTTTATTAACTCAGTTAGTCCCACTAGGGCTAGTAGGCTCTTTTCAGGAGAGACCAGTATTTATACTACTAGGTGAATCAAGGAACTTCCCCCTACTGTTTTCGATGATGCCATGGGATCTTTTATATCCAACTGAGCTACCACCAACTTAAGCAGATGGGGCCTCAGTTTAATGTCTCATCCGAAGGACAGCACATTCAGGAGAACAGCATCTCTCCCCCCCCCCATATGCTGCACTGCAGTGTCAACATTTGATCGATCTGGTGTGGGAAATGAACCCACAGCCTTCTGCACCAAAGGCAAGTGTGCTACCTGTTGTGCCACTGACACTGACTAACTTACATTTTACGTAACGTGTCCCTGAAGGAAAGGTCTACAGGTGGGGAGGCAGAAGGGAGCGTGTGTTGTCAGAGTCTGAATCAGTGCAGGTTTGAAGTAGAAAGTGACCCTTACAGGCAAGTTCTTCCTCATCTTCCTAGGATGAAGACTCTTCCTCCTCTGGGAAGGCTATACTCCCTAGTACTTTTGGTTAGAGCCAGGGAGACTTTGGAAGTCTGGGAAGGCTCTTTGGCTTTAATGAACGTCATGAATTCCTGTGCTATTTTAACCACGTCCTGGACTCCGGCCTGTAGCCCGGGTGCTGAGGGCAGAGGTGAGGCCACAGCAGAGGTACAGTTCGATTTTAATGGTCAGTTGACAGGCATGGCCGAGGGATGTGGTCAACTTAGCCTGACTTTGGAAGAAATGTCAGAAGTCAGAGAAGGGGTGTGTCCTCCTTGCAGAACCACTTCTCGGGCATCAAAAGTTGATGTCTGTATAGTGGCATCAGATTCGACTGATATACGAGTGGTGGTGGTAGTTGTGGGATGGCCAGGGACCATGGTAACCTCCCATGAGGTCGTCCCAGAGGTTCTGTCCTAGATGTCGCTAGTCTTGGGGGCTTGCAAAGGAGCCTCACTAATGTCCTTGGTCAACTTAGAGGTAGATGCAATCACTTCCTCTGTGGACTCTGGATCCCTGGGTTTCTACCTTTTTGCTTTTTAGGTATCACACCAGTGGTTGTCGGAGCAGTAGTAGTGGAACATGCAGAAGACAGAGGATGCTAAACTAATGAAGAAGCCAATTCCATATATGCAGTGAGTACTTCGGCCATACGCTTAAGGGTTTTTACATGGAATTTGTCACAGTCAGAGCAGTTAAAGATTTTGTGCTGAGGCCCCAGGCAAAACAACCAAAACAAATGAAAATCTTTATGTGGGATTTGCTTTCCACACAACAACCAGTTATTAACTTTTCTGGACCTTAATCAAAGAGGACATTTCCCTAATGGGGTACTTATCTGCTTGGAAACAGAAACCTGAGCCAACCAATGGACTGCAAGCATATAAAATGCATGTGAAGACATACTCGGAGGCTCTAATAAAAAACTTACCAAAACAACAGAGGCTCCCAATGCAGACATCCAAAAATCCACCACCTCAAAACAAAACACATGCAACACATACTTCAATAAATCAGTGTGCCAACCAATCACAGCCCTTAAGGCCAAACACCTTGCCTGATACACTAGTAATTGGTGACTCTATAGTCAGACACACTGATGTCCCGCTGACCAGGCTGAACAAGGAGAAGGTGACTGTGAGCTGTCTATCGGGAGCTAGGATCCGCCACATAACACACGCACTCAAGTCACTCCAAAGCAAGTACAAATATGACTCTGTCATTGTCCATGCTGGTGTGAACGACCTGAGACGTACCTCCCTGGACTACATGAAAAGAGACATAGAGGAGCTCTCCGATTATGCAGCCCAGGCTGGTATGACCCTGACCCTGAGCAGCATCTTGCCCTCACCAAGAATGATACCACAATACAAAGACAAGATGATCATCTTTAACAATTGGCTCAAGTACTGGTGTCATTCTAAGGGGATCCAATGTCTGTCTGCCTGGGATGACATGTTGGACAAGCCACACCGCTTCGCAAGGGATGGCTTACACCTGTCACCACTGGGCTTCCGGATATTGGCTAAGGCTCTTGCCACCCCCATAGTGCCTTTTTTAGGCAAGGCTTAAAAGACAAATCGACCTCCTTAGAAAACAAAAATGGAAAAAAACTAAGGGTAATGCTGCTCAACGCCAGAAGTCTAAATCTCAAGATGCAGGCACTTGATGCACTCCTCAGCATGGAGAACATCGACGTCTGTGCAGTAACTGAAACCTGGTTCAAGGCTCCTGTGAGCACCCCAGTGCTACCAGGCTATACCTCGTATCATGCTTTTCGGCCCCCAAACCCGGGCCGAACCACAAAGGGAGGGGGAGTGTCCATATTCATCAATGACACCCACACCTCCAGGTTAGTAGCAACACATGAAGCATCAGAGACCATACAGGTGCAACTAACCATAGGCAAAACTGCTATACAACTGGTAGCATGTTACAGACCACCCTCCCAATCTCAAGAACCCCACTCAGCCTTCCTGAAGACATTGGAGGATATGAATGTATCACAAAATACCATCATACTGGGAGACTTCCCAAACATAGATTGGGTACATTATTCTAGCCCAAATACCCTAGCCCAAAGGTTCCTGGAATTCATAAATTCAAATGCACTGGAGCAACTAGTCACCTCTCCCACTAGGGGAGATAATATACTAGACCTGATCATCACAAACATGGGGACAAAATGCTCCACACCGGAAGTATACCCCTCACTAGTGAGATCTGACCACAAACTAATCACCCTGGATATACATATCCCACCTCCACCCCCAGCACAAAATACCACAGTGAAAAACTTCTCAAAAGCAGACTTCACTCTTCTTAAGACTGAGATGGTATCCTTTAAGCCCACTGTGCCAGTGGATACCACATCCCACAATGCCAAATCCTTCACAAATGCTTTCTATGGACATCTCCAAGAATGCATGGATCATGCTATCCCAAACAAATCCAAGTCCCTCTCCACCAAAGGTAAGCATCCTGTCTGGTGGACCTCAGCCATAAACAAATTGTATAACAAAAGAAGGAAGCTACTGCATGTCAGAGCAAAATCCCATGAAGGGAAGACATCTCTGATCAACATTAGCAGAAAACTACGTTCTCTCTCAAAAACATCCAAGGCCAACTTTGAGAAAAAAATCGCTAAGGACACTAAAGATAACCACAAAGCCTTCTTCAGCTATGTTAGAAACCTCGGCGGAAACCCTCAGATATGCTCAGAGTTGGTTCAAAACAACAAAAAATACACTGAACCCACAGATATTGCCAACATTCTGGCTGACAGGTTCAGTGCAAATTTCTCCCCTCCTTCACCCCCAAAAGAAGAAATACTTATCCCAGCTGAATGTAATCTCCCTGTCATCTCAGATGTCCAAGTGAGAACCGCCCTAAACAAAGTAAAAAACACAGCATCAATGGGACCTGACGGTATCCAGGGTTGCGTGTTACGTGAACTCCAAGAGGAGCTAAACCCACACATAAAAATGCTATTTAACCTTAGGCTTACTTTGGGAAATGTACCTGAACACTGGAGTACAGCAACAGTGGTCCCACTCCACAAGGGGGGTGCCTCTACAGACCCTGGAAACTACCGCCCCATAAGCTTAACCAGCCTGGTCTGCAAAGCTATGGAAAGAATCATTATGGAACTCATAAACAGAGACATAGGGGATCTACAGACACTTGACCCCACTCAGTTCGGCTTTGTAAAGGGCAGATCCTGCCTTTTAAACCTGGTTGACTTTTTCGAAACAGTCACTAGAGCCATTGATGAGGGCAAAGCAGTCCATACAGCATACCTGGACTTGGCTAAGGCCTTCGACACAATACCCCACTCAGGTATCATAGATAAGCTCAACAGCTTAAAAGTAAACCCTTATATCACTAGATGGGTTGCAAACTGGCTAAAGGACAGAACCCATAAAGTTAAAATCGCTGGAGCAATGTCAGACTCAAAGCCAGTCACAAGTGGTGTCCCACAGGGATCTGTCCTGGGACCCCTCTTGTTCGGCATTTATTTCTCAGATGTTAAAGCAAACATGGGAGGGCTGTGGCTGACAAACTTCGCAGATGACTGCAAACTAGGCGCCATAGTCGATACACCAGCAGACACACACATCCTACAAAAAGGCCTCACAGAAACGGACAACTGGTGCCGGAGTCACGGCCTTAAACTAAATGCCAAAAAATGTACAGTCATCCCCTTTGGGAAAAACAAAGTACCCACAAATTATCACATAGACAGCAACCCACTGAGTACGGAAAAAGTAATCAGAGACCGAGGGACCCAAGTCGACAGCAACCTCTCATTTGACACCCACGTTGCCAAAGTGGTTAGAAAAACATTCTACCTTGCACACCTCATCATGAAGGGATTCACATCCAGATCCAAGGATGTCATTGCACCCCTATATTCCTCCCTCATCAGACCCATGATTGAGTACAATGCCCCATTTGGTATGTACCTCACCCGGCATTTGCAACAGCTGGAGAGACCACAAAAGTACCTCGCCAAGAGGATCTAGGGTCTCCAACATATGTCTTATTCTGCCAGACTAAAGAAACTTCAGCTCTATTCAGTAGCATACCGCCTGCTCAGAGGTGATCTCTGCCTGACGTACAAGGCCATGTCCAATCAGGATCTGATGGACATGCTCCACCTCAAAAAATCCAAATCCATCATGACCACGAGAGCTAAAGACTTAAACCTCGGCACAAGTATGAATAGGACATGCTGGAGGGATAGATTCATAACCCAGAGGCTTCCCATGCTTTGGAACAAGATCCCAGTTCATATTAGGCAGAGCCCCTCACTGACTCTCTTCAAGAGAAATCTTGATGAGTGGATGGGAGATCGTAAGTTTACCCCAGGGGTCACATCTGTGTCACTGCTAGACAGGGGCACAGTAAACTAATGCTATTATATAAGGGGACCTTCATTGTGCCACTACTAGACAGAGGCACAGTATTCTAAATTTATTCTGTACATTTTTTGTACCATTTCATGGGGTGGCAAAAGCCACATCACTATGGCTAGGCTTACAAATGCCCCAGGGCAGATAGCCTAGTACTACACTATGAAACTATGAAACAGACTGAAAGACTAGAAAGAAAATAGAGTTGTGTAAAATTTTACCCTAACAGTTGATGTCTTTCGCTTCACTGTTACAGTACTCATAACCTAAGGGATCTCCTACCAAGGATAGCCCAACATCCAGCCAGTATAACCAAAGCCTTTAGTACTTATGATGTTGTTGTTTGTCAGTCGTCGTTAACGATGACCAAAGCCATCACGTCAAGGAGGTTGACTGAGTATGGTGTGTCTGGCTGTGGCTGATCAGTCCGATGCGGGCTCGGAAAGCTCTGCCACATGTCGGACATAAGTGGTCATTTGGGTTGGTTGGCTGTGGATTTACGCAGCTCACGCTTCCTCTGTGCCTCTGCGGTCCTGCTCTGCTCATAGGATGTAGCACCTTTGCTGATGCAGTTTCGCCAGGCAGGGCGGTCTTGTGCTAGGGTTTCCCAGGAGTCCGGGTCAATGTCAAAGCTCTTCAGAGAGACTTTCATCGTGTCCTTAAAGCACTTTTTCTGCCCACCTTGTGTGCATTTGCCTCCTGCAAGTTCACCATAAAACAGTCTCTTGGGGAGGTGGGTATCTGGCATATGTACAATGTGGCCTGCCCACCTGACGGGCTTTCCTCAGCAGGGTGTAGATAGTTGGCAGTCCAGCTTGAGAAAGGACAACTGTGTCTGGAACTTTGTCCTGCCAGGTAATTTTCAGCAGCCTTCTTAAGCACTTCATATGGAAGCGATTCAGCTTTCTGGCATGACGCTCATACACAGTCCATGTCTCACAGGCATACAGTAGTGCGGCAGTACGACTGCCTTGTACAACTTCAGCTTTGTGGACAGTTTGATGCCTCTCCTCTCCCACACTGACTCCTGCAGCCATCCAAATGCGGAGCTTGCCGTGGTGATGCGTGTGTACTTTATCGTCAATGTTCACAAATCTGGAGAGGGTGCTGCCAAGGTATGTAAACTTAACAGCCTTCAGGATTTCACTTTTAGCAGTGATAGTTGGTTCTGCATACGACTTCTGCAGTGCAGGCTGATGCAAAACCTCAGTCTTGTTGGTATTGACTGTGAGGTCAAAGTTTCTGCAGGCAGTGGAAAAGCATTTCATACTCTGCTGCATCCGGGCCTCTGTGGCAGCATTGAGTGCACAGTCATCTGCAAACAGGAAGTTGTGCACAAAGTCCTCTTCAACCTTGGTCTTGGCCTGTAGCCTCAGCAGTTGAAGAGCCTGCCATCAGTCCTGTATCCAATCTTGATGCTGGTTTGTTCGTCATTGCAGAAGCCATCTGCCAGCATGGCGGAGAATATCATGCTGAACAGCATGGGTGCCAATACACAGCCTTGCTTGACTCCGTTGATGGCTGAGAAGGCATCAGAGGAGTCTCCATCATCCAGTACTTGAGCAAGCATGCCATCATGGAACTGGTGCAACATACTGATGAATTTTCTGGGCAGCCAAACTTCTCCATGATCCGCCATAGCCCCTCATGACGGACAGTGTCAAAGGCTTTGGTTAGGTCCATGAACTTTGTGTAAAGGTCCCTGTTTTGTTCCTGGCACTTCTCCTGAACTGACGTGCTGCAAATATCATGTCTAGTGTCCTTCAGCCCTCTGTAAAGCCGCACTGACTCACTGGCAGGTGTCCATCTTCCATGTGTTGAATAAGGAGGTTGAGGAGGACTGTGGCAAGGATTTTGCCGGCAATGACCAGGAGAGAGATTCCTCTGGTTGTCAAAAAACTGCCCATTTCCCTTACTCTTGTATAGATGGACGATGGAGGCATCCTTTAGCTCCTGGGGGATAACTTCCTGTTGCCACATGGTCTGGAAGAACTCTTTGAGCTTCTGTAACAAGACTGGTCCCCCTGTCTTGTAGATTTTGGCTGGAATGGAGTCAGAGTCTGGTGCTTTACCATTGGGGAAAAGCTTAATTGCTTCCTTAACCTCTGATTCCTTTGGAGGTTCTGCCAGGGAGGTGTTAAAGGCAACTTGCTGCATGCGGTCAATGGCTTCGGCACTGATAAAGGAAGACCTATTCAGGACATTGTTGAAGTGCTCAGCCCATCTTTCCAGGATGGCTTTCTTGTCAGTGAGCAGGGTGGACCCATCGGCACTGAGCAGTGGTGATGTTCCAGAGGACTGTGGCCCACAGATGGTCTTCATGGCATCATAGAAACGCTTGGAGTTGTTGCTATCAGCATACGTCTGGATCTCATCTGCCTTTCTGCTGAGCCAGGAGTCTTGCATTTCTCTGAGCTTTGCTTGCACCTTGCTTTTGATGGAGTTGTAGGCTGCTTTCTTGGAGACGGATGCAGTGTCTTGCTGGAGGCATCTGAAGGCTTCACACTTCTTATCCAGCAGCTTCTGAATCTCTTCATCATTATCATCAAACCAGTCCCGGTGTTTGCATGTGTTCAGGTCCAAATGAGCGAGAGCAGTGTTGTAGACCACATCCCTAATGGCTGCCCAGTCCTCTTCTGCTCCACTGGTGCCAAAGCTGAGTTGGTCAAGCTTACTGTCGAGGTCTTGCCTGAGGTTCTGGTGCACAGAGTACCGTTCTAACTTGCTGACATTCAGGCGCCTATTGGTCTTTTCTTGAATGTGCATGTTGAGTTTTGACAGGATGAGTCTGTGTTCTGTCCAGCAGTCTGCGCCACACATGGCCTTAGTCATTAACATCCTGCATGTCCCTTCTCCATACTATGACATAATCAATGAAATGCCACTGCTGGCTGCATGGATGCATTCAGGACATCTTGTTACGGTTGAATAGGCAGAAGATTGTTCGTGATCAACAGGTCATGAGCTGCACAGGTCCTCAGAAGTAGATGACCACTGCTGTTGCTTTTTCCGACTCCATTCCTCCCAATGACACCCTCCCATGTCTGGTAGTCTGCACCAACTCTGGCACTGAAGTCACCTAAGATGACGAGCTTATCCGCCTTGGGCACAGATGCTATGAGGGACTCTAAGTCTTCATAAAACTTACGAGAATGGACGCGTAAAAGGCAGAAGTTGAGTAAAAACAGTTTTAATAATAATGATAAATGTACACAAAACAATCTGGTGAGCACTTTCGTGGCTTACCCGCTTCTTCAGACCATAAAAAATGATAACACTTAAAACCTTATATACAAACAGCCAGCAACACAATTAAGAGATGCCAAGTCACATGGTGCAATTAATGATGCAATCCTCTCCTCTTTAGAGCAGGTTTGAAGACACAGCATTATTCAGACCTGGGTATACAGTAGCCCTTAGGTCAAGAATCCATCTTAACTCAATGCATTGTTTCATTAGTTGCATCACCTCCTCTTATATTAGTACCAACTTTATGCAGAACCAAAAACTTAAATCAATGGGTTTCATCAGTTTCCATCACATTTGCTAATGCATTACTTTCTTTCCTATTGCGTATATCATTATTATGCGCAAGTACTCTTTCTTTCAACGTTTGATTGGTTTTCCCAATATAGAACCCTTCAGATACGGTGCACTGTGCCCACTAAGCTATGTTCTTTTCTGCATAAAAACTAAACTCAATCTTTCTCATAGTTCCAGGATGTGTAACAGAAGTAACCATCCACACACACCTACAGGCACTACAAGATCTACATGCATACATACCTCTCCTTTCAGAGTGTACCCTATCTATATAGTTCTGTCTATAGCATAGATGTTCCTTCAGGGTTTTATTGTTTTTAAAAGAGAATCATGGATGGGGTCCAACCACATTACCTACACTTGGGTTTGTCATAAGTGGAATACTATTGTGCTTAGACTTAGTCTAGGTTCCTACTGAGCTTTCCTTATAATCTTCATAAAACTTGTCTTTAATTTCCTCTGGATTTGTCATGGTGGGGGCATATATACTGATGAAGGTGGCATGGCGCTTTCCTTTGAGGGTAAGCCGCAGAGACATGAGCCGTTCATTGAATCCTTTTGGGAAGCTGGCTAATTTGCTGATCAGATTAAATCTGATGGTGAAACTCACTCCTGCTTCATGATGATCACTGCTGCTGCGGCCACTCCACAAAAAGTATAACCGGTTTTAACTTCTGTCAGCTGGCTTTCGTCTGCAAACCTGGTCTCACTGAGGGATGCTATCTAGATGCTGTACCTGCTAAGTTCACTTGCGACAAGTGCTGTCCGTCTCTCAGGTCTCTCTGTTTTGGAGCTATCTATGAGCATGCGCACATTCCATGAGTCAATGGTGAGTGAAGTCACCAATGTTTTTTTTCTTTATGATTTGACCACATGGTTGGGATCCCCATCTGCCGCAGCAAGTAGGCCAGGGGTAGGATGAAGCAGGCTATGTTTAGGGCACCTTTTCTAGCCCCTTCCTCAGACCATGGAGGTGAGCAGAGCGATCCTAAATAGGACTGCTCAGACACGCAGGGGGCTGCCGAACTCCACTGCTGCTTTGGTCCAGTAGAGAGCGGCCCATTGCCCTGGGCCACCTGTGTGTGTGTGTGTGTGTGTGTGTGTGTGTGTGTGTGTGTGTGTGTGTGTGTGTGTGTGTGTGCGTGCATGTGTGTGTATGTGTGAGGTTGTGGCAAAAACTTCCAGTGTATCCACACCTGCTGCTTCGTCATTCGCCCATCGCCACAGGACTTGTGAGTGAATTGGATTATAGTGAGAGAGTTGTGAGACTGTCCATCTCATTCTCTCACCCCAGCCTATCATGATCCACTGGCAGGACACAGTCGAGACGACTGGAGATGAGTTGGGATACAGTGGATGGCCAACAGTGTCCTAATGTGTCTCACTGTGCCCTATTTGCACGCCACATCACTTTGCTGAGTCCGCTTTCCTGCCCATTGACTCGGTCTAGTGATATCCTCTGCGCAGTCCGCTGGATCAGTCTTCGCATGCATAGGTAGACAAGCCCTGACTTGCTGAGGGTTGCAAACCCATCGGCTACCCTCACCTGGTTTTGCCAGCCAGTTGAAGCCATTGCCCGGGGTGTGGCTGCTGTTGCATGCAGACAGCTACGAGGAGCCAAAGATGAGAGATGAGTGTCAGGTGAGGACCAAGGTGGATGAACTACTCTAAACAGCACGACATGTTCATCCATCAGAGGTACTACCTCTCCCTGGCACCTCATAGTTATAGGTTTTGTATGTCACTCATATGCTCCCTAAACAAGGTGTTTGGTATAAAGGTGGCATACAGATGCACACACTCAAAACTGAAAAAGCCCCAGGAGGACCAGAACGCCCCTAGGGGCAATGAAAAACTTATGCATCCAGAAGGAGAAAAAGGAGAAGAGCCCCTCGGCCAGGAGGGCAAGAAAGAAGAGGTTAGAGCAGGGAGGGAGCAAATACTGCAACAGTTAAGAGAAGGACATCTACTGTTATTTTAAGAGCTTAAACAACTGCATACATCCTTCCGTATCACTTTTGCAGTAATCATAACCTAAGGAAGAGTAGAAAAGCTCAAGAGGAAGCCTGGGAGGAGGAAGGCATGGAAGAGCCTTCCATAAATCCATGCAGGATACCCTTGACAAAGCCAGCTCTGGCCCTGGAAATAATATCCAACTTGTAAAGCTTAATGAAGGTATGAACAGAGGACCAAGAAGCAGCCTCAAGGAAGGGTACTAGGGAGTCCGGGGGGGGGGGGGTGGCAATGTTTGAGTCACACTAACGTGAGGTACTATTGAAGCTTTCTCATGGCACCTGGCCAGAGGGAGCATGGGAAAGATGAAAGCCATGAACCCGAGAACCCTGAGAAATTCCCTGGCCATAACTGAAGCGAGAGGAAGAAAAGATTGAAAAAAGGCAGAGACAGCACCTTGGGGGCAGACAGAGCCCTTTGAAAAAAGCACCAGAGGAGGCAACAACCCTGACAGAATAAGCCTTTACTGATGAGGAAAGACATTTACCATGAAAAGAATTACAAAACAGAAATGGCCTTAGAAAACCAGAAATTGATGGTTTGCTTAGAAAAAACCAAACCCAAAGACTTGTGATAAAAGAAAAAAAGCTTTGCAAATAATTTTAGTTTTATCCAAATAATGTCTGAGCTTTCTAATCATATTCAGGATGTGAAGAACCTTTTCACTGGCAGACTGCAGATAAGGGAAAAAGGAAGGAAGATGAATAGACTGATTAAGGGACAACTCATTGACCACCTTGGGCATAAAAGAAGGGTTAGTACTAAGAATGGAGGAACAGCCATGAGAACTTGAAGTTTGGACACTCTCTTGGTTGAAGTGACAGCCAAAAAAAAACAGCCTTCCAAGTACAATGCTGTAAGGAAGCTGAAGAAGCAGGCTCCAAAGGAGCCTGAGTCAATTTTATCAAGTGCAAAATTGAGGTCCCAGAGGTATTTACCAAACACAGGCTTCCTAGGAGGGCTGATCAGAAGGACACTTTTAAGAAATTGCTTGACCTCAAATCTAGATGCCAGAGGAGAGGTCAAGGACAGACAAGCAGAGATTCCTGATAAGTGAACTGAAGAATATGCTAACCCAGCATGGTGCAGATCACACAAATAAGACAGAGAACAAGACAGAAAACCATTTCCAATTGGACAGATATGATTTCCTGGAAGTGGGTTTTTGGCCTCCTGTAGAACCCGAAGCACGTCTTCAGAAAACAGGTGCTTGGAAGGGATCAAAAACATTACTCACAGCATCAGCTGAAGAGTGGACAAGTGAGGAGCTGAAGAGTGGACAAGTGAGGATGGATAAGAGACCTCTAGTGTTGTGTGAGAAGATCGACCTGGTGAGGTAACTTGTGGTGATTGTCTTTGGCCAAGTGAGAAAGAAGGGGGAGCCAATGTTGTCTGGGCCAAAAGGGAGTTACTAGCAAGATTTTGGGAGTGTCCTGCCTGATCTTGTGCAAGACTTGAAGGAATGTGTACAGAAACATTCCTTTCCAAGGAAAAGACAGGATGTTCACTTTCCAAGCCAGAGGACTTGGGACTCCAGAACAGAATAGAGGAAGTTGTTGTTCAGAGGGTTGGCAAAAAGATCTACCTGAGGAATACCGCACTGATGGACAATGTCCAGGAACACATCTCTGTGAAGCATCCATTCGTGAGCTTGTGTACTGAAAAGAGTCTGCCACGAGATTGTGTTCTGAGGCAATGTAGACAGCCTGAAGAGTCACTTGATAGCTAGATCCCAAACCTGAAGAGTTGGTCTGCAAAGAAGATAGGATTTTGTACCGCCTTACTTGTTGATATACCACATCACTGTGGTATTGTATGTGAAAATTTTGAGGGGCCCAGGATTAAAGAGGAAATGAAAGGCCCAAAGAGCTACAAGAAGAGGCCTCAAACTCTTTTATACTGATGTGGCCTGACCTCTGATGAACAGGCCAGAGATCCTGAACCTTGAGACAGCCAAAGGAGGTCCTCCATTCCCTATCTGAGGTGACTGCAAAGAGCTCTTGAGTCGGGACTAGAGCTTGGAAAGGAAGCCCCGGGTTGAGAGAAAGTTGATGAGTCCACCACTGAAGCCTGAGCTTCAGACAGAGAAGGAAGGGTATTGGGAAGTCCAGGAGGTGGCAATGTTGGAGCCACACTAACTTGAGGTACCACTGAAGCTTTCTCATGTGTTACCTCACCAGAGGGAGCATGGGAAAGATGGAAGCCATGAACTTGAGAACCCTGAGAAACTCCCTGGCCATAACTGAAGTCAGAGGAAGAAAAGATTGAAAAAAGGCAGAGAGAGGGTCTTGGGGCAGACAGAGATGCCAACATGGGGATGGTCTGAAGCCTACAACTGAGAAAAATATGATCCTGACAAAGGCGTTAGAGATTATTTCTGGAAGGTTATGGTAAACCCCAGACTGTAACAGGGAAACAGTAAACTTGAGATCCTGAAACAGAGCATTGGGGAAAGATGAGCAGATTGTCCAGGCAGGGGAAAAATATGAACTCCTCTCATAATGCAAAAGACAAAGACAGCAATGAGGTGTTTGGTAAATACCTCTGGGGCAGTAAAGAAGTCAAAGGTCAAAGCAGAAAACTGAAAATGTAAGGAAGAAACAGTAAAATGCAAAAACTGCCTGAAAAATGCATGGATAGGGAATGAAGGTAGGCATCCTTGAGATCTAGAGAGACCAGAAAAGCCTGGAGAAGAAGATGAGGAAATAAAGTCTAAGATTCAGAATTGGTCTCCAAGTGCCCTCCTTTCTGGGAACCAAAAGCATTCTGGAATAAACCCCCCTCCCTACCTGGGCAGGAGGCAGAGCTTGAATGGAGAACCTCTGGGAAAAAAGGAAGTTGTTCCCAAGGAGGTTGAGATATTCCCAAAAATGGAGGAAGGGATTTCCAAGCCACGAAATCTCCCTAGCGGATAACGGGCAGAACCCAAGAATCTGTTGTGATCTTTAACCAATCTGGAAGAGACAGGGAAAGATGGAGGGTAAGGGAACCTGGCCAAGGGAAAGGGGAAGCAAAATGTCAAATGGAACCCATCTTACCCTGAAAAGGAGGTTTATGGGAGGTAGGGGTTTGAGTAGACTTAGCAGGAGGGACACAACTAGAACCCTTTTTTTCCCCTAAGCAGAAGGGCGAGACTGCCTATGAACAAAAGCAGATTTAGAGAGAGAGAATTCCTCTGAAACGTAGGAATAAGAAAAACAAAAATAAGTTTCAACTCTGACAAGGCTTTACCCTTATCCTGGAGAAACTTGAAAAGTTCAGCATCAGCACCAAAAAGATTTTTATTATCCAAAGGAACATTAACAGTTTGGCCTTAATGTCATCAGGTAAACCCAACAGTAACACCTCATAACTGAACCAAAGGCATCGGCTGCATTTGATAAAGTGGCAAGCAACTTGAGAGGTAAAGGCCAACAGGGAAATGGCAGAAGCCTTCCCTTCAGAGTTAAGGTCAGAAACTACTTTGGAAACCTGAGAGGAGGGCTGAAACGTACCTGGTCATATGAATCTGGAAGTTGATGCACAGAAAGGATAAAGTAGCAGCAGAGTAAACTTTTTGTCCATTCCCTCCATAGCCTTACTATCCTTAACTGAAGACAGCAGCTTGGTAGAGGGCAACAGCTTGGAGGGCTTGTCAGAAGAAACAGACAGTACAGAAGGGTCAGCCGAAGGGTATTTACAAAGAAATTTACATTTGTCAGGCATCTTGTAAAATCTGTCAGGTTTCTTGGGTGCAGTGGGCTGAGAATCAGGGGCCACAGAAGCTACTGAAAAGGTACCCAGGAGTGCAGCCAGAACAGGAGGAATAGCTGAAGGCTTAGAAGACTCCATTTAGAGGAGCTCATAATACCACTTCTGAATGCCAGAGACTTGAGAACAATCCCACTTAAAAAAACTCCATCATGTGGACAACAGTATCCCCAAAGGAGAGTTCTTCCAAACAGGAATCTGGACTAGTAGAATCCTCTTCCTTTGAAACATACTCCAAGGGGGAAGGAATTTGAGAAGAGTAAGCCAGAGACTCTTTCTCAGAATCCAGATCCTCATCTGAAGAAATTAGTTCCTTGGGTCTTTTAACAGGAGTGGAAGACCCAGGAGGGGCAAGCATAGACATCCCCTTGGGGAGGCTTTAAAGCCATTAAAGCATTAAATAACCCCTGAGGAAAATTAACTACAAGGGAAATATGCTTAGTTTTCTGTTTCTTTTTCTGTGGGATGTCCACATGAAACATGGTCAGACCCCTGGCAACATTCAATAAGCATAGTAGAAATATTCTCCCTAACTAAGACCTGCAGAATTCCCCTCGGCCACTCAGATATAATCAGCCAAGGTTCCCTTTCAATGTCAGAATCAGATGTTTGTAAAGGCTCCAAGGATGTAAGAGAAATTGGATCCATGCCAGCTTCCGAAAAGGTAACTGTAGAGGAATCCAAGGCAACCACTGGACGATCCTCTGGGCTTTCACTACCCTTGAAAGAGACTTCTGGGGGAGACTGGAGAGTAGCCAGATCAGAACTACGTTTTTTGGCCTTTTTCTTGGCAGATGGCTGACTCTCAAGACAGGAAGATTCCATCAGAGCACCTTGGTCAAAGAGCTTAGGATGCTGGCTTTAGAGGTAAACAGAGAGGAAAAACAACTATGTAGGGTCTTAGGGAAAAAATCCTGGCAGATAGAACACTGTGCATGGTCTTGGGAAGCACCCAAACAGAAAAGACACTGGTCATGGTGGTCTTTGTGGGGAATCTGCCTCCCACACTGACATTTTCCCTTTCTGGATGACATGAATTCAACAGTGATAAATAAAAAAGAAAGATAAGAAGAAACCCCAATGGGGCAGTTATCTGAAATGTGGCTTGGTAACCAGCACAGCAGAAGGTATTCAGACTGACATTCGACTATAGCATTTCGACTGGAGGCAAAGAAGTTCTGAGTGTGTGCATCTGTATGTCACCTTTATGCCCTACACCTTCAACAGGGAGTGTACGTTTGACGTACAATGCATATAAGTACTTAAGGCTTTGGTATACTGGCCGAATGTTGGGTTATCTTAAGCAGGCGATCCCTTAGGTTATGAATACTGCAACAGTGATATGGAAGGGCATCTGAAAATGGCACTGACGGATGTCTTTCTTATACCTCGACATCTGGACATTGGTTATAAAACATCTCTCTGCTTGGAATGATGCTAAGACTCTGGAAATCGGCCCAATTGCAGGCTTCTGCATAACAGGAAGTCACAAGGATTAGTACTGCAACACTGAGTATGAAGAACATAATTAGATAATACAGGGGAAGGAGGATATGTACCCACCTGCCCCCAAAAGGTTCCATATTAAAGGGAGATGGAGTGAGGGGAAATTTACAACCCGGACCAGACTTGAATAGTTGCGTGTAAGTGGACTGCACAACTTTATTATGTTTATTGTGTGGTTATTTGTAGTAGTCGTTACTTCAGAGAAGATTTCCAAAGCTGGCTTTCTGTGCAAGTACAGTGAATGGTACATTTTATTTATTTATTTACATTTGATGACCGGGAGTGTCCGACTGGACGTAGGTCCATTTTCAGCGGAGGCTCGGGGAGAAAAGCTCTACAGTTAAAATAAAACGACAGTAGTTACACTGGATTACATAGCGATTAACAATTTAACATAGCAATTACTTACAACATATTCACAGATGAAGAACATAGTATATCAGCAGACAACTAGAATCTTTATCTGTGAAGTACATAACAGACTTTAACAAATGTTACAATAAGAAGTTCCTGCTGTATAATAAGTACTAGGCTTATGAGCATCTGAGCTTGCTATAATCAAGGTAGTTAGTGGAGTGGAAAGAAAGGTAGTGGTTGGATGGGGTGGGTGATATTAAGAGTGGGGAGTTGCAAGGGCATAGCCAACATGCTTTTAGGTGCGCTTTTAGTAAAGTTTTGAAGTGGGTGCATGATGGTATGGAGGTAATTGTGGGTGGGAGGGAGTTCCATAATTTGGCTATGGTGCAAGAGAATAGGGCCTCACCAGCAGAGTTATTGACTTTAGTGATCTGCAAGTGATTTTTGTTGCTGGATTTTAGTGGTCTGGTGGTGCGATAGGGATGGAGTAGATTCTGGAGGGATGGGACATTTAGTGGATGGTTTACTAGTTTGTGGGCGAGTGAGAGTTGATACCACTGAAGGAGGTGACCATTGAAGGAGGTGAGGGAATTCAAGCCAGCCCAGTTCAGCAAGTGAGACACAGTGGTGACTACGGTAGAATTTGGCGATTTTGTTGTAGCAGGTCTCTAGCTTCTTTAGATCGCATTGCCTTAGGTTGGTATATATTGGAGAGGCATAAAGTAGGGTGGAGATAAGGTGGGAATTTGCTACTGAAATCTTTGCTGCTTTGGTGAGAAGTTACTTATTTCTGTATAACGCTCCTAGTTTTTTGTGGACTTTTTTTACGGTCATGGATATGTGAATGTCAAATTTTATTTTATTGTCTATTTCCACTCCTAGCAATTTGGTGTGTTCAGTTGGGTATACAGTGGTGTTGTCTTTTGCTGTGATGTTAAAGTGAGAGTTGTTTTGAGTATGTTTGGTGCGTTGGAAGATGAGTAGTTTAGTTTTGTTTGGGTTGAGTATTAATTGGGCATCAGATAACCAAGTTTCAACAGAGGAAAAGGCTTCCTGTGTGACTTTTTGCAGTTTGGGTAGGGACTGGGCTGAGCAGATGATGGTTGAGTCATCTGCGTATTGTATGAGTGTGCCATGTTTGGTGGGCGAGGCTAGATTATTGGTGAAAACAGAGAAGAGTAGGGGTCCAAGGATGGATCTTTGGGGAACCCCTATAGTGACAGGTAGTTGGGGAGATATGTAATTTTGCCATACAACGGATTGTTGGCGGTCAGACAGGTAACTCTGTCACCAGTTGGTGACTGACTGAGAGAAGGATAGGTTATTGAGGACAGAGATAAGTTGTTTGCGTGGGACCATGTCAAATGCTTTAGATAGGTCTGGGAAAGTAGCAGAGGAGAGATAGCCATTGTTTTTATGCTGAAGGATAGTGTTAGTACAGGAGAGTAAGGCAGTGATGGTTTGGTCGGAAACCATGCTGAGTATTGGAAAGGAGGTTATTAGTAAGGAGGTAGTCCGAGACCTGAGAGTGTATGCATCTCTCTAGTATTTTGGAGAGTGGAGAGAGAATAGTTATGGGGCGGTAATTGGTTAGTTCTGTGGAGGGTCCACCTTTGTGGAGGGGAATTATATGTGATACTTTCCACAGTGTGGGAACGTAACTTTCTGACAGAGATCGGTTAATCAAGATGGATACTATGTAGGCCAGAGCATCAGCTGCGATTTGTAGGTATTCACTTGGGAGGTTGTCTGCTGCTAATTTGGTGGGCTTAAGTTTAGTTAAGAGTTTTTTTTTACAATGGCGGTAGGTACAGGAGAAAAAGAGAAGGCAGTGGGGAGATTACTAGTTGAAGGTGTGGGTTGGAGGGGAGGGGGGTTGTGTTGTTTAGCTAGTGATAGTATGGTTTGTGTGAAGTGTGTGTTGAATGAGGTAGCAATATTTTCTGAGGAGTGAGGGATGTTAGGAGGAGGGGTACTGACTTTACCTGGGTGGAGGATGGAGTTTATGGAGGACCAGAATTGTTTAGGGTTGTGTTGTGAGGAGTCTAGGGCAGACTGGTAGCATTGGAATTTGTCCTGTCTTATTAGCTTTTTGACTCTATTGCGCAGTTCTAGGAATTTCTGTCTAGTTGAGGGGGTTTTGGTTTTGCGCCACTGCTCCCAGGCTTTATCCCTGTTTTTCATTTCTGACTTAGTGGTTTTCTGTAGCCATGGGGAGGGTTGTGCTTTGGTTCTGGAAAGTCTTATGGGGGGGCATGGTAATTAAGGATGCGTCATAAAGACTGAGGTACTTTAGAGGATGCCAGTTACATTCTTTGAGGGATGAGATGAATGTGAGTGGGTTAAAGTTTAGTTTTTTACGTATTTGACGGTAGATGACAGGTTTAGCTTGGTATAGGTATTTTTTGAGTAGGAATGTTGGGGAGTGATAACTGAGGCTATCTGATAAGCAGCCTGTTATATATGACTGGGGGCTCTTACTGACTACTATCCAGTCCAGGGTAGTGTGCTTGCTGAAGTTTTTATTTATCCTGGTTGACGACTGGACTAGTTGGGTGAAGCCATGAAGGTTTACATGATGGGTTGGATGGTTGCCAGAACAGGATTGCCAGTCAATATTGAAATCACCTAAAATAATAGTTTCTTTGGAGAGATGGTGGGTAGACCAGCTGAGGAGGTTTTCTAGTGGAGGGATGTTTTGGCCAGGTGGGAAGTAGCATCCAATTATGTTGATGGCTTTGTTTTGGTTTATTTTGAGGTTGGTATATATTATTTCTTCACTGTCTATTTGTGGAGCTGATGATTTTAAGATCTGGATGTTTAGTTGCTGTTTAAATATTATAGCTACACCGCCTCCTTTCTTGTTTAGCCGGTCTACTCTTAGTATGCCGTAACCTGTAGGGAGTATTTGCTCACTGGTAATGTGAGGTTTTAGCCAGGTTTCTGTCAGGATGACTATATGTGGGGAGTACAAGTCTATGGTGGCATGGAGTTCATGGACTTTGTTGGATATACTTCTAATATTTAGACTTAGTAGAAGGAAGTCACTTGGCTTTCTATTGGCTGTAATATGGGAGAAAGTTGTGGTTTCTAGTCTGATTATGAGGACTGGGGTTGGAGATGGTAGGGCCAGGGTTGGGGTGGATGTCTCCACTTAGGGCTAGTTTTGATATGCATGAGGTTATTAGTTTTCTCAGTTTTTGAATGTATTTGTTTATAAGGGAAACTTTATGATTGTGCTCTGTGGGTAATAGGTATGGTGGGAGTGAAATAGGTATGGTACAGTGAAAGAGGAAGAAGGTGACATAAACTTTAGGTTGTTGGAGGGAAACTGTTTTCCAGCCTTGGATATTTGGAAAAATCTTTAATGTTTTGAAAACATATGGGCTGATGACCAATTAGCTGCTTCCTTTATATTCTGTGCAATCACCCATTTCAGAAAAGCAGTGATGGCAGCTGGGTGTTAAAAACAGCCTGTTCAGAAGTAATTAGTCATTTGTTGTGTTCTCAGCAAATTGTACAAAAAGCTGTTCTGGGTTCCAAATATTTTATGTTTGTCCAGATAATATCTCAGGTACCTATGGACATCCAAAGAATGTACAATTCTTTCACTCATTTTATGGTGAGGGAAAAAGAATGGCAATTAGTTTGACTGAGAGGAATGTCTGCAACTACCTTGTACATAAAGGAGGGGGAGGAGCTGGTGTACAAGGTAATCATGACCCCTTGGAAAATGAGTAGAGTCCTTGTGCATCAGTGGCTGAAGTTCAGACACCCTTCTAGATTATGTAATTGCAACCAGAAAAAAAAAATTGAGTTCTTCAGAAGCAACTAGTTCAAAGAGTATTAGGATCAATTTTTCCAGCACAAAGTTCAGGTCCAAAGCTAGAGC
This sequence comes from Protopterus annectens, assembly GCF_019279795.1. Lineage (NCBI taxonomy): Eukaryota > Metazoa > Chordata > Ceratodontiformes > Protopteridae > Protopterus > Protopterus annectens. Next base: position 716,693,027 of record NC_056735.1, on the reverse strand, counting down.
TAGGGTCCTGCTGCGTGGCCTGAGCTCAAAATGCTTCACTGAGAGTCTAGATGCGAGGGGGATCTAAAGTCATTCAGAATAACATTGCAGACAGGTGTATGTTTATGGATGTGTGGGCTAGGACCATACAGAAAAACTCAAACAGATACTGCAGGACCATGGGTTCATCTTCGTTATGGTGCAAGTCCTGGTGGCAGGTCCTTCCTTTGGTAGCATAGGGAAAATGTTTTCCTCTTAGTTAGGTATGATTTCCTAGTATTTAGTCTCCTAGCCTCCCACATGATGGCTTGCACATCTCTTGAGCACAGTTATCCAAAGAGAAACAAATTCATACCCTACAAGCTGCTAAATTCAAGGTGAGCAGGCTGAGGTGAATAAGGGACCCTTCAAACAGTGTCAAGAGGTCTGCATACTAGAACAACTTAAGAGGTTTCTCCCTTGCTAATTTTAGCAGGTAGGACAGCACTGCTGCCTTGTCCAAAATTAGAATAATTTCTGAAGAGAAGAAAGGCAATCTTCTGAATTACCTTGGGGAACATGAGAAGGGGATGGAATGTATACTGCCACAGGCCTCAACAGTTCAGGGGAAGGCATCTACTGGTCAATCTTTCATATAAGCTGCTCTGCAGTAGAATTTTCACAGCTGTTTGTTGCACAGAGAAGCAAAGGGGTCTGCATTTAGTACACCTCACCTGTTTATCAGAGCTAGAAAAGCGTTCTTGTTGAGCAACCACTCATGAGGGTCTGCAGTGGTCTACTGAGCTAGGGTGCAACAGAGCTGTCTTGTGAGGATACATGCATTGCAGAAAAGGGTAGGTTGCATTTCAATGCCAATTTCCAGCTTTGAATCACTCTTAATGTGCTTGGTATCCAGATTTCCTTGAAGCCCAAAGGGTACACTTGACTGTTAGCATATTTTTTAGGTTTATATGCAGCTTGCTTTCCAGTGCATTCCAGGTGACCTAATGGCCTGATCTAAAGCATCAGTAGACAGGATATGGGTGGGGGCAGCCTGTTGGAAGGGCATACCTTGTTTGTTCTGTATCTGTTGCACCCTTCACATAAATTTGTTTTGATAATGGGATTACTGTCTCCAGCTGTTGGAGTTGTTGATATCAAATATTCCTTAGGTAATACGGAATATTTGCCATATGGAATTTAGCCAGGATGTACCATCAGAATGACTGAAGCCACATGGTCTAAGGTGCTGAGAATGTGCCTGACGTTCCACTATTTCTTTGCTGCCCTGGAAAGTAAGAAGTCTGATATTGTCTTCCACTTTTGCCTCTGTAAAATGGAGATGTTGCTTGTACTTATGTCCAGCAGTGCACCCAAAATCACTCAATGGCTGAGGCACAGATTTGACTTTTGTAGGTTCAGTGTAAATACCTAGTTGGTAGGTGTCCTGTAGGTATCTTGCCTAAATCAGGCAATCATCCATGTAACAAGTAAATGGATGCCCTTGGTTCTGCAGTGTACTATCATTGGGGCCAGACACTTGGTAAACTGAGAATGTAAAGTCACCTGCCATAAACTTTAAGTACTGTCTGTGACCTCAGGCAACTGGAATATGTAGCCAAGTATCCTTGAGGACTAAAGTAATGATGAAGGTCTGGGGGCTTAGCACTGGAAGCTCTGTCTGAAGTGTCAATATTCTGAATGTACGTATTTTCAGAAACATATTTATTCTTGATATGTCTCGAATGAGCCTCCACTGACATCCCTTTTTGGGATAAGAAAAAGTCTGGGATAGAAGCCTTTGCCCTCTTGCTCTTGTGGCAGTCTTTTCTATGGTTCCTTGGTCTAACATTTCACTTAAAAAAAAAAAAAGTTTGATTAGATGCTATTGGTCCTTTGGTATTTGTGGTACTCCCTTGTTTTGTTATTTTTCCAAGGTTATGGTGTGCCACTGTTGCAGACATGTTGAGAATTTGCTGCCCATCAGAGGGAAAGTATGGCTGGGAGGGGGCTATGATATGCAGAGTTGCTCCTCAGAACCAGAAGAGCCCTGACGGTTCTTCCTCATGTAGCATTTGTGGAGGGGGGGGACGCACATGTACTTGACAGTTTCAACAATTTTCTACTTGTCCATCATCTTCTTAAACACACTGTAAGCCTGGGATTCACAGAGCAGCTGCCCATCCATTGAAGCAAAGAGCAGATGCACTTTGAGATCTTTGTACAGGGACTATGTCTTCAACTAAGAATGCCTTCTAACGATTGACTCCAGCATCATACCCACATTTGATAACATGTTTACCTAACTGCAAAGACGTCTGAACTTGTTGGAATAAGGCAGCCTTCCAAGGTTCATCCTGTACTCCCTCACAACTTTCCACAGGTTGCTTGAGGACATTCTCCTGGTACTTAAGGTTGCAGAGCTGGCAAAATCATGGGTGCTAACGAATACATATTTTTACCATATCTGTACAAGAATGTGTAATGGCCTGACAACACCCTAGCTCACTTGGTTAGGGAAACTGTAACAGGCTCTGTTATAGGACTTTTACATAAATATCTATAAGGAGTCTGCACACTCTAGAACCTGACAAACCTCTTACAGGCATGGAATTAGGAGTCTTCAATGTTTGCATCAAAGACATTCAGGAGGGCCTCCTGGACTGCTGGAATAGCATCAAATTGAGATGGTACAAGCACTGAAGTTCCACTGCTCTGTTCTGAGGGGCAGAAGCTTCACAAGCTTGACAGTGAAAATGTTCTCACACGTCACACTTAGGGCCATAAACCAGGGTCTTAAATGTGACGTCTGCATGCACAGACCTCAGAACCTGAAGGCCAGACAGACCATTCCAAAGTGAGTAATAAGTGATTGTCAGCCAGAAGTGTAAAGTGTCATATGCTGGCTAGTTGCTCTTGGTGCACGGTAGAGCTTCCTAGTAGCTAAGAGATAGGTCCATAGTCCAAACTTAATTCACGGGGAAGGTGGGAGGGATGGAATACTGCAACATAGAAGAGAACTACATCTATGGTTATGCTAAGATTTTATACAACTATTCTATGTCCTTCTATTCCTATGCTGCATTATTCTTCAGATAGTAGAGGGAAGGGTAGAAGTGAAAGATTCCAGAAACCTCTTCAGGATTGCTCTAGCAAAGCCTGCCCTGGCTCTGGAGACTTGATCTAGCTTGTAGTGTCTGGTGACGGTGTGAATAGTGGACCAGGTGGCAACTTCTATAATGGAAGCTGTGTCCAGCCTTTTTAGGAAGGCTTTGGAAGTAGCCATGTCTCTTGTGAAATGAGCTCTCACCCCATGGAGTAAATGTTTCCCATGGTGTGAGTAGCAGAAGGAAATGGATGTTCTGATCCAACATGAAATAGTTTGCTTGGAAACTGCCTTGCACATAGCCCTGGGGTGGAAGGAGACAAATAGTTGGTCAGATTTTGTGAAGGACTTAGTTTTGTCTAAGTAAAATCTCAGTTGCCTGTGTACATCCAGGGAATACAGAATCCTCTCACTATTGTTAGTTGGAGGGAGAAGAAGGTAGGCAGGTAACTAGATTGATTTAAGGACAGTTTGTTTACCATTTTAGGCATGAAGAAAGGGTTAGCGCATAAGGTCACCCTGTCCTTGTGGAAGATAATGTAGGGAGGGGGCAGGCAATGAGAGCTTGTAACTCTGACACTCTCCTAGCAGAAGTGATGGCCACCAACAGTACAGTCTTCCATGTACACAATTGTAAAGCAGCATTGCTAGTCGGCTCAAAGGAGTCAATTTTTCCAGGACAAAGTTTAGGTCCGAGGGTGGCGGGATGAGTTTTCTAGGTGGTCTGATGTGTAAGACCCCTCTCAGAAAAAGTTTAACATCTAGCCTGGATAGTAAAGGAGGATCTAGAGGCAGGCAGGCAGAGTTGACTGAATGGTGGACTTTCACTGAGGAGTAAGAAAGGCCATCCTTAATGAGTTCACACACATATGCAAGGACTAGGGAAGGGGTCTGCTTGGCTGGGGTCACTGTCGTTATGTAGACACCATTTGGAGAAACTCTTCCATTTTGATAAGTATGATTTTCTAGTTGCAGGTTTTCTGGCCTCCCTCAGGACTGTAAGCACGTCCTCCGAGTAGTGGTGTCTAAAAGGGATTAGAAGTTTATTACCCAGTGTGTTAGTGCTAACATCTGTAGGTGAGGATGGATTAGGGTTCCCTTTTGTTGTGTGAGAAGGTCCACCTTGTGGGGTAACTTGTGTTGATTGCACTTGGCTAGTGAGTGAAATAGGGGAAACCAGTGCTGCCTTGGTCAGTAGGGGGTCACCAGAAAGATTTTTGGTTTGTCCTTCCTGATTTTCAGTAGAACCTTTTGGATTAGCGGGAATGGGGGGAAGTGTAAAGAAACAGTCCCTTCCAAGGAATGCTGAAGGCATCTACTCTCCAGGGTAGTGGGGAGTGATCCTTGGTGCAGAAATTGCGCAATTGTCTGTTCTGGGGGGAGGTAAACAGATCCACTTGAACTGTGCCCCACCGAAGGACAATGTCTAGAAAGGTTTTCCTGTTCAACATCCACTCGTGCTATAGAGAAGATGTTCTGCTGAGAAGATCTGCCTGCTTGTTGTCCTGAGAAGGGATATATGAGGCCTGCAGGGACAAATTGTTCCTGGAGGCGAGGTCCCAAATTTATAGAGTTATTCTACAAAGGATGTAAGCTTTGGTCCCTCCTTGTCTGTTGAGGTACCACATAATTGTGGTGTTGTCTGTGAATATTAGAAGGGGGCCCAGGTGGAGGGTAGGAAGAAAAACCTCCAGGGCTAGAAGAACTGCAGTCATCTCCCTGACATTGATATGTTTCTTTTGAAGGTCAGGATTCCATGTTTCATGAATCCTAAAACCCTTGCAGGTGGCTCCCCACCCTAGGTCTGATGCATCTGTGTGCATGAACTGGGTTGCGGAGGACATTTGAAGTGGTAATCCCCTGTTGTGATGGATTTGTAGAATACGCCACCTTAGTTCTGACTTGAGGCAGGGCAGAAAAGGAATTTGCTTCTCCAGAGAGTGTAGGTGTTGTGACCACATGTTTTTGAGGTACCACTGGAACTTCCGGATGTGGATTCTTGCCAAGGGAAGCATAGGAATAGTGGCAGCCATAAGCCCCAGGAGTTGCAGGAATTGACTTGCAGAAATCTGGGGTTCCAGTAAAAAGTTTTGAAAGTGAGTGGAGAGGGACTAGACCTTTTCCTGGGGAAGAAAGGCCCACATCAGATCTGTCTTGATTCAGCAGCCCAGAAAGATTTTTGTCTTGCTGAGGGAGCAAGGAGGATTTGTTTATGTTGAGGGTGAAGCCCAGGTTTTAAAGAAGAGTGGTGGTGAACCTGAGGTGATCTTTGCGAAGGGTTTCTGTCTCTGCTAGAAGGAGAATATCATCTAGGCAGGGATAGAGTTGGATACTTTGGGTCCTGCAGTAAGCAATGGCTGGGGCTAAGCATTTTGTGAATACTCTGGGTGCAGAAGACAAACCAAAGGGCAAGTCTATAAACTGAAAATGAGAGCAGTCATACCTCTGAACTGTACAGATTTTCGCAGAATGTCCACATTTTTGGCATGTTCCTGGCAAATCACTGGAATGATGTCAGGACTGAAGTCACTAAATAATAACATATACTTGAGTTTCAGACTTCAAATCCTCCAGAAAATGTATATTAAAACAAATCCTGTTACTCTAGCAACTTTCTTAAGTTTATAAGAGCAATATTTAAAATATGTTCCTATTTGTACCCCCTTTTGTCAAGCTTTGTCCAGATTTTTTGCATTAACAGGTTGAGACGTTTGAGCAGGATCCAAAAAAATTTAAAAATTTTCTGTTGGAGGGCTTTATGGGGATATGGAGGTAAGCCTCCTTTAGATCCAGTGTGGCCATGAAGGCCTGGTCTGGGATAAGGGTTAGAAGGGAAAGCATTTTGAATGATGGAACTTTTAGGAATTGGTTCAAGAGGGATTGATCCAGTATAGGTCTCCAAGGGCCGTCCTTTTTGGGGACCAGAAAGAGTCTCGAGTAAAACTCTTTTCTTTCCTGACCAGAAGGAAGAGGTTCTATTGCTCCTTTTTTTTTTTGAGATCTTGAAGAATTTGTGGCAGGAGGTGGGCTTGATTTTTTGGGGAAAGTGAATGGGCCTTGGGATGGGCTTTTCCCTCCAAGAAAGGAAGCATCAGTTTTGAATGATAGTCAGTACCCATTGGTCTGCAGTAATGGTTTTCCAAAATGGTAAACAGTGCGATAGGTGGGCTGACAAAGGCAGATGGCCAAGGCAGTCACGCATTGTTGGGTGCATTTCAGGATAGAAATGAACCCAACAATGCGTGACTGCCTTGCCCATCTGCCTTTGTCATGCATTGTTGGGTGCGTTTCAGGATAGAAATACACCCAACAATGCGTGACAAAGGCAGATGAGCAAGGCAGTCACACATTGTTGGGTGCATTTCTATCCTGAAACGGCTGTCTAGCAGTTGGTTGAGACGTAACCGGTCTGCAGTATGTTTGCCTTCTCGTTCCTCTCCTGTGGCTGGTGGAGGATGGGGCTGCCAGAGGAAGGGGCTCTCCTGACAAATGAAGTTTTAGCAGGGTAGTTCCTGTAATACTTAGGAATAGGGGACAGAAGCAAGTGCTTGATGCCCTGCAGTTCCTTGTTTTTTCTCCTGCAGGTTTTTAAAAAGTTCTGCAGATTGTTTAACAAACAAAAAGTTGTGGTCTAATGGGGCATCCATAATATTAGTTTTGAAGCCTTCAGGAAGAGGTTGTAGGCGAAGCCAAGAATATCTGAGGAGGACAGAAGCTGCTGATCTAGCAGAGGCTTCTGCTGCATCATAACTGCACCTAATGGAATGTCTGGCTACCTGTGAAACCAGAGACAGTTTATATGTTATGTCTGATTTAGTACGGCAGTCAGGTGTGGCAGTCAGGAGATTAGTTGCTTGTGAGACAAAGTCCCGGGCATATTTTACCATGTGTGTCTGGTAATTAATAGCACGGAAGGCCAGGGTGGAAGAGGTGTACACTTTTTTCCCAATCCTGTTCATGCTTTTGTTGTCTTTATCAGTAGGCAAAAGAGATGCAGAGGGAATAAGTCTGGACTGCTTGTCTGGGGAGACAGCAATATCTGCAGGGTCTGGCGGGGGGGGGGGGGTTAACTTAAGAATTTATGCTCATCAGGTACATTATAAAACTTGTCTGGTCTTTTAGGTGCCGGTGGTTAAGAGTCAGGAATTTTGGATGCAGAGGTAAAAGCATCCAGATATGCAGGTAAGACAGGTGGGATGGCTGATGGGGAGGGTGACTCCACTTGAAGGAATTCAAAATACCTCCTCTGGGTGTCAGTCATCTGGGTAGTGTCCCATTTAAAGCACTCTATCATTTTAGTTATAGTTTCACCAAAGGTAATGTCCTCTGGTGGGGAGTCCCCTTCAATGGATTCCTCACCTGGTGAATAGTATTCTAAAGAAGAGGCAATCTGGGATGCGTAAGAAATGGACTCTTCAGAAGAAGAGTAGTAAAGTTCTAGTCGCGCCTCTCCTACTTGGGTAGTCTGCAAGGGGAGAGAAATGGCAGAGGCAGGCCTAGGGCTGAGCACAGGTATAGTGGAGGGAGAAGAGCCCGTGGGCCTGATGGCCATAAAGGCCTGCATCAGAGAGTTAGTGAATGATTGCCAATCTGGAACTCCTTCAGGGGTAGGAGTCAAATGCTTAGTTGTTTTGTTTTTTATTAGTAGGCATCTGGGAGAAGGCCTATGCTCAGAGGCCTGAGTCTCAGGAACTGGAGTCTCTGAAGGTCGCCCGACTGATTCTGGTTTCCCCTCAACATCGGTAGGTATGAACGTCTGGGCTATTTCCGTGGACGAGCAGGCCGTTACTTCTGAAGCGGCTTCCTCAGTGGGAGCCGTCGAAGTAGTCGGTTCTGTCAGACGTCCCTCAACTCCTAAATTGGAAGCTGGCAGGATGTCCAATGGCAGAGAGGCAATGGAAGTAGGCCTGGAAACTTTGGCTTTTTTCCACGGTGGTTCAGTCGGAGCAGCCGATTTGGGATCCATCCTAAGTGCAAGCTTTTTGAGATGCTGGTTCTCTAAATATAAGTTTAGTGCAGCCAGATGACTGTGGAGGGTCTTCGGTACAAAAGACTGGCAAATGGAAGAAGCAATATGATTGCATTCCTTTCCAAGACAAAAAAAAATGCAACGGTTGTGTGTATTTTTATGCAGTATCTGACGTCTGCAACGGCATTTGCCCTTCTTAGCTGACATCAGCTAATACTAAATACAGCTAACCAAGCTCAAGCAAAATGAACAAAAAGGTTTCCCCAATGGGGTACTTAGCTTTTAGACATCTTCGAGTGTAGGAGTGAAGCGAACGATGTGACGTTGTCTGCGGCTGAAAAATTCTAGGGTCTGTGCTTGCAGACGTCACACGTAAGGCTCCTGGTTTATGACCCTACATGTGACATCCCACACACCTACAGCAACCAGGCTTAAGCTTTTGTACAGGAGCCGACATTGGGTCGCCTGAGGTGGGAAATCCCACATTAAGAGTAGTGCAACATAGGAAAAGAAGGACATCAATCAAACTAATACAAGCACAATGCAAACATCTCCTAGAAACTCCACTACAACAGCTAAACAAGTTCCCCAGGCAGAGGCAAACCAAAAATATCCAATTTAACACAAAAATTGTTCTAGAAAATATAAATAGTAGGTAAAAATATAAAAACAATAATTTAATGATACAGTAGCCACTCAGAAAAGGGTAGCAGTTTCTTTAAGAGATGGAAGACTTAAGGGATTAGGTAAGCCTAAGCAAAGAAAAATAAATTTCCATGGCAGAAAAATTATAAGGTAATTTGCAAAATCAAGCAGAACTGTAGGCACCTTATTTACTTAACAATAAAAAAGTTACTTACAACCTCAGCACATACATGTAGAACTAACAACCTGGGGTCATCAGGGATATAAGTGGGATACTATGTGGCAATGAAGTTCTAAAGAGGAAAAGCAACACTGAGGTATTAAACAGCTCAGGCAAGTCTGGTGTGGCAAACAGTCCTAATGCCGGTAGGCCTTAGTCTTAGCAGTTACTGAGCATGAACTGATATCCAACTTCACCCCCCTCACCCCCTAAAGGGCCCATCTCAATACCAAAAGATTGCCAAATTCCGGTAATCACAGCCACACAGGTAGAAACCACACTCTCCAAAGCAAAGAATACAGCATCCATGGGACCAGATGACATCCTGGGCTGTGTACTACATGAACTACAAAATGAACTGGCACCTCACCTAAGTGTCATGTTTAATCATAGCCTCACCTCAGGCTTCGTGCCCACAAAGTGGCGCACAGCTACAGTTATCCCACTCCACAAGGGGGGATCACCTTGGATCCTGGGAACTACTGTTCCATCACTCTGACGAGCCTGATCTGCAAGGGCATGGAATGCATTATCATGAAACTTATAAACAAAGACATTGGCAACCTTCAAACACTGGACCCCACCCAGTTTGGGTTCGTGAAGGGCCAATCTTGTCTCCTGAACCTGATTGACTTCTTCAAATCAGTCTCCAGAGCTGTGGACAAGGGTAAGACAGTCCACACAGCCTATCTGGACCTCACCAAGGCCTTCAACACCACCCCCCACTCTGGAATCATAGATACACTTACTAAGCTGGGCATAAATCCCTACGTCACTCGATGGGTTGCCAACTGGCTTACTGACAGAACCCAGACTGTTAAAGTAGCCGACTCCAAATCCAGCTCCAGACAAGTGACATGTGGAGTACCTCAGGGTTCAGTCCTGGGACCACTCTTGTTTGGTATTTACTTCTCTGAAGTACAGGCCAACACTAAGGGACTCTGGCTAACAAAGTTAGCAGATGAATGCAAACTGGGAGCCATTATTGAATCCCCAAATGATGTGGATTATTCTACAAAAGGGCCTTACAGAAACAGATGCTTGGTGCCAGAGCCATGGGCTCAAGCTTAATGTCAAGAAATGTATAGTTATCCCCTTTGGGAAAGACCATGTACCCATGAATTACCACATAGGTGGTAGTACACTAAACACCGAAGGCCATGTCAAACCCTGAGCTGTTGGACATGCTCCACTTAAAGAAATCCCAATCCCTCAGAGCTACACGCTCCAGGGATCTAAACCTTGTCATCACAATGAACAAAACATGCTGGAGGGATACGTTCCTGACCCAGAGACTCCCCATACTCTGGAATAGACTGCCCATACATGTCAAGCAGAGTGCCTCCTTGGCCCTCTTCAAAAGGAACCTTGACGATTGGATGGGAGATAGGAAATTCACTGCGGGGATCACGTCAGTCGCCCTGCTAGACAGGGGTCCAGGGAAGTAAATACTGTTGGAAGAAATATCCAGGGAATTGTTATGGCTAGGCTTGTATAGGCCCTAGGGCTGACAGCCTAGTACCAACCTATAAACCCATGAACCAACAGATCATGATGAAAATACTTCTCAGTTTCTTGCTTGTTTGTCTCTCTGCACACTACTTTTTCTTTTTTTTTAATTTTGCAAGGAGCATTTGGGTGATGTTCAGCATACCTTTTAAAAGCAACAAGTAGTCTTTGGTAGACTCAGTGGACGTTTGAACTTCCACGGCAAGGAATCCCATCTGTTAAGAATACTGCAGCAGTGAATGTAAGGACATTGAGTGAGACATACAGTCTATTTTCATAACTTGTGGCTTCTCTGTAACTAGCAGTCAAATGCCTGGGTATAAGAAACCACTGACAATATCAAGGCACATAACAGTGGAAATGACCATAGCAAAAGAAAGTGATGGAGCAGAAAAAAAGCCATATGGGAACAGATGGAAGTGCTAATGCCCAATAACCACAATAAGCTGGATTTGTGACACTGTGAAAATTCCATGGGGCTATAAACAGTATAAGATCATTGATGTCTAATAATGGGGTAAGATTATTTAATTTATTTGGTAAAAGGAAATGCCTGAAGTGAAACTTTGACTTTTAACTAGTTTGTGGGAAAAGATTCACATAAGATTGAGTTCTTTAGAAGGGGTCAATTCCCTGGGAAGGTGACTGAATTGTGTCTTAAGTTTACTGCAGGAACAGTCATGGATGATGTTCAGTACATGTGCCTATCATGACACAGCTCCAGGATTACTGACAGTAGTATATCCATCCCAGGTGAGCTTCGTGTATGCCTAGACTCAAGGTTATGGTTGTTATGGGGGTGTAGGCTGTGGAAGGAATCAAGACAATTTCTGGCTGGTGGTCTCTTAACCATGAGAATTATACTGCTGTTGCTGTCAAGAACAAGGTCACTTTGGTTGCTGGTAATTCTGCTGCAAAAGATGCACAAAAATCTAGTGGTGTAGACTCTGCTGGTTATAGCTATAGGACTTCTGAAAAGGCTGAAACCTTGAACTCTCTTACAAACTATTAAACTTATGCACATTTTGGCAAAACAGCATAGTGTCTAAGAGGGCATTTGCTTCTACATTCTCTGCAAAGTTGTTAAAGTGTAACTAAGGATGATGGAAGATCATTACACTAAAATGGTCTACCTTGTAAGCAGTGCCCATAGAGGTAAACACACAGCAGACCAATGCAAGCTACTAATAAACTGCCCTTTACATATAACTTTTTCTGCCTTATCTAGAAGAGTGTACTGGAAGCATGCTAAGTTTGACATACCAAATAAGAACCAAGTAAGAGGACCTAAGTACTTGTTTCTTCAGTGTGTCATGAGCCTTAGAGTCTTTACTCAGTGCAAAAGCACAGTACAACAATGCAGACTTACTACAATCTTTCAGACCTCATACCATGACAGTTACATTTACTTCAAGGTTCATGATTAGGAATGTGTATAAGTAAAAGGACAAATGTGACAGCTGCAAACTGGATGCAAAAAACATAAAAAGCATTCTGGGCAGAGTTTAAGAGAAAAATCACCAATGCTGGAGCCCTGAGGGCCTTCAGCAGCTTTTTATGGAGGAAGACACAGAAAGCTCTGGCTAATTTGTATTTCTTTTTTTTTTTTTTTTAATTTTTACTGATTTTTAAACAAAATGTATTTACATGAATATAATACATTTTCATCAAACAGTAAAAATCTATATGAATCATAAATAATGTTAATTCAGTTTTGAGTATACTTACTTGTTAAAGTCTATAAAGTACCCCAACATCCAAAATTTGTAACACAATCATTAGACATTATTCTCTTGGTTGCTTTTTCTTTTTTTTACGTAAAACAGCACCTAATTTTTAGAAATCTTTAAACAAAAATGTAGAACTACATTTCCATTGCTCATATTTATTTTTCTTGCAACAGCCCAAAGGATCCAAACACAGAATATTGTTCATCTCATACAGAAGTAGGAACCGGCACATTTCTCAGCATAGTTATGCTTTCTAGATTACAGACCATAAACCCATCAAGAAATGTCTAATTTCTTTCCAGAAAACAGTGATCTATTTACAGTCTACAAAGTTGTGTACCCAAATCCACTTTAAATACATCGCTACGTCTCCTACAAATTGATGTTACAGACTTTTTAAATTTTATGTGGAGTAATAAAAACTGTGCATATATTTCCATCAGAACTGTCCTCTCCTGTCCTCTTCTCAGACCACGACAGTGAGGCAATGAGGACTATTTCTGTTTTCTGGGGTGATGTTTTCTGTAGAAATTTCAAACTCAAGAGAATAGCAGGAAAGTCATAAAGAAAACCAGAGGACCACTGACAGACTAAAGCATCCACTGATGCCTGTAAGGGCAAAGTAGTTTCTGCACTTCAGGTTGGACGCAGACATGAGCAAGTCACAGTAAAGCTGGTCCTAGTGACTGAATATCTCTTGATCCACTACTGGATTGAGGGATTACTCATGAGAAAATTAGGATAGACCTGAAGAGCCAGTCTGCTAGCCAGCTGACTTTTTCTTGTATGTGCATTGCCACCAAAAATCAACCTGAATCTAATACCCATTGCCACACTCACATGGTCTTTCTGCAGAAGGAACAGAACTTTGTTTCTTCCTGTTTGCTGATGAACCATACAACTGACACATCTGACTGTTTGTCTATCATTCCCGGAGGTAGGAGGTTCAGAAATTCCTGCAACTCTAGTATAACCACTCTCATTTCCAAGAAGTTGATATGAAAACTGGCCTCTGATTGCTTTCATGTTCCCAGGACTACCCTCTCATCAAACTGCCCCAGTCCCAAACATGTGACATCTATGGTCACCATTGCTGAAGGGGGATGTGTGCTATGAATGGACATCTTACAAGAACATTTGGAGAAGTCAATCACCAGTTTAAGTGTTTTCTGCAAGTTTGAGTTATGCAGTCTGGATTCTATGGGGAATCTGCTAGTTGAGACAATCGAGAGGAAAGCATCCACTGAAGAATCTTTATGAGAAATTGGGCATATGCAACCATGGGGACGGAGGCCACCATGACACCTACTGCCCTGAGAACCAAGGGCACTGGCTGGGACTGATGCTGATACAGTATCTGAACTGAAGACTAGAAGGATGACTGTCTTTCTGTGATGAGAGATACTTGGCATGTGCTTGTGTCCAGACCACAATCAATGAAGGTAATCTTTTGTGTGAACTGCAGCTGTGATTTTTGGGGGTCTATATCATATGAGCGAATGTTAAGAATACTGAAAGCTCTAAAGAGCGAAAATGCTGGACATCAAACTATTTATTGTGGGGGGCTGCGACCCCACACCCCCTGCTAAATATATAGTCCAACTCTGGGATCGCACTACAGTGAGGAAGGACAAATTTTCTGACCTTCACTGTACTGTGATCCCACAAGAAGCACTTCGAGGTCCAGCATTTTCACTCTTTAAAGCATTCGACATTCTTAACATTCACTCATATGATATAGACCCAATTTTTGGTAATTTATGGAAATGTCTAAAGATAGGCAAAACTGAAAAAGTAGTTTCTGGCTGTCAGTAATGACGCTTTGGCTACTGCAGTGAGGAGTCACTCATCCAGATAAAAGAAGACACACAATCCCTTTCAGTCATATACAGGCTGTGATCACTGCCATGCACTTGGTGAACAGCCAGGGGGCTTTGGTGAGATAGAAAGGCAAGGCCTTGAAGTGGCAGCAAGTGACTCCTAGCCAAAAGCACAAAGCCCTTCAGGTTTCCTTTGAGATCTTTATGTGATGGTAGTCATCCTGAAAGTCTACAGAGCACATCCAGTTATTCGTTTTGAGGTAGGGTAAAACTGCTGGCGCATAACCATCCTGAATGGAGTCAACTTTACTTACTGATTTAGGCCACTGAGATCTTGAACTGGCCAGTGGTCCTTGTTCTTTTTTTGGTACTAAAAATAATGTGTCAGAGATTCTTGACCCTCTCTAGTCTGGCGGGACCTCCTGGATGGCACTTTTTTGATGAAGGATGGAATTCTCTCAATGAGCTGTCTGCGGCTGGTGGTGGTGGTGGGGTGGTACATTTGGTAAGAGTGGCCATTGTATTGGCTTTCTTTTTGAAATTATTATGGAATAGCCTCTGGATATAATCTATTGCACCCATTTCTCCTGTGTGATGGCCATCCATGCAGTAGGGTGGAGAGATAAATGTTCCCTGGCTGCCTCCAGAGATAGACTATTGGGGAAACCTTCATGCTAGATCTGTTTACCTGAAAAGGGCACTTAATATCATTGGTTCTTTTGAAGCACTCAACCATGGGATTGACATCTATTAAAAAAGCCTCCTCTGCCATGGCAGCTTCTGTCCGAGGAGGAATCAAAAGGGTTGGTGCTAGGACTTTCATAACCAAAGGGATTTTGAATCCTTCTGATTCCTGTTAAAGAATCTCTGAGGATTCTCAAATCTGATGCCCATGGCAGTGCCCTCCATTCATGTTCACACATCCTTAACTTTTCTTTCAACATAGAAAAAATTATAGATCCATCAAAGGGGTAACTGATAAATAATGCTTTGAAGTTGTCAGCAAAATGGCAAAGACAGAAAATAGTATGATGTCTGTGAGGTGTGCCTGCACATGCCACCCTTGCTACCCTATCAACTGCTTAATGATACAGATGTATCGAGAGATTAGTTATGCTGAACATGGTACTCATGGTTATCTGCAACTGTTTAGCAGACTATGGCATGATAACCTATCTCAGTGTATCCATAGCTTGTTGTGCTTGGTCCCTTTTGAAAGTGATTCCTATGGGTTGAGTAATTAAAAGCTCTCTGCAAAAGTGACCAAAATGCAAGCTCATTTTCCGATCCTGTCAATCGTTCTAGATTCCTTATTCGGGGGGGGGGGGGGTGAACAGCTGTGGACTGATGTGTTCCTTTTTTGTGGCTGCTGCAACAATCATAGTACCCACCAGAGGACTTTGTGACCAATATTGCCTCCCTTTAGTTGTACTTAAAACCTTATATCGCTTGCTGAGAACTACTTCAGTTATGTCAGGTTCCTGCCATGCCCTCCTGGTAACCAAATCTATAAGACAGTTTGTAGGAAGAACCACCCTAGAGATAGATGGTGTACAGCCTTAGTCTTCAAGAGCACTTCCTCATTCTGAAAGGGCAGTTCTGATTCCTGCTGCTTCATCAATTCTAGGTATGCCAAATGTGACGTCTTCATCTTCAGGAGTGGACTGACAGGAGCCCTCTTTCTCATCCAGGTCTGTGTCGGATGTGAGAAACTCACAAGAGAAGTCTACATTTCTTTTTACAAAATCTCTTCTGAAGGATTTATGGATATAACTGGGTGCACTCTGTGGAAGTTTCTGCTTGCATATGCTGCCATTACCAGGCTTACAGCTTTGTTCTGTCCCTGGAAGCCCTGATGAATTGACTGAAGAATCAACAGAATGATAACATGGGGTGAAGCCTGTACCAATGCAGGTCCTGCCATTAGCCTGGAAGGACAGGTTATCATCCGTTCTTTGCCTTGAAGGCAGATTTGGACTCCGTTGGCATGAATACACCCCCCCGAACTATCTCATCTTCCAAAAAAGCAGAGGTGAGTGGTACAGAATAAGGAAGTCTCGGTACTGAGGACCCCGAAGGCCCCAAGATGGAAAGTGGTACCGATAGTTCAAATGTTGAGGATAAGATGTCACTGAGGACATAGCCAATGCCTTGACGTTGGGCACTTTGGTCCTGGATATACTCAGCATTAATGGTGTCAGAGTTGATTGTACTGGCACCAAGGTAGTAATACTGACTGATGCTGACATGACAGGGTCCAGCTGGATAGCTGATATCAGGGCCACTGATG